>NC_045745.1:26962710-26983240 GCF_008692095.1 Etheostoma spectabile | reverse complement strand
ACACACACACACACACACACACACACACACTGATACAATCACCCACAATGTTTTCCATTAGTTTTTGAAGTTATGTTACAGTAGCAGGGCTGGTAGTGACTCATACAGTCTCAACTTTAGCACCACTTTGATTGAATGCCCTGAAGTGAATCATAGATAAAGACATGGATTGGACATTTTTACAAAATAAAGTGGAGCAGAATCAATGAAAAAATTGGCTTTTAAAAGGAATGTGAACATGTTATTTATCTGGCATCATGCATTGGTTCATGTAGTCTCTTTTGGGGATTCCAGTGTGTTTTCACCACATTTTGTTTTTATTGTTATGTCCTTGATCAATCAACTGACAAGGAAAGATGTGCAAAGTCCTTATATAAGTAGACTTTGACAGGGTGGCTAAAAAGGCACTGAGCAAGTCTATTTATATGTTGCTCTGTCTCTTTGTGTCTCTGTGTGGGTGTGCCCGTGTGCGTGTGTGTGCACGTGTGTGTGTGTGCATGTGTGTGCGTGTGTGTGTGTGCATGCGCGTGCGTGCGCCAAATTTGGAAGTTCAAAGCAGACAGCATCCAACAGCAATAAACCAATGTTAATGTTTATGTTTAAATGCATCATTGTTAACAAGGATAGAGAAATGACAGAAACATTTTTTCATATGTACTGTATGTATTGGTGAGGAATGTTTAACAGTTCATATTTATTACACAGTGACCTCTCATTTTGGCCTTAATCATGTATGAATAAAAGTGCTGTTTTATATATATATTAAATGTGTATTCGCCACTTAATGGTGTTCATTTACATCATTGTTTAAGGACAATAATACACTGTGCATTTAAGGAACATCCAGATCTAAATATTACTTTACATCCTTTAAAAAAAAAAAATGTGGATAGACATAAAGGAATCCTAATCCGTGTGTATGTGTGCTGATGGACACAACTGTGTGTGTGGAAATGTACCCACAGATTTACCAATTATTTTGTCTCAAAGGAAGAATGATCTAATGGTTCATTCCAGGTGCTCCTTCTTTTTCAGGTCTCCATTTGCTGCAGTGGCAGATTACTCCGTGACTAGAAATAACGTGATTCAGCTGTGTCTTGAGCTCACTACAATTGTACAACAGGTAAATTGATTGTATAATATATTATTATACACCTCAGTAAGGTTTGTATCCCAATGAATGAATGAATTCTAAATACACATAGAATCTACAGCCTTTAATACCTTAACACAACTGCTATTCTTTGCACAAATTGCATCCATATACATATTTAAACATGAGTAAAACTTTTAAACAACGGAAGATATACATTAAGAACAAAAAGCTTTGCAATTGTTAAAATATCTATATCTTAATAACTCCTTCCGTTCAGCTAATCACTGATACAAGAATGAGAACTTCATTCTTTTATTGCAAAATGTTCTAGTTTTTACCGTCAGTGCGACATAAAAAAGCCTTCATACCGTGACATAATCCAATATTCAGATATTTTCAAAACTAAAGACACTGCAGATCAGATAAAATGTTCTTAAGATTTGAATATCGGTGTAATTGTCAAAGTAATCAGATCAGTAAATAATGAGAAAGGTGATGCTTTATAGGTTTTAGGAGGTCTCTATGGGGATAATGTTGGCATGGAGTTGAGGCAAAATGTAACATTCTAAAAACAAATTCAACTTTCAACAAAAATTGAAGGTGGGAGTGAAAGAGGGAGAGTTGAAGGGAGAGAGAAAGACTGGCAGAGTGAAGGAGAGGGGCGAGAGACGTGCCTCCGCATTGGTGATTCATTTGTTTTGTGTTTGTGCATGCCTGTGTGGGAGTGTTGGGGGTTATAGGTGCCAAGCTGTTCGGTTTTTGCTTATATCCACCTTCAGCAGAAATGCCAATAATAACTCCATTTTGACACATTCTCTTGAGGTAACAGTGCTCTCTGAATGTTCCCCTAGGACTGCTCTGTGTACGAAACTGAAAACAAAATCCTGAATGTGGTGAGTTGATGAAATTTCTTTTACACTGGATTGAATGTAAATGAAGCTATAATGTGCACACTTTGAGGTTGTACTCATCCCTAATATGTCCTTCCCAGTGTAAAACTCTGTCGGAAGTGTGCGACCACATTATCTCTCTGTCCTCCGATCCCATGGTGTCCCAGGCTGCACATTTGGAGGTTGTGCAGCTAGCCAACATAAAATCCACTGAAGGACTGGTAAGACTATCCCTCAATCAGACTTTAAGAACCACGCTAATTCTTTGTAAGTTTGTCATTGGTCATCCTACCCAGTATTTCATTACATGCGGCTTAATTACATAGTTATTGCAAAAAAAAAACTGAACAGTGACCCAGTAATGTAGATTTAATGGGAAATAGTTGAAGTGCATAACTGAGCAGTTAGTCAGTAGCCTAATTAAGATTAAAATAAAAACAACGTTTTGGTAGTAATTGTATTGCAATTACAGTAATTGTAAGATATATATATATATATATATATATACTGGATAACTTAAGAAGCCAATATAATAACTAGTAGTTATAGAGTAATATTTTACGCCACAATTGTACAAAAGCCTTATTCGTACTAACTAGTTTCCATATTAAGAAAAAAGGCAATGACTAACACTTTTAAATGTAATTACCTTCATATGGCCTGTTAATTGTATGTGTACACCGTTTATATGAAATACCACATAAAAAATTAAAAGAAAATTATACTAAGCAATTTTACTGTAAATATTCTTTTACATATCTTGTATGTGTAGTGTTGCTTGTTTCATTATACTGGTAGTTTCTACATAACAAGTTAAGACTTTTTAGAAAAATGATACATATTGCCTTTTTCGGCCTTGCAGCCTGCATGTAATTTAGCAGCATATGAACTAAAAAGGTTACCAAAGTTAGCGACAGCTAATGAATTGAGTCAACAGCATCACATCGTAGAGACTTTCTTTAATGGTGAACACAACAATATGTGAGAAGCATACAAGCCCAATACCCCACACAGGTTTATAATGTACTTGTCATTACACTTGAGTACGGTTTAATATGCTTAAAACCTCAAGATGTTAAATTGTTTTCCAGGTTTGATGAAATGAACACTGGAAAAAGATACCAAAAAAGTAAAGTACAAAACTACTAATAGTGCTGGTTGATGATGGTGAAACTTAGTAATTACAGACATCGCAGCAGCATGACTTTTGACAGCATATTGACTTCTTTTGGTTCAAATATGGCATGTGTAAATGATCTTGCAGCATGCATCTCACTCACTGCAAAAAATATCTTATTCAGTTGCTAAATCACTAATACTAACCTTGCCTGATTTGATGGCTCCAGTTATACCATCAGTTATCTTTTTACTCTTTCTTCTGTAGGTGTTTTGGGACCATGAAGGGACCAAGCACACACACTCCAAAATATTGATAGGAATAAAATTCTAAAGATTGGAGTGTGCGGGGAAAAAAACAAGCGGCCACCTCCGATGCTGAAAAATACACACATTTTGGAGATTGCAGTTTCTTGAGTGGCTACTTGAGGCAGGCTCCAAAAGCAAGACAATCCCTATACACCATGTTAAAATTCCTAACTTTACAGCAGAATTAAACATGCTTACTGCCTGGTACAAAAACGGTTATAGTCTCTAAAGCTAAGTTCAACCTTCATGACAACTGTGAGTGGGGGGAATTTTTTTTATAAACGCACCAGAATTATTATTACTATTATTAGATTCACACTTAAAGTTCTGCATAATTAAGGACGTGGCCACTCTGAGTGACAGGTGGGAGCAGTCACAGGATATAAGCATAAACTGTGTGTGTGTGTGTGTGTGTGTGTGTGTGTGTGTGTGTGTGTATATCCTATAACCTTAGGAGAATTCTACAGACACAAAAATAAATTTAATAATATAAACACCTAAATGTGTATTTTGATTGTTTTATTCCCACTAGTCTGAAAGACATGTTATGGAAGCAAATTAGTCCACAATCTTATTAGAAGGAACATTGAATTAAATCTGTGTTGTGCTGCTTGTCTAGCATCTAATGGTGCTCACTGTCACAAAACTGGGTTTTGCTGAGCTTATGGGCATATGAGTCAGCTGATAAAAAGCAACATAAAATGAACATGTTTGTGTTGAAATGACAAAAATACAAAATTAAATTAAATTCACAGATTATACGCTGTCTATGCACTTACTTTGGGGTCAAACTGATACTGTGTTTAGTAGCAGAGAAGACACTTATTTTTGCCGCCACTTTAATAGACTCCATCTTCGCACTGACCTATACTCGGGCACAAGCGCCCTGCTTGGGGCCACAATAAAATCCCCACCCCCACGCAAATGCTAGCAGGGGGCATGCAAGTTCTCTCATCCGTTCGGTAAAACCTGAACACAACTGTGGACCCAGTGGCCTAAAAATAAACCTCTTATACTCCTCTTGAAAGTGGGTGTGTGTCCGTGTGTGTTTGTGTCCGAATATTTGTTTGTGTGTATGTTTCTTTGTAATGCCCTTTAGACGACTTTTAGAAAAAACATGTAGCTGTTCTGCATCAGAGGAACGTTATTTGCAGATACATAATCATCCATGTTTGATTCAATCTGCTTAAAGGAACATTGTGAGGGAGACTGATGATAATAATAATAATACATTTTATTTGGTGGGAGCCTTTCTAGATACAAAAGGACATCTAACATGTTTAAGAGGGCATAAAAGAAGGAAATACGTTAAAATACATTTAGCTTCAAAGTAATATATTTTGCAAAATAGAAAACATCTGAAAAGTGCTAAGAACGTCAGAGTAGTAAAAAAGATTAAATTACATTAATTTAGATGGTGCCATGTACGGTATGTTTCAAAAGTATTCCCATATGATATTTAAAGACCATCCTGTAGTCCTTTTGACATTTGTCTGATAAGGCAAAATTGAGCTCAATATGAAAGACATTCTTGCACTGCTCTCAAAAAAACTAATTGAGATAAATCCAAACTCCGACCAATTTTGCACTTCAAGCAGAGTAAAACAAATGCTAAGAGTTGCATACACATACATGGCTGAGTCAAGATGCATGTGTTAAAGGAACCTTACGTTAGAGTTTTCTTTTGAATAAAATACTTACTTATATAAATATATATATATTTATTAATACTATATGTGTGCTATCTTCCCACAGGGCATGTATATCAAATCAACCTATGATGGTTTGCATGTAATCACAGGGACAACAGAAGGAGTAAGTACAAGTCTTTTTGTGTTCACTTATGCAGATCTTGTCCTCACTGCTCACGTGTAATATGTAGAGTTAGGTTTCACTCATGGTTGTATCACAATAAGCTCATGCCATGACAGTGAAATAGAGCGGCAGTTATGACTCCGCTGTCCCTCTGTCCATCAGTCTCTGGCCGACCGCTGTAAGAAAATCCATGCTGGAGATGAAGTCATTCAGGTCAATCTTCAGACAGTGGTAAGTCCGCTGGTTTATTTTTATTTTTTTTTCTGCAAATGACTGTTTTGTACACACATGCTTGTTATGCTACACAAAAAATACTTCCCCGAAGATATTTTGTATATTCTGTGAATGTGTATTCTGCGTTGCACCACATCCACAGTGAGCCCTATTACAGCACTACTGGACCTGTTCTTGTATGTGTCGGGCTGTAATTTCAATTTCAATTTTCTTTATGAAATCCTAACAAGAGTTATCTCAAAACACTTTACAGGTAGAGTAGGCCTAGACCACACTCTAAAATATACAAAGCCCCAACAATTCCAGTAATTCCCCCAAGAGAAAGCATTTAGTGTTACAGTGGCGAGGAAAAACTCCCTTTTAGGCAGAAACCTTGAGTGGTGAGGAAAACGTCCTTTTAGGGAGAAACCTGGGTCAGACCCAGGCTCTTGGTGGGCAGTTGTATGCCAGTGCTGGTGGAGGGTATGATGAACAGAGGCAATATAGTCACAATAAAGATAAATTAACTATGACTAGAAATAATAGTTGTTGTAGTAGTTCATGGCGTAGCAGGGCATAGAAGAGTCTAGCGAGGCATAGCATGACGTAGCTGGATGTATCAGGGCTTAGCAGGGCACTGCAGGGCAAAGCAGGGCACTGCAGAGAATCACAGGGTGTAGCAGGGCACAGCAGGGTGCCTAGCAGGACCACGGCAACAGCTGCAACCATGATGCAGGAAAAACTGCAAGGTGAGAAAACATAAGGGCTCCAGGGAACACGCTCCCCAGAGCTAGGTTTATCTGGAGCATTTGCACACAGATGAAATGAGAGAAGAGCTCAGTCTGTCAAAGGAAGTCCCCCGGCAGTCTAAAACTATAACATCAATGCTAAGAGCTGCAGAGATAGATTGGTGGTGCGCCATGACAGTGGCTACACACCCTCCCCCTTTCACTTGTTTTTCATAAGAGACAAAACTCCAGAAACTGCCTGTTGCTGTTAAAGCAACATAATATTATATATTCAGTAGAAATTAAAGCAAAAACGTCAAGTGGTGCACAATTTAAATATAGCAGTCTTTGTTGAAAATAATTGCGACTATTGTGTGCAACAGCAAGAAGATAATTACACAGCTCAAGTCAGGTTCATTTCAGTCAGTCAACTCACCCACTAAATGCAGCCATTTTATAGTGAATAAGTGCAAATACAAAGTTGATTTTGGTGTGAAGGCTGTGAAGCATAGTTTGGTGTTAATTACTCCTTTGCATTTCATGAAGCATTTGGCTTTTCTTTGATTGATTGGCAACAGTGTTTCAAATTAACAGCTTGAGTGACATCAGATGGAATTTCTTGTGTCCTCTCATGTTTGTTCATTTCTTGTGTGAAAAAAAGGATAAAATGAAGATTTGTATGTTGTATTTACTGTTTATTATTAGTACATAGTATGGAGCTCATAGGTGGATGCTGCCATGAAGGTGATAGTGATTGAAAGATCTTGCTGCGGCTGGGGTGGGGGGCTTTTGTTCATGAACATCCCATTGCATTGGGGGGTAGGCATTAGCCACGAGGAAACCTTTAGAGAAATAAGGCGATGCTGCATTGAACTAGATGTATCTGTGGTGGAAGGATTGTTTACACTATCACTTCTCACAAGAACTTTAGAAACCAGAGGACAGGAAAGTACTGTAAAGGTCTTAAAAGTAAAGCAAAGAAAATGGTCTTCAGGCTCAAGAGACAAACCTCAAGGTTAAAAAACAAACAAATGATAACAATAGGGGCACCCAGATAGCTCAGTTGGTAGAGCGGGTGCCCATGTATAGAGGTTTACTCCTCAACGCAGCCGGCCCGGGTTCGAATCCAGCCTGCGGCCCTTTGCTGCATGTCACTCCCCCTCTCTCTCCCCTTTCATATCTTCAACTGTCCTGTCAATTAAAGGCCTAAAAAATGCCCCAAAAAATAATCTTTAAAAAAAAAAAAAAAAAAAAAAAAAAAAAAAAAAAAAAAAAATGATAACAATAGATGCTTGAAACATTTCAGGGATCTATAATTAATGCAGCTGGGAGAAGTCCAGCAGTAAGAGATCAAAGATCATTGGATTGTAACATTCTTCTCCACGAGAACCATAACAATGGCTGCTGAGGCGAAGGAGTTACATCAACCAAAGGAAAGTAATGAAGGAAAGTTATGAAGGAAAAATCCTCCGAGGCTAACGCGGCCTTGTAATTAAAATTGAGTTTTTATGACACATGTAGAATTAAGAAATAGCAAATTATGTGGTGCTATTGTGCACAAGATTGAAAGGCTGTAAAAAGAATAAGGCAGCACGTCAGACATAAATAACTTCAGACAGCAAAGAATAGATTGAATTTTTGGTGTAGGTCAATAAATGGGGAAGGATTCACACACGTGAAAAAGAGACAGTACATTTTAACACCGGAGAGTGTTAACAAGAATCCCCTAAAGGAAATGAGACAAAAATAAGAAACCAGTGACACGACGGTTTATAAGAAACACCTTAAAGAAGACATTTATTTACCAAGGCAAAGCAGTAGACAGCCGGAGAAAAAAGCTACATCAAACAGCAAACAGCAAATCAGGAGTCACACTGCTTTAAAGAAACACAGCAAAACAATCTTATTTTTAAATCATAGAATAAAGCATGCTTTGGAATATAAAAGCATCTGTTTCAGCCTGTCTGTGTCTTTAATGCGCTTTCTATGTGATACATTTCTGGGTAGTGGCTGTCAAGGTGAAAAATTACTTGGAAAGGAACAAAGTGATTGCTAGGTCAGTGGCTAAAAATGCCAGGCTTTTCTCAGGCTGCTTGGAATACGCAAGATGTAATGAAACCTGGTGCAGTCAGCCCAAGCAAGAGAGGATATCTCCTCCCCAAACTGGACTAGGCATATTTGGTTCAGCTGCAGACTGTTTCTCTGGGAGGGATGTTTCTCGTGCCAAGTGTCATCAAAACTGGGTTAAAGACTATTTACAAGGCATGCAGCTGTTCATAACACACAGCATCAGGGCTTACCACATCATGACAGCGCCCGCAGATTAATATCACCGGAGGTGTACAAGATACCCTTTGGCATCCAACTTTGCATTTACAATCTTTGTCAACACGAACCTCTGAGGCTGTGCCGCAGTTTCCAACCATCAGGATCAGCGTGTATTCTAGACCTAACAGCCATAATAACACAGAAGTGGGTTAGGCGTAAAGAAAAGCCATCCAAACCATGTGTGCTATTCATTAACTGGATGTTCATATTGAAATATCATCTTACTATTTCTGTAGTCTGAGTCATGGGGATGCCTGTGTGAGGAAACCCTTATCATGCTATTGTTGTTTGCTAGGTGGGCTGGCAGCTGAAGAACTTGGTGAACTTGCTGCGTGGGGACCCTGCAGGTGTCACCCTGACACTGAAGAAACGCCCACAGAGCACACTCACGTCAACCCCAGCTCTGCTCAAGAACATGAGATGGAAACCCTTGGCTCTCCAAGTATGATGACGGCTTTCATCCTACACAGATATATTTTTGCATGCCTGTTTGTGTGTAGATATGTATTTGTATATGTATTTGTATGTGTATATCTCTGTTCTTCTATCTGTTCAAAATGAGACTGCCTTGGACATTAGAGACCCAAATCCTGGACCAGCCTATAAATTACCAAAGTGTAAGAGTACAAAGTGAGAATGATGTTGAATTAAAAGACTGGTTTTACAATAGGTTGTCATCTAAAACAAGATCCCTGACACAAACATTAACTTTGTAAAAGGTATCATTTTTGGAGATATAGTGTTGCTTTGGCCTTTGCACATTATTGTGCAGGTGTTTATTTTCTTGCATCCACCTTCTTTATGTACCACACCTTGTTACTAATTGGTTGGACGTTCCAGCATCATTCATTCACAACTTGACCTCAGTGGCATCTGTTGTCCTAATTCGGCCAAAGCAACCACATTTTTGGGCTTGTATGCCTGAGCCAGAATGGCTGGAAATGGGAGGAATGTGTATTAATGTAGCCCAGCCTTTCTTTGAGTCCTACGCCAGAGAAAACGTTTTCTCCCCCTCGAGGCCCTGAAGCGCAGTCCTGCACAGCCTCCTCCCCCTTCACATCACACTCTCATTCTTCTTCTTCTTCTCCACCTAACTCAAATTTGCTCTCCTGCTGGCATTTTTAAGGACAGAAAAGACAAAAAAGAACATAGAAACAATTTTTTTCTGCACTGAGATGTGACTCAAATTAACAATGTCAAGGTATTCTGTTGAGTTATTAAAAAGTGCAGTGTGCTGTGGAAGCCCTGCAGTAGCTCTGACACACATAATGGTCTTATGATGAAGCACATCTCCCCATAATACATCTCAGATATTAGTCAGCTGTGAGTTACGCAACATATTAGCATAGTTTGAGCAGTGACAAATTAGTACTCTAATGTTGAAAGAATGTCAGTTCTTACTCATTTAATAAGTTTTTTTTTTTTTTTAGAATTACTGCAAAACTGATATCTTGTGATTGGATCTCTCTGACTACTTTAGCTAAGCTGATGAAATTGTAATGTGACTAGAAGGTAAAAAAGGAAAAATGTATTAGATACATATTCTGTTATGAAGGCATAATGAATAAACAAGGAACAATCCATTTCCATGTACTGTTTAACAGACTATGTAGGCTATGACCAGATTTTCCTTGACCTGAATGAAAGGGACAACGATACTGCACACCAACCCGTCATCTTGTGTGCACTAGTAAGAACTGGAGCATCCAAAACGTACAGTACACTGCTCCTTTCACGGTTGAGATGCTCAGCAGCACAATCTGAACCGAACAAATGGTCGCTGACGACTAACTGACTGGACTGCTGTGAACTCCAAAATGTCTATGTGTCAATCCCTGTAACTGTTCCTTTCCCTCTCTCTTTCTCTCTGTCTGCCTGTCTCTCTCTCTTTCGCACATGCTCACACATATATACACACACACACACACTCACACACAGCCAATCTTCCCACAGAGCCCCAGCAGCAGTGTTGCCACACCTACCAGCACTTTAAGTACTCCATCCAGGAGGAATAGCTGTGCCCTGCAGGACCTCTACATCCCCCCTCCTCCAGCAGAACCCTACACCCCCAGGTCAACTCACACTTCCACATAAAACACACAGTTCAGCAGTAGTGCATGCTTTACCAAATACAGGTACCCTGTGGAGTCTTTGAACACTAGTAGTGCTGTGGAGCAATGTTTTTACAAGTGGGACCCTGTTTTGTTTGTACCAAAAATTTCTCTGTAACTAAAGAGTGCATTACGTGCTGCGCCAATGGTACAAAACGATACACACTTCCTGTCTCCTAAATGCATAATTTATTCATATTTTCTTTTGATAGATGACATTAGCTGTTGCCAGATCTCGTGAGAGTTTGTTGAACAAAGTTAATTTTCTCCTGATTTGTCCGTCCGAAATGCCATTTTAGTGTCAGGATGTCCGGGAGTTATGCGGGTTGTAAAAAGAATGGGTCCAATATTTAGTGTGGTGACCACAGGGCGAAAGAACCAGTCATCATCTGTGTAATACACTCGGGACCTGCTGCTAGTCTCCTAAAGAGGCGTGGCAGTGGTGAAACCAAAGTTTGGCATTGCACCCATAAAGGCAGTGAAGAAGAAGACAGCCACTGTAGCTAGCATATGGATGTAAACAATGGCATAATAAATTGTAAAAAAGTTGGCTTTGCAAGTGTTTTTTGAATGGGCTTGGGGCGGAGAGCCACAGACAGGCTGGAGAAGTGAGCCAGTATTGAGAGATGGACTAACACCTTGTTGGTTTGGGGCTTTTCATGGGATTTGTTGACAACAAATATATAGAATATCGCCAGCCTCATCCTTCAAACTAAAAACGTGGCTGTTTTTTGACAGTTTACACGTATTAATCCTACAGTGTATTCTGATGATGGCATTGCTTCTTCTTTTTCTCTCATATTAGTCTAGATGTTCACTGGTATTTAAATAACTTCCTGCTTTTCGTTACCACAGAGATGACAAGGGAAATCTGTCGGGGGACGATCCCCAATCGGATGTCCATGTCTCAGAGGGATCTGAGTCACCAAACTCCTACCTGGACCATGAGTGTCGGCGGAGATTTCCTCTTGTGGAGGAAGATGCCATACTGTATTGTTACGAGTATGACCAGAACCAAGAGGTGTCATCAGTCCGCAGGGGAAGTACTCCCACCTATGGTAAGACCTCTGCCTCATCTGAAGCCTTGCTGCTGTTATTGTGAGAGCCAAGAGCCCAAAGCCCTTACGAATGTGACGTTTGTATGCTTTTGAGATTTTTTTTTGAGACGTCTGCGGCTGTTTGATGTGTGTGTGGGCAGGTGTGTAATATTGACGTTCAATGCGCCTCCTTGCTCCAGGCAGGCTCAGGCCCATCTCAATGCCGGTAGAATACAACTGGGTGGGAGACAACGAAGACCTGGCCAAGCTGAAGAGAGAGAGCAGGAGAGGTGAGTGGGAGGCAGTGGGAGAGAGAAAAAGGAAGGGAGGCAGAGAAAGGAGGGACACAGAGAGGGACAGAGGGAGCTAAGGTGAGTGGGTGGATATCTCATAATATCCTCACTCCCTTAGATCTCTGAGCCAAAAGGTAGAAGGATGAGCTGGCCTGTCAAAACTGATAACATGCTGGATATCTGTTTGTGCCTCTATCTCCTCCATGTGTTCACAATCTATCACTGCTCCTTTTTTCCCTTCATTCCTCTCGTTCTCACTCTCAGCTTTGTCGTTTCTCTCTGTTGCTTTGGCAACTGTAGGGATATATCTGGAGTGGTAAATGGAGTGGGAGGAGACTGAATTTATTTCAGTCTCAAAGAAAGACTTGAGTGATGTGTTTGTTTCCTCTGGGGATTGTTGGTGATATGTTGCTCCTTTGGGCTTCAACAAAAGCTGATTGTACTATATTTATCTACATGAGACAGTATTTGGAAGTTTTGAGGGCTTCCTGTCCAAAAACAGCATTCGTCTGTAGGTAGTCTTTTGAAACATCAGCATTCACTTATCTCAGACAAGGACATCGTTAAATGTGCTGTAAGCGATGTTGGGTGACATTGCTTCTTGTTGACGTTCAAAGTATTTTTCAAACAAAACAAGACTAGCTTCCCCCTCCCTCATCCTCCTCTCGTCCCCTCCCTTCTGCGCTTCCATGCACTAACCCCCCCAACCCCCACCCGTCTTGTCGGTTATTGGCTGGAATGCCGGAACACTGTTGGTGTAGCTTTGTGGTGCAGGTGGGCACATTTTGTTTTTGTTGCCATATGTAAAGAAACGCCATCTCTGTAGACAGCCCAGGGTCTACAGTGTGTTCTGGGGACATTCTGTTGAACTGTTCAAGTCATTAAGCATGTAAATGATTTTTAAAGTAAAGTTTGTGTGTGTAGCACTGAGTTTGCCGCTGTTGTGTCCCTGCAGAGAATTCCCTGCTTCGTTTTGCGAGTGAAGATAAAACCCCGGGGGAAGACTTCCTGCTGGGACGCAGCCTGAGTCAAAACAGGAGGAAGACGGAGCGAGGAGGCAGCCCCACCCAGTACACGCTTGTCCCCGCCCTCCAGATGGAAGTCTCCCTGTCCACGTCCAGCTCTGACTCTGCCTCCCTTTACCATGTCAGTCCCTTATGTCTGTGAAAATCATTTTGTTGTTGTTGTAAGCTAGCGTAGAAGTAGGAGCTTTTTTTTTTCTTTTCTTTTTTTTTTTTTACAAAATGTATTAAACAGCAATATATAACAAACAAATACAGACATTAGTAATAGACAATGAGCATTGACATTTCAACATTCAAAGCTTTAAATCTTCATGTAATTCAACTGCAGATATAAATTTTGTCCCCTGTACATTATTTCAGAGACTCAATCAAGGAGTTATAGTCAAATAATAGTACAGCAGGAGCATTTGGCAACATTGGGATTCCCTGCATGACATCATTGTTGTTTACTATGCAGGTTTTTGAACGTTCCTCACTGATGTCAAGGTCAAAGAAGAAGAGTAAAGGTACGAGCTTTTGTTTTAGAGTTTTAGTGCTCCAATGTAATCACACCCAGACATGAGCAGGTGTTTTTTGGGGAGTGTATTCTGAATCCTTTGACTGTTCTGCTCCCTTGCTGGCACCTGCAGCTGGAAGTCCTATGTCTTCATTCAGCAAGCGGCGGATTTCCTGCAGAGACTTGGGTCAGGGGGACTGTGAGGGCTGGCTGTGGAAAAAGAAAGATGCTAAAACCTATTTTTCGCAGAAGTGGAAGAAGTACTGGTTTATACTGAAAGACACATGTCTGTACTGGTACATGAACGAGGAGGTGAATACGATGTTTTGTTTTTCCCAAAAGTGCAACACACACTATTAAGCCTTGATTCATTATGTGGCACTTCAAATTTAACTGTGCTTTTGCTGCTCGTCGTAGGATGAGAAGGCAGAGGGCTTTGTCAGTCTTCCAGAGTTCAAGATTGACCGTGCCACTGAATGCAGAAGGAAGTAGTGAGTACTGATCAAGGATCAAGCTCCTCAGATTTGCATGGCTTTTCTGTTTAGCCTCAAAATTGGGCAAAACGTAGGTACAAATTTCTTGACTACAATCCACAAAGCTGACAGCAGAGTCATATTGCATAGTGATATAAAATCGGTAAAATTGGTTCTTGGCAGGAAAAACATTGGCATATATATTGAATTATTTAGGGGACTGACCATGTAAAACGGACAATTACAGAGGACGCTCGACTCACAACCAATATGCACATGCACATAAACATTGCACCAGCAACATATTAGTATGCTGACAGGAGGACAGCAAATGCACACATTTATGGTGCATTTATTATATTTTGTTTAGAATTTTAACCCAAGTCTATGATTATGATGTAACAACTGATATAGATTATGTAGCAGCAGTGCTAATAGTAGTGGATGCAGAAGACTGAAATTACCAATACATATCTATAAAAAGCAAGTAGACAAAAATGTAAAAGAAGAAGTGTGTAGATCACATTTCATCAGTGATATTTTAACTAATTCTAGTCCTTTTTGGACTTAGAGGGAGGGCTGATCATTCGTTGACAATGAATGTTGATGGAGAAGGTTTAGTAAAATGGAGAGGTTGTAACATAGTGGAGATATGCAAATTAAGTGCTACTTCCCAACCCATATTGTGTGTATCCTTAAGAACAAATGTATTGAATGCATTTCCTCATAAAACATTTGCAAAGCTGATTATGTTTTTAAATTCAACGTATTGTGCATGCGGGTGCACAATACAAACAAAATGGGAACCCACCCAAAGGAAGACAGCTGCATAGCACTACTAGAGATAAAAGGAAAAAATCTACAGGAACC
Source organism: Etheostoma spectabile (assembly GCF_008692095.1). Taxonomy (NCBI): domain Eukaryota; kingdom Metazoa; phylum Chordata; class Actinopteri; order Perciformes; family Percidae; genus Etheostoma; species Etheostoma spectabile. Next base: position 26,968,440 of record NC_045745.1, on the reverse strand, counting down.
TTTTATAGCTAGCAGATGTAGAGGTTTTAAGGAAAAACAAAATATTAAAATCTTTAGATCAACAGTTGTAAATCTAAACTGGTTATGAATAAAGAACACATCTTGCTTTGATTCAATTTCTAGGTAAACCAAAGAACAATCTTGCAAATTACACAGAGACAGTTCAATACAGTTTAAATAATGAACGTGCTACCGTTACAGAGTTTACTTTGTGGCAAATAGCTGTTAGCACTAATATATTAAATGCCTTCACATGCACATTCACACACTCTTAATTAGACTCAGACTTACGTTCAGCTCCTGAAAATAAGCAGAGCTGTTTATCTTATGATGCAGTCTTGCTGTTTTTGTGTGTGTGTGTGCGTGTGTGTGTGAGAGAGTGTGATTTATATGTTAATGTGCACTTTACATCACCGTTGTTGTTTTTACATATGAATAAATATACCTTCGGTTCTCTTTCAGTGCTTTCAAGGCTTGCCATCCGAAGATAAAGACCTTCTACTTTGCAGCGGAAAATGTAGACGACATGTCCCGGTGAGTTAATGAGACTATGATAGTCATGCTGTAAACTCCCCCAATCCCACATTTGCAACCACATTTATACCCCTGCTGATCGGAAATTGAATCTTTGTACCAGACTGCCCACTCTCCTTGAACAGAGCAGTTTTGTAAGGTGATTGGTCAAAAAGGGACACACATACACACACACACACCCACACACAGCACAAGGTGTTTTATTAGATGTCAAGCTGCTGTGCGCCAAGACTGTTATTCTCCCCAACAGGTGGCTGAGTCGTCTCAGTATGGCAGTGGCAGGCTACTCCGAGCAGGAGAAAATTCGCCAGGACCAAGGTGAGATTAGTCACGGTTCTGCAAAGGATTCTTGGTCAACACTTAAAACACCATGTTTGAGAAATCATATCTAAATAAGTAATGACGAATGCAACGGTAATTATTTGGCCTATTATTCACTTGGCAAGGTTTTAATTCCATATCACAGGCAGTCATTTTCCAGAGAATTCAATAAATAAATCTTAGTTCTACATCAGTGGCTTTTTCAACTCCTCTCCCCGGTTTCACGTCACATCTGATTCTAACGTCTCTGCTTTGAGCTGAATATAAATGCTATTTTTAGGGGCTGAAGGCGTGCTTGTTATTTTCATATTCTGGTGTTCTTTGGCTTCACACAAATGGACAGAAAATTATTTAACCAACCCTTGTTCTATTTAGAGGAGCCTACATACATATCTTGCAAAGGTGGGCGGGTGAGATCCGGGTTGTTGTTGGTTTTATAAGGGAGGGGCTTCTTTCTTGCTAGACAAGTTGCTAAATTAGACCCTTAATACCCCCAGGAGTTTCAACAGGAAGTTCTTACATCATTAAATTCATCCGTCTCCATATTCAGCCTCAAAAGTTAGTCAGACCTGGACTTAAATCTCTCCTACACCACACCTACACTGCAGCTACACCTGTCAGAACAGCTCATTAATGGGCAGAGCTGATCTTTCTGACCTGATGTAGCAGTTCAAAAGCTAAACCTATCATGAATTGCACATATGTATTATTTGTATCACCTACAAACATGTAATCTCTCAGCCTCTCTAAACTCAGCTCCTGCAGTGCAGCTGGGAAGATTGTAATTGTCTGCTATAGAAAAAAAGAACATGACTCAATGTGTTTGTTCATGACAGATTACTGGAGTGAGAGTGATCATGAGGACATGGAGATGCCGTCAATGACAAAACAGGACAGTCCGCCACCACCTTATGACACCTATCCCAGAGCATCCTCAGTGAGTCTGTCAACTTATAGTTAAGTGGATATATATGTGGCAAACTTCTTGTTTTTTTATATGCTAACCTTGTGTTTAGGTGAGTCCCTACCTGGAACCAAAACGGGGCCACCTCTCCTCCTCCGACACGTTCCAGTCGCGCTCCTCTCATGACGAGTTCCACCCTGAGCCTCAGGACGGCATCAGCAGCAACAAAAACGGCGTCTCCACCGGGCAGAAGACGAACATCCACCGAAACTCGTGGCAGGACCAGATGGAGAGCAAAGCGAGGATGCACTACCTCCAGACGTTTCCGGTGGAGGAGACCCTGCTTTCTGAGGACAGAGACCAACACGCGATGGAGTACCGCAGGCAGTCCACCCTGCCCACACAGCGCAGTCTGCTGCAAGAACAGTACAGAGCCCTGCCTCTGCCCCTCAGGACCAGCATTGACTCAGATGCGGGAGGGAAACCCCGCAGCTTCACGCTACCCAGGGACAGCGGGCTACATGCTATCCTGGCTGCCACCGCCGCGGCGTCGGATCAGAGAGACCACCATCACTACGAGCTGGACCGGGCCAGAGGCAGCGGTTAGACATACAGTATCTGTGTTTTACATTTTTTTAAACAAACCACAAGCTTAGACCTTTACAGTTATAACCAGGTTAACCAACATCAATTGACAACACAATCAATTATACATTTAAGCCATTTAATAAAAAGAATGTGTAGTAGCACAGATAATTACAAAAATTAGATATTAGGATTTGACAAAAACATGTATCCGCGTATTTGTGTTAAAATATACACACAAATAGGATTACAAGTTGGCTGAGATTTATTATAAACCAACTGCACAGGACATGCTTCCAACCAAGCTAAGTCACGTGTAGCACCTTAACACCACATGCTGTGATTGAGGCCGCGTTAAAACTAGTTTGCAAGTGAGAAGAGGAGTCGAAAGAATTTAATGGATTACTGTCAAAAGGATTACTGTCTAGCATGGAAAAATGAGTGCAACAATATTCACTTTTATACAAACAACAGGGTTAAATAACACCCAAATTAAAAATCAATTCAAATCAATACATTTGATACATGAGGTTTGGTGTTGAGGAAGGGGTGTTTGAGCTAATCTGACAGGGACGTGGTGTACTGTACGTTGCAAAAATAATGTTGTGAACCCCTGCAGGGGAGCACTAGAGAAGAGCAAGGTGTCACACACTTTACTAAGATCACCTTGAAATCTCCTGCTCACTGTTACATGCAGATCAGTCTTTTCTTCCGCATAGTGTTGAACAAGTGTGATTATTTGTCATCAGTTATTTTATTAAAGCTGCTTTGCCAGAAAATGTCAAAGGTTGAATTCTCGCTATAATTGCTTTATTGGATTGGATTTGAAGCCAACCCATTCACCGTCCCTCCTAGACCTCCAGGGCAGTTGCCTAAGTGAGATCAAATTTAGTGTCTTGATAGTAATTTATTGTGACAGTTCACTCTCTCGCTCTCTCTCTCTCACACACACACACACACACACACACTCACACATTCACTCTGTCTCTCTCTCTCTCTCTCTCTCTCTCTCTCTCGCTCCATCGAGATGTCATTGTGCCTCTCGGCAGTGTTTGAATGGTGAAGCGAGAAGGAATCCTTTCAGTCCATGTTAATGTTGAATTCTGAACAGGATAAAGAAACGCGCCTAAGGCTCCTTTCTACTTGTCCTCATTTATCTATTGCTCTACCGTTCACTCTCTCCACCACTGCCTCATAAGACAAGAAAGAATCACAAACAGGCGGGAAATAAAGCATGATACATTTCAAAGCACAGCCCCAAAGCTTCAGAACGTACCACCCTGCTTCCAAAACACAAAATAGAGTGACTACCAACAGATTCCGAGCACTAGTGTAGTGTCGGTATCAAGCCGACAGAGGGCAGTGTATGTAAACAGGAGAAGAGGGGCCCTGGCCGTTCATTACAATAATACAATTATTACAATAATACAACAATGTATGAGCCGTTTACCCGGTATTTTCCCTGTAGAAGATACCATAAGGAAGACACTACCACAGAATGGTGTATTAGAAAGAGCAGGAATGTGCATCCTGTAAATCCGTTAAGAAAACTGTATTATCTGAGTAAACAGGAGAGGCTCTAGATGGTGCAAAAAAAGATTTATGGAAGTTTTATCAAATACAAATCGTAAAAGGAAATGTAGAAAAATGGGAATAATATTTCAGACATAAATTGGGCTAAGTTGAATTGTTCAATTTAAAAAGACCTTTTAATAATATTAATAATAATAATGATAAAAATGGAAAATGTTTTACTTTTTTCTCTCCACTGCATTTATTTGTTAGTAACTAGTTACATTACCAATTAGGGTTTTACATAAAAAAAACTTGTAAAATATGATGCACTGTTATAGATTAAACTACCAAGTAGTTTTAAAATTAGTGCTAAAATGCTGCTTACACATTATGAGTAATAATGATCTAATAATTTAACCATCCCAGGAGCCATGTTTCTGAATTGATTATGATTTTATTTAATAAAATAATATTTTCCTGATTATACTTACATACTTTTACTAAACATTTTTAAAACAGGGCTTTTACCTGTCATGGAGTATTTTTCACAGTGTGGTATTTAGTCCAAAACAACTAAAACATCCTTATGGATGAATGCAATTTTATTTATGATACTCACAGCATGAAGATTTTTGTTTTATGAATAATGTCCTGGTTAGTCAAGATATTCCACTGACCATGCACTTTCAGCTTGTTGTATTTTTGAGTCCCTTTACGAGCCACTTAGCTTCGGCTCTGCCATTTCACGCTGGGCAGGTAGCATACACCAGGCTTGTGTGGATGTGTGGGCAGAGGGAGGCTGCAGCTACAGTTTCATATGGGGGAGATTCACTGCTAAGATTATTTTACGAAAGTGTTTTTCTTCACTTTTAAAAAGGTGATCATTTTGAAGAATTCGCCGTATGCAAGCAGTTGAATTTCACTGTAAAAGAATAATTATTCAGATTAATGTAAAATCTTTGTTGATGATTGCTTCTGCTTTTTGCCAGGTCATGGACGGGACTGCAGGATGCAGGCAGACTCGCTGGGAGATTTGTACCGGGCTCTGGAGCAGACCAGTCTGTCCTCCTCGGCTGACCACAGATCAGCCAGCCGCCTGGAGTACAAGCGCTCATTTGTCCGCCGAGTCAATGACCCCCTGCTCAATGACAAGCTTCATCGCCTCCGGATCCTCCACAGCTCACTTAAGGTAACATGTTTTGAGCGTTTGTGTCCCTCCAAACCTGTGTTTTTTTGTGGCTAGTTACTAATTGATACCTTCACCTCTTCACAGAATGTTCCTCTTCAAGACACAAACCGGTCATTGGGCTTTTTAGGGTAGACTGCAAGGAGGCTCATCGTGTTCATTAAACCTCATACGTATCACCTCTGCCTGTGCCTCACACAGCCGGCGTCCGTTTGCTGGAGATAAAAGGCACCACAAAACCGCCCTTTACCTGCTCGGCTCTACATCGCTTTCCCTTTTTCTGCTCCTTCAACCTTGCTCACCGTGCAGGAGCACAAAGACTTGGTGTCCCTCTCCACTTTTAAAAATGAGGGCTGTTACTAAAAGCTAAAAACATTGATAAAACAACAGGGTTTATGGCACTTTAATAAGCACTTTGTTTCTGTGTCAAAGACTTTTCGGAGAGCTTTGTTGTTCATTGCTCACATGCATGGCCACCTACCCTCGCTTCTATTGAATCGTTTTGAACATTATGCTGGAGTGTGTACAGCCGCTCAGTAAGGTCTGATGGAAGAATTAAAAGCTATTTTGGATGTACACAACATTTGTTATGCATGTATGTATGATTAAAGAGTATGTTTGTTCTATGAGTGTACAGAGTGTTCAGCGCATATATATATATATATATATATATATATATATATAT
>NC_045745.1:26953700-26962700 GCF_008692095.1 Etheostoma spectabile | reverse complement strand
ATATATATATATATATAACATTACTACAATGACTGCACAATGTTTTGGGGTACTTATACTAGCTGTTAATCAAGTGCTGTGCCTCAGTGATTGTGAATGTACATTGTACTTTTCCAAGAGAGACGAGAGAAGACCTAGCAAGCTATTCCTTAAAACAGGAGCACAAAGTATAATGCTTGGCAATAATGAATTTGTAAATTACAAAGGAATGATCAGAATAGTTGTCTATTTTTGTATGCATGCCTTCTACCTAATTGTTTGTAAAACCGTTTTGTATTTCTCAGTGCGTTTAGTCTGGACAATACTGGTGTCGACCCCTTCCTCCGCCCTGTTTTGAAGACTTATTTTACAATTTGCCCCTGAAAAAGTTGATTTGTTTTTAAGTGTTAAGAGAAATAACTGTATTTATTAAGTGTTTAATGTACAAGCATGCTTTGTATAACTAAAACACTTTACCATGCCATTGGGAATTGACTGACATTGCACAGGTGTGCCACATTGTAGCTACATTACTTTTTTATCCAATAAAGTATGGCATGGGCACACGTACTGTAAGTGAGAGCTGTTGTTAAATGTTTTTTTCTCATAATCACATTTTAGATGACTTATTTTTAGACGCTATTTCTACCAGGGAGCCCAACAAAGGATGATAATAATATGCAAATATAATACACATTCACTCTGTGGATATGAAGCCTCAGGCATTGTTATTCTGTAGGATGTGTTAAATTATATAAGAGTAACACAGAAGATGCTCCACACAGGAAACAGTGTAAGTATATACACAAATATGCAATAGGGAGTAAACGTGTCGGCATGAAACATGAATAAATCTTTTCGTTTCTACTGGTTTAAGATGCTGAAAAGACATCCTCAAAACAGTGGAGCGCTGCAGTGCTGTAAGGTAAGGTTCACTCCAAACAAAGAAAATAATGAAGTGCATCATGTTTGACCTAACCGTATTACGGACAAATAGTATGACACTATTGCAAAGGTGTCAAGTGTCCTACAGCGTCATTAGTTTTCCTGTGTAGCCAGTTAGTTTGGTTTATCTCTGCACAATCCTTTGAGATCAACATAGAATACAGCACAGAGGGCACATAGTTCTCATAATTATGTTATCTCATATCATAATTTCTCGTGGCCTTTATATAGCAATTATGTCTTGTGATAAGAATTATGCTCAAATTGCAGACTTTGATGCTTCTTTTCGGAAATAGAGTAGTAGAGGTCCTACAATTAAAACCAACATTAATATTCAATATGATTGTTTTTGTATTTACAGCACAGCATAGGGCACATACATAATTGTTTTTCATTGTTTGTGAAGATTATTATTTCTATACTATAATTAACCTATATATCAGTCATGTTGTCTGACTATGCTCTGTCATGGACTAGTAAATTAATCTCTTTTCCTTAGTAAGTAAATGCTTTCATGTTATATACCCAATGCACAATTGAAGTGTTTAGTTCATTAAAGAAACTCATCAAATCTTTTTTGTAATTCTGCTGATTAATATTTATTAATATAACAAATACAGTAGAGGAAGCAAAAAATGGAAGAATGGAATAATCTCAAGAAGTGACTGGAAACTGTGCTTTATTCATTATTGCAAATTTTCATTTAAATGACACAAGCTTTTAGTTATAACAAAATAAATTACCTTTAAAACATAAAACGTTAAATTGCCGTTGCAGTATAATTACAACAAACATGGTCACAATAGAGCAGGAAGAACAATGCATGAAAGACAAAGCTGTGCTTTAAGTTCCAGTGGTGGATTCATTTCAGCAAAACAAATAGAAACATAACCGCAAGCTATTTTAACCCGGAATCAATAGCCTCTCAATAGTCACTTTAAAGTCACATGTGTGTCCAAGCGTTGTAACGATTGGATAAACAGTGCACATTGTTTAAAATGCCTAACTGATTTGTCACAAACATTTAATTTCAATTCAGTGTGATATGTAGCTCAGTCCAGCTCACGGCAATTTGAGAAAAGCAGATGACCAACACACAAAATTTGCTAATGAAGCCGCAAACTGCGAGTCTAAGATCAAATCTTGATTTGCGTCATTCCACGTCCAGTTATTGCTCTCCCTAGTGGTCAATTTGATTGAGACTGGCGGTGTACGTCTGAGGTCATTACGTAAACATTTCCTGGAAGTTTTGTGTCCATTGGCCAAACATTTAGTCATTTATAGCCTGATTTGCGTTATATCGCCTCCAGTTTGCAGTTATAGCACATTAAGCTGCACCTGTTTACAAATTACAAGTCAATCGGACTAACGGTGTGGGGGACGTGGCCTTTCAACGTTTGCATTTTAAAGCCTTAATTACAGCGCCACCATGTGGCCGATGTGGTTCATATTTCTACAGAAGCACATGCACATCATTTCCAGTTATTCCCCCAAGTTTCATGTTTCTAGCTCATTCCAGCTCACGGGAATTTGAGCCGGCGCGTAAGACAACTAGTAATAATAATAATAATAATAATAATAATAATAATAATAATAATAATAATAATAATAATAATAATAATAACAGACAAACATAGAAGGGTTTTACCATTTGTGGTTTCAACCCTAATAAATTGAATGCTGAGACATATGTCTCTACAGCATTCCTGTATTACAATCACAGGAATCACAGACAAACGGACTTATTTCCAATACTTGCACAAAGCCCGAGCTTCAGTCTGCTAATACTCCCAGAATCCCACCTGGCATAACTGATCAAATAAATAAAAAAATATCTTTCGTTTCGTTTTCGAAAATGAGATGAGCAGACTTTATAAAACAACATGGAGAGACAAGGGATTCGGTTGCTCATGTGTTTCCAGAGGCCTCAGTCCTCCCAGCACCATGCAGAACGCAATTTGCAGTCACCACCCCAACCGCCTCCTGGCGACATGATTTGTTACCTGCCTGCTTTTTCTGCGAAAAATCTTAAACAGTCGTGTCCTTAGGATTTGAATACTCAAACCGTAGATTACCGGATTAAGAATGGGTGGGAATATCAAAAAGTACAGGGATAAAAACAACTTGCTTTTGTAAGGCAGGTGACTGATGTTGAATCGACTTTGTGCTATTTCCAAAACGCACCCGATGGAGTAGTTCGTTGTTGCGAGCAGGTGTGGGATGCAAGTCCGGAGGGCTTTGTGCTTGGATTTGCTGAATGACAGCACACATATCTTCAGAATGTGTGCATATGAATAACAGATCATGATGATCTATGGAAGTGTATACAGAACTACAGAAAGCAGGCCAACTATGTTATCAATAGATGTATCTGTACAGGCAAGTTTCACCAGCAGGTAATTCATACAATACACCTTCTCTATGGCCCTACCACAAAACCGCAGCCGAAGAGTGAAAATTAAAACAATGACAAATGCCAGCATGGGATACAGCCACGTGAAAGCAATGAGTTTAACAACTCTCTGTGACATGATCGAATGATAAAGCAGTGGATAGCAAATGGCCACATACCTGTCATAGCTCATAGCTGCTAGAATTGTGAATTCAATGATGCCATATGTGTGTAAGGCAAAGATCTGTGTCTGACAAAACGGTAAAGATATCTCATAGGAGTGTGACAGCAGGTTGCTCAGTACGGCTGGCAGTAAGGCAGTGCTTCCATACAGGCCATTCACAGCCAAGTTACACAGCAAAAAGTACATTGGTTCATGCAGGGTTTTTTCACAATACACCAGTCCGATTAACACAACATTTTCAGCAACAATGGTCATGTATATAATCAAAAAGATGCTGAAGTACATTGGTTTAATGTCCTCAATTCCATGGTAATCAGATAGATAAAAATATGTCACGTCAGAGAAATTCATATTTAAAGGCATCTGGGTAATCCTGAAAATGCAGTGCAATGTTTCACCTTCACACAGATGAAGTAAGTTTCACCTTCATGCTACTTTTATAATGTTCCTGTCATTTTTTTAACCAATCAGCCAACAATATTGACAATGTGTTTACACAAGTTGCATCACTATACAGCAAAGTCCTACAGCCTAGTCTCCAGGTATTGTCCACAGGTCAGGTACGGTCTTACTCTCATTATAAAACACTTCCTAATTGCTTCCAAAGGGATGTTAAACACTGGCTGCTAATAAGAATGTTTTGCCATTAAGCTTTTTCCCGGGTTCCCTCGCTAATTCACAAAAGAGTGATCGGTTTTATAGAGTTCAATAAGTTTTTCACTTGAAGTGAATACAGTTTGACGTGTAAAACACACTTGCACTGAACATGTACTAAAAAAACGATCATACCCTTTCTCACTGATGACCATAGCCAGATGTTAGCGGTTGTGAGTGAGTTTTTTGGCCAATGGAAAAAGGGTATAGGATAAGATGTACCAAACTAAACCAAGACAAATAAGTTAGCTGTACTACACCAAACCAAACTCTACGGCAATTTGGCAGGCACGAGGAGTCACAGGTAGATTTTCAGAAAAAGGGCTTCATTTGCAATAGGCCTACTGCAAAAAAAGCACAAATTGTAAATGAAAAAGTATGTACAGCTTGGTTAAACATGTTAAGAACTACACACACACCGTACAAACTTAACACAAGTTATTAACTTAACCTGTAGAAAAGGCCCCAAAGTTATTTAGTACAGTTGACCATATTCTGCTTCATGTTTCACGTTTACTCCTGTTTTATTCAGTGCTTGTAACAAGGTAGCCAAAGTGCATGCTGGTTTGTATATTATAGTTGATGTCACACAGTTCACAAGCAGTATGAAAGAGTTAGTCGGTCAGTTGGATTGCAGTTGTTAGCGGCACTTTACTTAAGAGTAAACCACACTCAGAATTATCCTCCCAATTGAAAAAAGAAAAAAAGAAATAACCAGAATGAGAACTACCTCTCAGCTCTTCATTTCACACTCCGGAATAAGTGGCCTTAAGTGGTGTTCTGGCCAATACACCTGAGTGAACCTAGTGATAAACCCAGAACTAGCACCTAGACTGAACGTCTACCCATTATCTTCACTTCATAACCACTCACACACCCAAACAGTTGTGTCATATCAGATTTAGACCGTGGCAGGATGCCCCTCCATCCACTGATGCAGTGTGCTGCACGACACTCTGGGCACAGAGGTGAGAGATTACTGCTTTCTTCACAGGATAATAACCCTTCAGCTTTTCTATAATACTGCCCAGAAAGTCATCCCAAACAAGCTGAAACCCTCCTTTCCAGTCAGTCTTCAATTCCATCTTCCTTTCACTCACTGTCATTACTTTGACCCGCTCCACATGCTCAGGTCTTACATTACAGGAAAATATGTAATATGCTGTAGACTTTGTTCCTTTTGTGATTGATTGTTACCCAGGGTTACTCCACAAATCATTACACTATAAATCATTTAATCTCTTTGAATCCAATTCAAGTTCTGTAAATTGTTGATAGATATTCTTAACGTATCATTTAGGTATTATCCAGGTGAGTTATTGGATTAAATAAATTGGGGTATTTACTAGTCTTCTTAAATAATTTTTTACAATGTGTTTTTTCTCTTCCCTCACTGTCGGTTGAATTTCCGTTGCCAATCGACTTGGCTCTGAATCACCTTTTACCTGCACAGTTCATTGTTGCTTCATTAGTTATTTTATAATGTGAGTAATGTTAGACAGTCAGAAAACAGCCATGAGCTGCCCTTCAGTTAATGTGATATGGTGTCTGAGACGGCTGCAGCTGCTGTAAAGGCTACTGCATTCTGTTCAGACGCGTTCAGAGCAAAACCATGCAACAAACTTGGAAACTCAGCTGTAGCTGATACATAACAGCTGTGCATGAGCCTGTGTTCAACTTCCTGGACCTGAATGCTTAATTGAAAATGTCTGAGGCTTTGCAATTAGTCTGAATGATGCAACTACAGGACATGCGGTTAAGTACCAATATTAATAAGGTATGCATACAGTTTAAAACCAAAAACATGCCTTGTGCTGAACACATTAAACTTGCATAACAATGATTTAAAGGATTAAAACTGTAGTTTGGCAGACCAAGCCCTCAACTGCGATGTTACAGGTTAACTTATATAACCTTTTAATGATGATTGTTGATCATTGCAAATGAGGGTATGTGATGAAATAGTGATTCCACCTCTTTGTGTCAGGTCTGCAATCACTGCCTTTACCAAATGTCTTGGCAGGATTTTTCATCTACCAAACAGGATTTTAACTCTCATTGTTTGTGTACCGAGTCCATACAACACCGGGTGGAATATTGATGGAATGATGACAAAGTATAAATATATGTTAAATCTAGTTTGGATAATTTCAAAAAGAGAATCTATCGTGTAGTTTAACAAAGAAAATACATGTGGGATACGTGTTTTAAGAGCATTTCTCTGGGACTCTCTTGATCGTTTCCTACATGGGGTGTAGGCAGCTCAGTCCGTAGGGAGTTGGGTTGGGAACTGGAGGGTCACTGGTTCAAGTCCCCGTATGGACCAAACAGTATGGAGTGTGGATTGGTGGCTGGAGAGATACCACTTCACCTCCTGGGCACTGCCAGGTGCTCTTCAGCAAGGTGCCGTATCCCCTCCAACCGCTCAGAGTGCTGGTTCGGCTGGCAGCTCACTCACTCTGACATCTCTCCATTAGTGCATGTACAGGTTCTGTGTGTGTGTGTGTGTAGTTCAGGACTGTGTGCGATAACTAACAAATTGTGGACACAGAGTGTAAATTGTAATTTCCCCATTGGGGATCAATAAACAGATTAAATTAAATCACATTCTTGATATTTATGCGAGGAAACAACACTACCTGAGGCACAACAAGAAACAGAATGTGTAAGTAAGTCCCACCGCTGCATTTGACCATTCATTTTTGACCAGATCCATGTTCACACAGGGATGCAATGCAACAAGCTTCCCTGTCTTTGAACAAGACACGATGCTGGGGTAATGTAGTGGGCAACATATGGCAGCATATCTGTTGTATCCCATGACAGCTAACCATCGACTGTATATATATTAAATATATATACGGTCTGTGCAGCTAACGCACAAAACTCAGCACTTGCGCATGTGCGTAGGAAATAGACTTCACCACTTCACAGGCATTTTATGTGTCTCAGATATGAGCACATTCATAAGTTGATGCAAACATATGTTTTGGTGTATGATAGAAATTATCAGGGAATTCAAAACTATAGTAATATACAGCAGGAGGAACACACTTAACAGCCCATGTTTGTAGTTTTCCATGCCAGTGTATGCAGTCATTGTGAACGTTAGTGTCGTTCTGTTCTCCATGTTTCAGTTCTGAAGAGAAAAAGACTGAGTTTGACACAATTTCACTTGCCAAAATAGAAATGTGTTATGACATTCACTATATTTCAGTTTTATTGTTTATCTTTATTTTATTTGCTTTTCTAAACTCTTGAGCTGCTGTATCCCCCGATGTGGGATCAGTAAAGATGATCTTATCTTATCTTGTAATATGGCCGAATGGTACCAAATATCACATAGAATGTACACCAACATGTATGGTTTTATGAAAAATTTGAGTCTATGTCACCCAGGCAAGCAAGGATTTTTCAGTGATAAAGCATGTTTATTTCATACATTAATATGTTAATGGTTCAGAGTACAGAAACATTTAAAACACATTTAAAACTACAGTCACCTGTGTGGCCATCCTCTCCACCACCGTGTGTTGCTTAAGGCTTGGGTGGCCTTTTAACATTACTTCATGTGGACCAGTGGTGGGTTTTTCACAGTTTTTCATCATGTGTTTCTTGTAACCACGACTACCAAAGTGTGTTACTTATTTTGAACTCCTTCAAAATAGCAAACATGTGAACATGAGGTTATAAACACTAAAATCAAACAATATTGATTTAGACATCTTTGGAAAGGGTGTGAATGATTAACATACTGTGTATGAATGAAATATCTGCAGTTTACAAGTCCCTATATGGTCCCTTTCGCACTATACATAACATACAAAAGTATCGCATCAGGCCTAATGTTTTTGACATGAGGCTTTACAAATCCCTCAAAGCATCATGTAGCTTTGGACCTTTGGGATTATACTTGCTTTGTTCACATGTTCACCATAGATGTTTTGTCATCTTGACTTAACTAAAACATTTGGAAGATAGCAGTTCTTTGAAGTTTGCTATCATCAGCAAAGTGCCCGGTGTAGCCTGCAGTAGTTCACCTCGCCGGTGTTTGTGTATGTGAGCTAAGTAGCCATTACACGGAGCCCGTTACACTTTTCTGATGCTACTATAGGCGAAATACCAATTTTAGTGTTTAATTAAAAAACAACAACAACAAAAAACAACAACTCTACCTCCACTAGCCTATCAAAGAGCCAATTGTTTTTACTGAAAGTAGGAGTACCCAAAACTGACCACAGACCAATCAGACAAACTGTAGACAGACATTAGGCCAGACTCAAAGAGGGCCGCTGCAGCAGCCTTACTCTAGGAGAGGAGGCTATGCTTTCTCCAAAACATGTTAAAGCACACATAAGACACAATCAACGCATCTTTTCCCAAACACCTGTGTGAGAGGGAAGTCAGAAAGCTTAATTTGGGACAAACAAATAGTTTAGTTAAAGGGTCGCACAGCAGCCATACCCAAGAATGCACCACAGATGGAAATAAACCTGAATTCCTCCAATGATGCCATTAAGGATTCCCATCACGAGGAGCTGACCCAGAACTGGTTTCTGGACTATCTTTCCGTTCAGCTGAGACAAGGCCTCTAGACTAGAGGACTGAGCAAGGCAGTTGTGTTTTCAGACTGCACTATGCTGCATATCACATATGGATTTAAGCTACCGTAATCCACTAAAATAACCTCTAAACATTCATGCCTGAGTCTTTAGCAGAAAGAAAAGTGTGGTGTGAAAAGTGATGGTTCTATGCTTATTTGTACTGTGTAACCTTCAACCTTGTGTTTAAAATCTCTTATTTTGCAGTTTTGTTTTAGTCTAATTTGTTCTAAATGTTACACTTT
>NC_045745.1:26952055-26953690 GCF_008692095.1 Etheostoma spectabile | reverse complement strand
CCTTAAATTTGAAACTTTTCTGTGTGACCTCTACTTATCAGATACATCTGTAATTTGAATGCCACAAAAGAGTTTCACTGATGATGCAAGCCATAAATGGATAAAAACACTGATTAAAGGTCATTAGTCCACTTTGTGTTTCCATTCCCCTAGAAAGCAATTAGACACCGCTGTTTTTCTACATGTCTGGTGGGACCTCTTTGGACAGCACCTTGAGAATAGAGACAAGGTTGTGAGAGGAAAACAGTACATGTCTTCCCTTTGGAGAACACTGATGCAACTCTGGTGAAACTGTGTCCGAGGGGTTGTGACCTCTGAGATAATGCATAACGCAGCAAGAATTTGTCCAATCATTTACTAATACCGTCATAAAACAATTAGCTTTTTTTTAACAGCATGCATAAGAAAAATACCAACATGGTAAGTTGGGAAGAGTGAATGGTTTTGATTCATTTTCTCTGTGAAGACACACATCCATCACCTTGTTGTACTCCTCACTACGGCCAGTGGAGAGTGAGGTGCAGGTTGTACAGAGGGCAAATATAAAATAGATGAACTGTTCCCTGGAAGTGGTGGGAAGACATTGCAAGGTAGCCAATCAAACCTGGACCAGAATTTATTGGAAATTGTTGCCTAGTATTGTACATGTGATGCTTGATTCAGCAGCTCCTCTACTTTATTGGTGAACCTAAACAGCAACAATATCAGTGGACCCACTGAACTGGTTTGATTTGATTTATGGTCTGGTGGCTTTGTGTTTTTCTGCATGTTTCTGCCCTAAAATACTGTGTATTCTACTCACTAAATGTACTCAAATACATGACTATTTTAAAAGTAAACCGTAGCCCCTCAAAAGAGGCCCCCTCTAACCCTTAGCTACACGCCACACTCCTTACATTGGTGGACTAAAGAGGCCAATGCTGTAGACTGCTCTGGCCATTTCAAACAGTTGTTCCCCACTTAGTGGTTGTAATGGGTAGTGGGCTCAGCCTTGCATGTACATCCTGCTGTCACCAACACCAGTGCCTCTGATTGAGTCAGTTGAAAACTTGACTCAATGAAGGCAAACTTGTTGTCAATGTCTAACCAGATTTTTAGTAAAACATGTACTTTCTGACTATACTAGAGAGTTTAAGCAATTTCTCTTTGAAGAAGGACGGCTACCACCACATGCCAACTTCCACACCACTCTGTCAGTTTCTCTTCTCATTTCTTAGGCCTGTCACTTGAGACCAATTCTTCTTCTTAGATGTCCAGGTGCCCAGACCCCTGAGAACACTGCTGTCGGGTCACCACCTCTACAACAAAAACGGTTGTAATGTGTGAGGCAGAGGAGTTGTTAATTGAATTGTTAATTGAAAGAAAACCATACTAAACTAAGAAATCAACCACACCACATAAGATGCAGTAATGTGATGTACTAGTGAGTAAGTGTCAGGTTCAAAACCTTGAATAAAAGCACTCACGGACACGGACTTTGTCTTTTTGCTTTGCAAAGGGGATGAGCAACTGAAATCATTCATTAGTCTTCCAAATTGCTCTTCCCCTGCTCTGCCTTTTTATTGAAGCTGAATGCATGGGAGTTAACGCATTGTCTCTCTTGTATAACCTTGCACAGTACACCATGTTTCTTTC
>NC_045745.1:26951369-26952045 GCF_008692095.1 Etheostoma spectabile | reverse complement strand
ACACTGTTACTGGGCAAGCTTTAGTTGGACAAATGTGCTTACTTATGCTGAAATGAGGAATTTATCTCCTCATTCACACACACACACACACACGTACGTACACAAACACACTTACCCACACCCTAGTTTCACAACTAATCTTCCCTTTGCACAACATAAGTTAACACATATTCACATGATGACAATTTACAGTTCCCACAGTTAGCAGTTTTTTTGTGATTTTAGATACTCCTGATAAAACATTTAAACATCCCCTCTGAAACTAAGTTAACTCTATTTGACAAAGAATGTGTCAAGGCCCAAATGAGCTTGCAAAAATAGATACAATAATTCAAATCAATTACTCAAGTCTACAATCCTCTGTTTTAAAAAATGTGGTCTTAGATTATTCTGTCTGGGAAAGCTTTTATGCTGTTTACAAAATGCTCTCCTCCATAAAAATAGGTGTACTAGTGACCATTTATGAGAAATTGTCTTCTCTAAGGCTTAGAACTTCTATGTTTGTGTACCCAATCTCAGAGAGCATGGGCATGGGTTTTAAATCATCTTGAAAACAAGCAGCTTCTTGGGAATGTTTTGTCTCTTGTCTCATGACAACAGTTGGTCATGGGTTCGGCACAGTGCCGTAGCTTTCTTAAATTTGATTAAGAAAAGCATGTTCTCTTAAGGATTCTTA
>NC_045745.1:26949199-26951359 GCF_008692095.1 Etheostoma spectabile | reverse complement strand
ATATAAAACCCAGTGACCAGTATGCTGCTTCAAATTATCCTCACTCCTCCCCTTTGACCAATATACAGACCCGAAGCTAATCCTCATTTTGGTATCAGACACAAGAATGTCTTGTCATCGTGTGGGTGTGTTGGCGCTCTTAGTTGTCTTCCTGCTAATTGGTAAGTCTTGATAACATTTCTCTGCCTGTTTTTGCAGCTCCAATCTGCATTCGTACGCTTTCAGAGATTACAGCCAATATATTTATTCATTAAACATAGCTACAATGTTTCCCATCATTACAGTTGTGGAGAATGAGGCTGCATCATTCCCTTGGTCTTGCCCCAGTCTAAGTGGAGTGTGTAGGAAGGTTTGCCTCCCAACAGAACTGTTCTTTGGACCTCTGGGCTGCGGAAAAGACTTCTTGTAAGTTTTCGTGATCAGGTGCAGTATGTGAATATTTTGTGTGTTTTTTCCGCTAATAAATTGTAATGCATTGTTTCTTGTTTATTCCCAGGTGCTGTGTTTCTCATTTTCTATGAGAGCTGTCATTGAAGTCTTAAAAATGTCCTTCAGCCATGCTAAAACAAGAAGCATCACAGAAGGCACTGTTGTGAAGGGCCATATTTGGCGTTTCTCTCTAATGTAACACAGTGGACTTTGGAATGTTAAATCAACTGCTTGTAGTTTTTTGTTGCTGATTTTAATGCAACTGAAATGGCTGAGGTGGAGTAAAAAACTACATTAAACTTTCTTGCTTGCTTTGTATTTTTTACATGCAATGTTGGAATACTGGTCAGAATAATAGAAAACTAAGGTGATGTACACGCTAAACATGTTGTCGGGCAGAAAGACTAACGCTTGTATGGCAAATCTCATCTTTTTATGTCAGAGTTGCTCTAATTTAATAAGCGGCATGTTTTTATTGGAAGAAGAAGAATGCAGGGGCTCTGCACTTTAGAATGTACAATGGACAATAACTGGACAGCTAGAGTTGCATGCTTTAGTACACTACAATCCCTGCTCTGCAAAAGGACCAGTGGTTGGTCCTTATGATTCACCATCAGTTCATAATCTTACATTTTTAATCCAAAAATGAAACTCTTTTACGTTGTTTTGATTTCAGTTGAGTTCACTCTGAATTTTACCTTAAAATCACTTATTCTTCATTGTACAAGGTGGAATTTAGAATTAAGTAACAGTTTTACATCTTCAATTTTAAAAACATAAAAATTATAAAGTGAAGAAAACTCACATGGATTTTGTTTAAGTCTACCCCAGAGCTGCATCATGCAGTAATGGCTCATGGCAGAGTATAAAGGCCATGTTTGTCATATGTTTAATATAAGTAGCAATTAATGGTCAACATTGTTTTGAAGATCAAATTGACCACTATCTGACATCCTGTACGCCACTAAGGCTTCCAACAAAGGGGGTGCTAGGATTAGGGGTGGGAAAAAAAAATCAATACAGCCTTGTATTGTGATATTTTCCATGGCAATACTGTCTCGATACACAGGCGCCAAGTATTGATCTTATATTATATGTGTGTTTGTCAGTTTGTCTGCTTGACAGTCCCATTCTGCAGCAATACAATTGAATTGAAATGTACAAACAGAGAAATGTATCTTTTTAGATAAAACAGATGTTGACAAAGTTTCCTTTTGGGAACATCATTTGAAATTAGGGGAAAAATTAGAAGTTGGAAAAAAGGTTATAATTTGCGATATATCGCAGAATATTGCAATATGTTTAAAATTGCAATAATATTGTATCGTGGCATAAGTATTGTGATGATGTTGTATTGGGAGGCGTCTGGTGATTCCCACCCCTCGAATGAATAGCTGTGGATGCAAGGAGGGGCCCATAGAGAATGCCTTTCTGCAGGGCCCAGGATTCTGTGCTGTGCCCCTGACTACACGTTAGACTATAGAAAATACATAAGAAGATGTGAAAAAATACAGTGCAAATACGTATAATATTTCTGTTGAACAGTTTTGTGCAGGAATGTGCAAAACGTTGTCTAAGATATGTAAAAAAGTTTAGAGTATAGAGAATATGTGTGCAATGTACAGCGATGATAATGATCCAAAAGATACCCCAAAGACGTGTTTTGATTTAAAACATTGCATAGTTAGTGTGTGTGTGTGTGTGTGTGTGTGTGTGTGTGTGTGTGTGTGT
>NC_045745.1:26946257-26949189 GCF_008692095.1 Etheostoma spectabile | reverse complement strand
GCGCGTGCGTGCGTGTGCGTGTGTAACATTTAATTTCCCCTAGGGGGAAATATCCCGAATTCTTGTTTTATACAGTCCATGCTTCTGATCAACAGTTGAAACACTGTAGTACAGTGATTATACCACTTGAGGGAGGTGTGGCCTGATGATTGAAGTTATTTGCTGCAGTTGTTCTGCCGTCTCTTATTTTCATGGGCCCTCACAGGATTTCTATAAGGGACCCAATCTCTTGAAACTGACATGCCTGAGTGAAAGGTAATCCAGTGGTGTGACCTGTGGATGCTGGCCTGAATGACCGGAATCTGTTCATACGTCTCGAAATGCAGCCTGAAATCCTTAGCATGTGAAATCTCTTTTTCATGGGCATTTCAGGTTATTCCTGATATTATAAAATATAATAACATAATTTATTCCATAGATCCTTCAATCCTTTAATTTTGTGTCAATTGCGTGTCTGGCTATTTTAGATGCACTCCGTTCATTGCTGGTGGTCCTCGTGGCCGCTGGTGGCGCTGTGGGACATGATGCTGGTGAGTCAATCTGCCCAACAACTCGAGGAAGCCAGGGGAAAAGAAGCAATAACAAACAAAGCTAACAGCAAGCTAGCTAACGTAACTTTGAGAAATCGAGCACACAGGCAAAGTGTCTCCTTCACGGTGGACTAACATATTATTTGTTTATATACTACTAACCGTGTATGATAGTAATGTACATGGACCACAAAGAAGGCATATATTAAATCTGCCACGTAATGTTAACTGGTATCTAACATCTGCTAACATTAGCCAGGCTAGCTTACGGTAATCCTTCCTGTATTTTTCTTGTGGAATTATACGATTGTCGAGAAAGTAACTAGACGTACAGAACAACTAATTTAATAGTTTTTACACGACATGTGAGAAACCCAAGTGAGACGACTGGGTTTATATTACAACCCTCACGGTGCCGATTTTAGCAGGATACTAAGGTACGTTATGTTACTAGCTAGCTAGCTAACTAAGTTACACATTACCCCGATTACTTTTGATATGTTGTGTCTTTGTTATTGTTATTTTGAAAGGAACATAAACAATACCGGAGGTTGTTAGTCACATATATAACATTAACAGCTAATTGCCTACCATGAGTACGGTAACGTTAGCTAGCTAAGTCAAGTTGTTGATGAGGAAGTTGATGAATAGCAAAAAAATAGCTAACGTTAGCTACATAACTAGCTAATGTTTTGTTTAGCAACAAAAGCTGCAGATTCTTTCTCCACTAACTTCCTGTAACGTTAAGGTGTTACGTTGATTTAACATACGGACAGTAGATTTCAGCGTGTTTTAGATAAGTACACACAAGAGACAGTACTTTGGGTTCATTGCTATCTAGTGCCATAAAGTAACCTATAAACAGAATAGTACCCAGGACAAGTGGGCATGTCCATAGTTGTTGTGCTAACATCTTGTCTACAAGCACACACCAGCTGAGCATTGCACTTATTTTACCTGATCATAATGTTTGCATCTTAAATCTGATTTTCAGTACACAAATTAGATAGATGCATACGAAAACCACATTGTTAACCTGTTTTGAGGCCGAGAAGCTTTTTGCATTCTATGCTTACATGAGGGCCAACACTTGCAAATAGTGTTTTGATCCGGCTTTGCGTTATTCAAACTCAAATTGTAAAATTTGAGACTGTCTGTCTTGTTCTGTTGGTATCTCTTTAAATGGCAGTAGGGTATTTCTGAATTACTGAACTGAATCATAGTTATTATAGTATTGATTTTAATTACTCCAATTATTTTGCCACAGTTATTTTGCTTACATTTGGAAACAAAATAACCAACAGGGTTGCATGTCACTACAACAAACCGTTCTGCCAAGGAAGGAAATTGAATTTAACAAAAATAGAGGAATTGAGAGACCAGCTGGTTGGTTAAAGACTTCATTTTAAGAGGAAGCCATAGGATGTTAACACCAAGAAAAAGTAATGTATTAACTTTTCCACAAGACATAACAACCAGTGATATTTTAGACCAACTGCAGATAAGTACAATAAAGAGATTGCTTTGCAGATAATTGATAAAATTTCAAGCAAACCTCAAGTTAAATGTCAATACAATCTTTTTATGCATGAAATGTCCTTTTCTTTGTAAAACAAGGGTATTTTTAGTCTCACAAAGTAACAGAATCACTAAAGCCTGTCTACGGAAAGCCTTTTCACTCCCTATTTAGCCCCATTGTATTGAATCTGGTTGCAGTTCTACCAGAGTTTACAGGCAAGTGCAAAATGAATGGGACTCTATGGAGCTTGATGACTAAATGTGTCTCTTTCTCCTGATTGTCGTTGAGAAATCTCAGATTTGCTTGTAGTTTTTGCAAGTTCAACATGGATTATAGTTTGAAAGTTGAATGAGTACTTATGTCCTTTCAATTTCTTACAGGTTGAGTTGTTGTTGCCCATAACATGCTAGCATTCTGCTAATGAATGCTGATTGGTCATTGAAGGACTGATTACGATCCCTCTTGATGCCATCCAAAGCAGAACCAGAATGTCAGAGTGAATATTTCGGAGTGGTCTTTAAAACATTAGCAAACCTTTTTGTAGCACGCGTATTCACAGGGAGAGCCTAACCTGTCAGCTGTGTTGTCGATGCTTTGAGAGAACAAAGGAAGTGACTCAGAGCTTGCCGTAAAGCAGTTTCTCTGGCCGTACAATGTGTATGACGTTGTCGACATTTTAAAAGGCTTTTTAGAACAAAAAAGCAACTTTAAAAAAAAAATCTAACACCCAGCAGTGTGTATTTTCTTACCATCCCCTTTCAAATGCAACATTCAAATTACTAGACAAAAAGTGTTATCTTGAGAAAAGAGGATTTTGAGGGGCATAGCTCCATAGAACCCCATTCATTCTGCACTCCCCTTCAAACCACCAGTGGAACTGTGA
>NC_045745.1:26917556-26946247 GCF_008692095.1 Etheostoma spectabile | reverse complement strand
AGTTGCAACCAGATCAGAAGCCGGAAGTATTGAGAAAGTGGGAGTTCTTCCCCTAGTAGAAATTCTTTGGAATCACAATCACTTTCCAATGTATTTAGTTTAAGCTACATCCACACTACTACGTTGACATGTTTAAATGGCATTTTAGGTTTGCTCTGCTACTCCATTACAATAGAGCACATGCTTGTGAGACAGTTTACAGTTCCTTGTTTGTAACAATGTGCATATTTACAAGGTTTTACCACCTAAATTGACTATTTGCAGTAGTATGTTAATGCCAAGCTGTAACCAAACTGCTAGATCAGCTCCAGCTTGAGACCGAAAGAATTTCTTTCTGGTTGTGACTCTTGATTATGATGTGTTTTACTGTTCTATGTTTTTCACAGTTTAGTGCAACCAAGGATGGCTCCCCTTGGTGTGTGGTGCGTAGAAGCTCGGATGAGTATCATTATAATGGTTTTCTGCAGCGTACTGGTTCCCTTACCCACAAATGCCTACATCTATGCTGTAAGTAATCTTTAGGCTTTAGCTATAAATATGATTCCTCAAATTCTCCTGGAGGTTATGTTAGTTATTTTATGTATATGTTGTTTTTGCAGCATTATAGCAATATGACCTCCATGTTGTTTGAGGACCTGCCTGCCTTTTTTGGCTCCCAACTTCCTAAGGATGGACTAATGGTAAGAGCAGATTGTTGGAGAAGGTGCATACAGGAAAATTAGAGGTTATAGTCCTTTTTGTAATAATGTTTTTTTTCTCTGTGTGAAAGGGAATTTTGGTGGCGTCTCGTCCACTCAATGGCTGTACAGCAATAGACCCTCCCCCTCCATTGCCACTATCTTATGATGCCAACACCACCAAATTCATCGCTCTCATCAGACGCTATGAATGCAATTTTGATATAAAGGTCAGTAATGTTTTGATTGACATTGAGTATGTTTAAGTCTCTGTGAGGCAAACTGTTTACTATGTGGAACTGTTTTTTAGGTCTTGCATGCACAGCAGGCTGGATACAGTGCTGTAATCGTTCACAACATGTACTCAGACACGCTGCTCAATATGAACTTCAGCAATGGTAATTCTCTTTTATATTTCAAACTTTACACATTCACACCATCTTAATAAAATGGTTAAAATTTAAATCTTGTTCATTTTTTCCTTCTTTTTAGACACTATTGCAGAGGAAATTTGGATCCCCTCTGTATTCACCAGCTACTATGCCTCCCAAATTCTCAGGAATTATATAATTCCAGAACAAGGGTAAGTAAAACCATTTCAGTGCTTGAAGAAATAAATCTATGAAATCATTTTTCAAACTAAATTTAATCTAGACAAAACCAAACCTTAACAGTCAGAATAAGATGTGCACAGACCAATACATACTGACTTTTTCAGCACTAGTGTTTATGATAATGTTGGTCTCTGCAGGGCCTATGTGATTCTCAAGCCGGAGTTTGCTTTTCCACTCTCATACTACCTTATTCCATTCACTGGAGTGGTTGGCATGATCATTCTTGTGATGTGTGTCGTCTTGGTAAGTATGCATATGATATAATGCTTCCCTGGGTGTTGTGTTATTATGTTTTGCATTCTAACCAAATACCTTTTTGGACGGAAATAATCGTGGTGCAATAATAACGGCATACAGTGTGTTTGTTTAGTCATCCCTGTTCCAAAGATAAGTCTCTTATAAGCAAGCTTAGCAGAGGCAAGCCTCGAATGCGCTGCTTTTACAGCAAAGCTTGAGCTAACTATCCTCTTATATGCTATATTTATTCAGTAGACACATCTGAAAACCTATTTTCCAAATCATTTTTGCTTACTCACCATGAGCAGTGGGGTCCTACATGAACACAATAAACAAACTCATTCGTGCATTTTGAGTGTCAGTGTAATTCTCCTGCCATGAGTAACATTATCTTTTTTGTATTGTTTAGATTATACGATGTGTACAGTACAGAAAAAGGCTGATGAAAAATCGTTTGTCCAAGGAACAACTGAAGCGGATTCCAACCCACAAGTTCAGGAAAGGTAACACGATGGCACTGTAGTATGTTGTTTTTAAGAATATTGGGACTAATTGCATGGGAATTTAATGTCTGTATTTGTGGAGCTTTTTATTTATAGAACAGGTTCTTAAGATGAAATGTTATGAAATGAAATGAATTATATTTCAATTTAATGTCAATTTATTATTTGAAATGACTCAAATTAATAACTTTTCTCCCCTGTTTTAGGGGACGACTATGATGTTTGTGCAATCTGTCTGGATGATTATGAAGAAGGTGACAAGCTGCGAGTATTACCTTGCTCACATGGTAAATATTTTATATGTTACTATGAAATTTATATGTTGCAGTGCAAAGTACCTCTACTGATATACAGAATGTGTACATCTACCACTCTTGCAGCAATAAGCTTTTGTACTATTTGAACATAAAGTACATGAATGTACCCATTCTTGCAAGTCAATATTTGTACCCCTACTAAGTACATCATTAAAAGCACAAATTGCACTCCAAGTGATCAAAAATGTTCATAAAGCAACATTATCCCTTTTCTTCCAAACTTGAAATTGCCAATTTCTCCTCCACTGAAGTCCTTGTTGCTAACTGCCACTCTTTCCGCTCGTCAGCCTACCACTGCAAGTGTGTGGACCCGTGGCTCACACAGACCAAGAAGACGTGTCCTGTGTGCAAACAGCGCGTTACTCGCAACAATGCAGAGCACTCCGAGTCCGAGTCTGAGGAGGAAACTGGAGGACGTGGGGGGGGAGAAGGAACGGGGGGCGAAGCAGACTCGGAGCGCACTCCTCTGCTCCGACCGTCCAACCCGGGGTCCCCCTCAGGGAGCCCAGGGGCCTATTCGGCCACCACCACTACTGCCCAGTGCCTTGCCTCCCCTCCACACTGCGACTCACCCATCCTGGCTTATGAAGGCTACCAATCCCCCACAGACGACACAGACTCAGACAGTGATGACGCAGGAGAAGACAGGCAGCACACTGATGACGACCTCGCTCAGCTGGTAGTGATGTAGTGGAGATCTGATGCCTGGACCATAGCTGCAACAAGATTACTTAGTTTGACCTAAAAGTGGTCTTTTTATCATCAGGTGTGCTATCACACTGTACTTTAAAATAGTTTGCAGATTTGTGGTAACACATTTATTATAACAGAATGTTTTACCCAGTAGCCAGAGGAGGTCTACTTGTTAGTGTCAAAGCACATGCAGCATATGTATTGAAGAGTACCAAAATCCAGCATTAAGCATCCAGCCACTAATTTACACATATTCCCTCCAATACTCCTAAATGTGTCTGTAGACCTCCTGTTTTAAAGCATGTTTTAATTCATAACTTGAACATGCAACGCAACCTAACCAATAGTGCTGCGCAAAAAGAATGGGCCTCTTAAATCTAATGTGTTGTATAAGTAAGAGTGTAAAGCCTGTGTTGCTAAACAGAATTAATTCTGTGTTCACACTAAAGTAGATCTTCTAGATTCAAGATTCAAAATCCTTTATTATTCCTACAATGGGGAAATTCACACTGTTCAAGGTTCTCTACGTAAGGTAAGTGTAGTATGAAGAATCTCTGTTGTTTGAATCCTAATTGCGTTATATTTGACAGCCCTTTTTTACCAGCTGTTTCTTAACAAGGATGGGCAAGTGGAGAGGAAGTGTTTGTTTTATCTTTTAATCCATTTAGGTCTCTTTTTGCATATTTTTCAAGCTATAGTTCAGGTCTCTGAAATGTCAGATTTTCTCAAATTCTACAGTAAATTACGCTATAATAGAATTTAGCAATATTGTTCTACATTTCTGCTGCTTTTACATTGTTATTGATAATACTGTGTGGTCAGTTTAAGGAAAATATCTTTAGCTTTATCCAGTTTGTCAAGTTGAACAAACTCAGGTTTTTTTAGCAACAAATTAAAGGTCAGTCGATATTGTAAATTAATAACATAGTGAGAATTAACTGGAGTTGGTCTTACATATTATTTTACCTTTTTTGAATCAGTAAAACATAGATTCACAAATATTAATAGATGTTTTCCATTTTTTTTTAATATATACCACAGAATGATAACATGTTGAATTATGGGACCCTCAAGGTGTTTTTAGGAAAAAAGAGCATTGCCTTACATTGGCCTTGATGCACATGTGTATGTTAAATGTTTGGAAATTGAAGGGACAGAATTTACACTCCTTTTGTTTTCCTCTTGTCTAGCCAGTATTTAAAACTACTGGTTAGAAAGATTTGATCTTGTCCCTGTGTTGTCTGTAAATGTGCTCAACATATGTTTTTATGGTGACGAACAAAAGAGAAACAGCCTTTGTTTCCACATTTGTTATGCAAGTAATGATTCAGACCGACAGCTTAGACATGCTTGATTTGCACCTGAAAGTTTGGACAAGCTCGGCGGCTGTCAAATTAGATTTGGTTTCTCTATTTAATAAAACGACCTAGATGGGGTCCACGTTGTTAAATTACACAAAGAGCAGTACAAATAGTTGTTTCAGCCAAACTCTTGCACTGCTCCAAATAAATGCACAGCGTTTACCTTGGTCCCACATTGTATATTCACAACTGGAATAAAAAAAAAAAAGTGTAATAATCACCTTACAGGGTGTGGACATTTTTTACCACTGTACAAATTTACCCACACTCCCTTTTCGCGTAGATGGATTTGTGAGCAGTGTTTACTGTGTATTTGTTTTCTATTGCTGCACTACAGTCAGAAAAATCTGAAATCAGAATAATCATTTAGGGCTCCAGATGTATTGAGGATTCTTTTATCAATTAATGTATAACCTCAACTTGATCAATACCACGAATCAAATAAGGGGACCCACAACTGCATACAACAGAGCAAACACTGCACAGTCTGTGTCTAAGGCTTTTTCAGTGAGTTGTATTTAGTGTGAAAGAGAAGAATCAGTAGGACTCTGAAATCCTAACATTCCATCTTTATATTCTACTGATGATTAATTAAAAGACTCGACGCTATCAACGTTTGATTGGGACACGTTGGCAATAGTCTGTATAGTAAAATGTTGGTTTTTCTTTTTGTAGTATGTTTCTAATGACTTTGTACTTTTGTTTTGCTTTCTATGTCCCTGAGACTGTTAACTGAAACAAATGAAAAAAACATAATCCCCAAACTATTATTTTTTCTTTTTCATTTAGAATGTGCCTGGTTTATCACACTTAAATAGTAAATGTACAGTGTCAATTTATGATTTTTGTGTATCAAGCAGGTTTGAAATCCATTCTGTGGAAAGCTGCATTTAATGTGTGATTTGTGGAAGATTAAATGATACTGAAATGGGACTGTGGTGCCACGGTTGTGTTTGAATGAGAAAAGAAAAAGGAAGTATCACTTTCTATAAAATAATGTCCTATTGTCCAGAGGTGGGGGGGGAATCAATACAGCATAGTATCGCAACATTTTCAGTGGCAATACTGTATCGATACACAGACGCCCTCTTTTATTATATATATATTATATATATATATATATATATATATATATGTGTTGGTCAGTTTGTCTGCTTGATAATTCCATTTTGCAGCAATAAAATTTAAGAACAAACAGAGAAATGTATCTTTTTAGATAAAACAGATGTTGACAAAGTTTCCTTTTGGGGACATCATTTAAAATTGGGAAAAATTAGACGTTGGAAAAAAGGTTATAAATGTTTAAAATCGCAATGATATCGTATCGTGGCATAATTATTGTGATGACATCGTGATTCCCACCCCATACTATTGTCATACATGATCATGGGCAAATTGTAACGAAATGGGTATTCTACTACCACAACTTCTACCATTAAAAAAAATATATATATATTTGTAAATATCTGAGCTGAAATAAATATCATTTAATTATAATACATAATGTCATGATTACAGAAGGAAATACTCCATTAAAATAATAAAGACTTTTTCCATGAAGTGTCATCTTCACCTACTGCCCCCAGTGTGCTGAGTCATGAGTTGCAGGTGGTTTCATTAACAATAATGAAAGGAAGCTTTGTAAAAGCATGGCTAATCCTGTTGGCATGTAACTAATTAGCCAAGAGCGTGGACACCCTGCTGAATTTGGAGTCGTTAGTTCTTTTTACTCTGATCATTAAAAAACACTATAGCACCATGACAGGTGTGTGTGTGTGTGTGTGTGTGTGTGTGTGTGTGTGTGTGTGTGTGTGTGTGTGTGTGTGTGTGTGTGTGTGTGTGTGTGTGTGTGTGTGTGTGTGTGTGTGTGTGTGTGTGTGTGTGTGTGTGTGTGTGTGTGTGTGTGTGTGTGTGTGTGTGTGTGTGTGTGTGTGTGTGTCCATGCTGCTCCTTCCCTCCTGCTGTATGTTCAGTTTGTAATATCTTGAATAAAATCTATACAGTTATTTTTCCTATGATCAAAGATGTTTTGGGTTATTTTAAATGAACATCATAATACCATTGGTGGTGAGTCATTGCTACCAAATACTTTGGGTTAATCAAAAACATTTACATATAATTGGTACAATGGCAGCATTGAGTAAAAAATTTAAAGTCACAATGTTTTTCATCAATGGTGAAAAAGAGCTTAAATACTATTAATACTTTTGTCTTTTCAGATCTGTTTAGCTGACATGGCCCATAAGGAGTTGAGTGCCTTTGGGTGTAAAAGTGATTCATTAAGACGTCCTACAGCTGGTGAATTCAGTCCTTTCAATCCCTCCTAACAAGCTCCAAGTCATTCACCATTTCATGTGCCTCACATCACATCACCTGCTGCTCTGAAGAAAAGACAATTCATGTTTGAGTTGAATAAATCCCAAAATAGCTACATTAGGTTAGCCATTGGCTGGATTATTTCATGTGTGGGACTACATAGGCTAGTGTGTTCTATGCAAGATGATAAATTAATATTGTTGCACAAGGCATATGGACATGGTTTGTAATTGACGGGACATGACAGCACATCAATGAATTTCTAAATCAAAAGAACCTGTTCCGAATCTTCACACTAATCCTCAAGTTTGCTTTGGGTGTGCTGTGTTTTAAAGCTTTAGAAATATTTGAATTTTCTCTGGGTTCTGACAAATGCAGTTCTAAGAAAAGATGCCTGGATCACTACCATCTGTGCTGAGATTGTCTTTCTGGCTATTCTTGACTGTATCTTCATTCGGGCTGCTGGATTCCAGAGTGACTCCTCAAGACCACAATGAGGTACGGTACACATTTATAGATGTTAGATTAGATTATTTTATTTTGAATTTGCCACTTGCATCTTATCACTGAATCTTCAATCATTCATTTATTTAATGTACCATTACAATTGGCTTATATTTTTATATTTTGGCTTGGCTTTTAAATATCAAAAGCACTTTCTCCACAAAATTAATACCCTGTTTAACTGCCTAGTATTGCCCTTTGTTATTCTTAAAATGTACCTTTACAACTTTGTGCAAAGAAAAAGAAGTAAATAATAAGAGTTTACATGTTCATAGGGTTTTTTGGATGGTTACCAGCCGCATCTTTTCTCCAGTCCTTTGGGAGCCAATGGCGGACCCGGAGAAGACTTTCCATTTGGATCCAGGGATGGCCATACCTTCCCACAACAAGTGGAATCTGCATTTATTATGGAAAATGAAGCACAGACTACAGAAGTGTGGCCACAAGTAATCCTGGATTACATGAGGCACCAGTTAAGGTTTAGAGGAAGGACAAAAAAAAGCACAAAAAAGGGATGTACTACTTAGCAGTTTATTGAAAAATGAAAGTAAAATAAAATAGTTTAAGAGTTGAATCTAATAAAAATATTGTTTGAATATCAAACCCTTTCTCTACGACTTTTTCGTTTACATGTGTTCCACCTACCATCATCTGCTGTTAACAGGTAATTTGGAAGATATGAATATACACATTAAAACAAGGTGTTCAAAATCACGTAAAAATTAAGTGATTCTAATATAACAAGTGGGGACAAAAGGCTTGGGGAGGACAACAGTCTGAGTTAGAAAAATGAAGAAATCGTCGAATATTAGTCTTTTGTGTACAAAATGTTCTCTCTGTTACTATCCCTCCAATGCAGCTCAGCAAAGACACGTTATCTGGGGTAATACAAAGAGGGATTTTCATACTGAAAAAAAACTCTGGAAAAGACCTACTTGATTTAACTAACTGACTGCTGAACCCTAATTTTAAGTTTAGATAAATGCAGAATGCAGGAGGAATGATTACAGCAACCAATTATAACATAAGTGATTCTGATTCAGACAAACCTACATAGGGGCACGTGATAATTGTTTTGAGATAGCCTTGAAAAAAATGTAAAGCTATCCTTTGACCTTATTGAAAAGCATTGATGAAAATTCGCAAATTGAAAAATCCTCAAATTTCAATATCTGATTCTGTCTGGTTGATCTGGTAGTGAAACAATAATGTATTATTATGACCATTTATGAACTAGTTTTTCTTTCTTA
Organism: Etheostoma spectabile; assembly: GCF_008692095.1. Taxonomy (NCBI): domain Eukaryota; kingdom Metazoa; phylum Chordata; class Actinopteri; order Perciformes; family Percidae; genus Etheostoma; species Etheostoma spectabile. Next base: position 26,937,775 of record NC_045745.1, on the reverse strand, counting down.
CATGGTTGCTGCAAGTTAGATTTATTAATTCTACAGGCTGCTGCAGGCTGCTGTCTGAAATGAATTTTTACTATAAAAAATAAATAATTCGCTGTTATTTACATTAGAATACACTTATTATTGTGGCATCTTGAATGCTGTGTTGCAGGTCAACCACCACTGTTGATTATTGGGTACAAAAAACATTCAAGATATGTATATCATTTTTAAAAATGAAAAAAACAAAAAAAAAACAATGACATCTGTGAGTCAGATATTATGATAATTGAAGACAGTGTGTAATGAAAATGTACTATATAATACAAAATAATATTTATCCGCACTTCATACCAGTTGGTGGCGGTAATGCGCCATTTCGTTGTTTGCCTACCGCCGCAAAAACAGAAGAAGACAAGAAGTGGAAGAAGTGGAAGTGTTGAACGAGAGAAAGAACCGGGAAGAACACGAACATCATCCAAGCAAATAATTACTAAGGTATCGATGTGCTAGTTTATGTTATATCGTGTAATTTGTGGTAAAACTACAAAGAGAGCTACCGTTCTCTTTTAGAAAACAATGGAACCGAGAGATACATTTTAGCTAATGGTAGCTAGGTTAGCTAGCTAGCTAACCTAACGTAGCCTATTAACGTTGCCTAACCAACACTACAATAACGTTCCCCTTTGTTTCGAGTTGAGAAGCCACATCTTTATCCCCACATTTGTTAGTTGTTTTATTGAAATCTCAAATTCTTTGGTAATTTGGATATACAAGTTCTACGCTATCATAATAACGACCTAACGTTAAATCTAGCTACGCTAGCCATCTCAGTGTCCTATGACGTCAAGCGAATATAATTTTAACCATTTACTTAAGCTTTGTCTTAACAATAGTTGGCTGAAGGAAGAATATGGATTAGCCGTGCGCTACCCTTGGGCCAACTGAGACCAACGTGACCGCTATCTCTCCGCTGTAGCGTTAGGCTCACTGGGCGCTGCTGTTTTATCGGGTTAACGTTAACCGTATTTATAGGTCGCCCAAATTAACATCATAGGCTACTGTCAACATCTCCGGGACCGTACTTTCGTTCTTTACAATAATAATAAACACTGATCATTTGTCTATTATTTGTTTTACGGTCTATGGTTATCACTCAACTAGCTATATTTCCAAATCAACCAGGACTAGAATCTTAAGGATGGCCACATTAACGTTAGCTTTTGTTCAGCGACTAGCTAAGTTCACAGTCAGGTAAACTATAATCTTACCATACCAAATTGTCACTTAAATTAGCTTTTTTCTCTTTCTCTTCATGGAGATGGGAGACAGTGATGATGAGTATGATCGCAGGAGAAGGGACAAATTCAGACGGGAGAGAAGTGACTATGATCGTTCAAGAGAGAGAGAAGACAGACGCAGAGACGACTGGAACGACAGGTAACAAACAAAGATGTGGGAAAGCTGTTTGAGTCTCAAACATTATTCAGTTAAAGCCAATGCAGATGCCTCACTAATAACAAAATGCATCTAGCTTAAAGGTGGTTCTCTGGTGTTTTCACACAAAGTGTAAATAACTTTGGAGATATTTGTTTAATTTTTGTTTTTATTTCATCTTTTCATTTGTTTATGGTTTCCTGATATCAATTTTCCAGAGAGTGGGACAGGGGCAGGGAACGACGTAGTCGCGGAGAGTACCGGGATTATGACAGAGGCCGTAGGGAGAGATTCACCCCGCCCAGACACGACATGAGTCCCCAGCAGAAACGCATGAGAAGAGACTGGTGAGATTAGCTGCAACACAAATCCACAATCTTTGCAACTGGTATCTGCTGTTACTTATGTTCCTTCATCTGTCTCTGGCAGGGATGACCACGGTGGAGATCCTTACCGTGGGGGGTATGACTTAGGTTATGGTGGTGGAGGAGGGCCCAGCTATGGCCCACCACAGCATTGGGGGCATCCTGACATGCACCTCATGCAGCCTCATCATGGCATCCCCATTCAGGCGAGGTGAGAAATGGAATCAGTGTTGAGTGAGCTTGAGTTTTAAAGTCAAATGTTTTTTTTCACATCTTTAAGGATTCAATATTAAGTTTCTTATAATTCCTGAAAATTTTCGATATGTACATGTATGTCTGTTCCTGAATGTTAATGTTAACGGCATGAAGACAACTTGTTCTTTAACGTTTTTCACCTCAAAGTATGTAGATAAAATATGTTCTGTACAAAAGTAAAAATGAAAAACAAAGAAAAAAAAGACAGGAGAGAGACTATGCATGCAGCATAATCACAGTATGTGTTTTCTTCTCTTATCACACAACTAATTCATAGAATGTAAAAAGCTGCTAAAGATTTGCTGGCCCTTCCAAAACCTTGTTCAACTTGTTGCACTTCCATTAGGCTTGGTAACATCCATGACATGGATTTGGGTCCACCCCCTCCCATAATGAAGAGCTTTAAGGAGTTCCTGCTGTCCTTGGATGATTCTGTGGATGAAACTGAGGCAGTCAAACGCTACAATGAGTACAAGATCGACTTCCGCAGGCAGCAGATGCAGGACTTCTTTTTAGCTCATAAAGATGAAGAGTGGTAAGTCAGTTGCTTTTTCTAATAACGAATATTAGGTTTTCACGTGGTAACACTATCGCCATTCTTCTTATTGAACTGTATATAGTTATTTAATCTGTGATTGTCATTCCCAAAGTTTTACAGTTCTTCTCATTTTGTCTTATTTAATTATTATTTTAGTTATATTTATGTATAGATAAATATATCTTATTATATATATATATATAAATATATATTTATAATACAAATGAGCCTGAGCCTATGGTGGGTCTATCATGGGAAATTAAGGTGGTCATATTTATTTCATGGCTGATAAATCAAGTATTTGCTGAAACAACCCCAACAAGAGAATGTTATACCTTAGTGAAGGCCTTTTTGACATGTTCCACCCACGTAATAGGACCAGGCTCACACTAGTTTATTACTAATGCCTTTTGTCACACTTGTAGTTTATAAAAGAAGAAAATCAACCCAAATACAACCTTAGTGCACATGTGATTGTTTTGTTTGATTGTAAATATTTGATTGTAAGAGTTTGGACAGAGGTTTTCCATAGGTGTCGTTTAAACCTATCTGACGAAAAAAAGTCAGATATAAAGTATACTGTACCTGTAGCAGTGTAACAGCCCTGCCTTCTTCATTAAGTTGATCAATATATCTATAAAATCACTTGTCTCTAAAATCTCTTCACAATCACGTAACATTATTTGTTCATTATATGTTGCTACGATCAAAACCTTATCCTCCTCATTGTGTGGGTTGATTTTCTTGTTCTTATTTAGCGTTTTACCCTTTCAAATATTTACAGTTGTATAATGCCTGTTAATGCTTATTACACTTATTTCACAGGTGTCATGCAAACTTTTTCTGTTTTGCCATAACCCATTTTTCTTCCCTTCCTACTACAACGTTGACAACGTTTTTCTGAAGATGAGAAAAAGTGGAACTTATCAGCAAGAATCGCTCTTAGTCAGCAAGGGCATGCACTGCGCACAATGCAGTTGCTCTTAGACACACAGTACCAGGGATTTTAGACAGACAGTCAAGTGGTCGCGCATAGAGAATTTTTTTTTCTTTTATGCTTTTTCTACGCTACTTTCTTTTTATATTCGGATCAAATCGAATCCCAAAACCGAATTTGTGTGTAAACAGACACACCATTGGGGTGAAGTGGAGCGCACTTTCACAGAAGAGATCCCTTCTCTGTATATATTTGTTAATAATCTGGCAGAACAAAAGGTAACTGTAGTCCACTCAATGTTCAACATTTTTTATGTAAATGCTTAATTTCATAATCTCTCTGTTGTGTTTTTTCCTTAATTATTGGTGAGTTAATCTCAACTTTCAAATAATGTGCAATAATTTGCTTTAATAATAAAGTCTACATGCATACACTGAATGCCCAACACAAGGACTAGGCTATACAAAATACCAAAATCACAATAATAGTAATGATAGTCTGTATAGATACTTGAATTCCCAACAAATAACCATCTGGATTAAAAATATATTTCTTATAAAATTGTAACTCTCCACAGTTGCAGTATAGATATATAATATGCATTTGTTCTCTAACTTTTACATCCCGTTCATCCCAACCCCGCCCCCCCCGTCATTCCCTTCCTACCACGACTCTGAACACAGGTTCAGGTCCAAGTATCATCCAGATGAAGCCAGCCGACTTAAGGCAGAGGCCCAGAGTTCCCTGAAAAACCGTCTGAATGTCTTCATGTTCCTGATGGAGAACAACTGGTTTGACAATGTCTCCCTGGACATTGAACACACCCCCGCCATCATCAAGGTTCTAGATGCAGGTGAGACGACTAATGAATAGTAGCTAAAAGAAAAGCCACCGTCATCAGTTGGAGCCTGAATCATATACACTCTTGCTTGTCTTCAGCTGTGATAAAGATGGAAGGAGGGACTGATCATGACCTTCGCATCTTGGACCTGTCATTTGAAGAGGAAGAAGAAAAGGAGAAGTTGGCATCTGTTTCAGGGGGCGCCGAACCCCCCAAGAGGGAAGACCTTAAAACCTTGGACAGTGACTGCAAACCTTCAGTAGAGAGAGACAAAAATGAGAAGGTATGTTTTTATGGTTGTATTTGCCGGTCAGTACAAATTTCACAGTGCTGTGTTGATGACAATAAACTTTGCCACAGGAGGAGAGCGACTCTGCCGGCACAGAAAGACCTGCTACAGAAGGACAGGATGTGAAAGAGGAGTCAGAGAAAGAAGCTCCCATAGAAGAAATGCCTGAACCCAAGAAAGTAAGCGTTGCGTCCAATATTTATTTACTAAAGAGACAAATGAACCAACTAATTGTTGTCATTTTCATTTATCAGCCGAGAAGAAAGAGGAAGCGCAGCGGAGACAGTGATGATGAAGCTAGCGCCTCAGAGAGTGACTCTGACTCGGATTCAGACTCAAATTCCAACTGCTCTGATAAACCTGTGAAGAAGGAAGAGGAGGAAGACAAGGAAGATGAAGAGGAAGAGGAGGGTGAAGGTGAGCAGTCAAATTCATATTGTCTGATTTTTATCCTCAGAAAGACTATGCACTGTCTATGTTACCAGTTTTTGTAACTATTTGTAACAGTATTTGTAATATTTCCCCCCACCTATTTGCTCTCTCATATCTAATTATGAAGAAGAGAAACCAAAGGAGACTGCTGAAGAGGACAACAAAGAAGAAAAGAAACCCAAAGATGACTCTCCCAGACCACGGCCTCTCCACAGAACCTGCTCTTTGTTCATGAGAAGCATTGCTCCCACCATTTCCAGGGCTGAGATTATTGCTGTAAGTTGAACACAGGTGGCATAGTTAATGGCCCAGTAATGAGTAATGTATATCTTTAAAGGTGGCCTGCCACACAAATAACAATTATGTTATGTGTTTGTGGGAATTTGAAAATGAACTGCTACCTTCTCTGTCAGCTCTAGCCATTGAAAAGAAATAAGCGGAGAAATCAGGTCAATTACAAAAGCTAGTCAGTCTGATGTCATGTTGTCTGAGCTCATTACTATTCATGAGCTCCACCAGTTGCGCTGGGTAAAGGAAGCTGATAGCTAGGCTCTTATTGGCTAGCTGTTAGCCAATCAGAGTCAAGCAGCTTAGCTCGTTAATATATAAATGAGAACTGGCGCAAATTGAGCCGAGTCTTCCTGCAGGCTTTCTATACCACGCTAGAACGGCTTGACACAAGGTAACCAAGGCAGTTCTTCCAATAAAAAAAAGGTTAGAGTCATTGTAGAACTTCAGACATTACCACAAAGTAATGAAATACATGTAGCAGGACACCTTTAAAAAAAATAAAAATAAAAAAATAATAATAATAATAATAATAAAACTTTTTATGTTTTTCTCTCTCAGCTTTGCCGGCGATATCCTGGCTTTCTGCGTGTTTGCTTGTCTGACCCTCATCCAGAGCGCAGGTTGGTTAAAAATTCTAGAAATAATGTTTTTTGGATTCATTTAGCCACACGTTGTGTGACGCAAGAGACTACACACGACTGCACAACAATGGTTAATTAACCCTGTGCTGTTGCAGGTTTTTTAGGCGTTGCTGGGTAACATTTGACCGTAGCGTCAACATCAAAGAGGTTTGCTGGAACCTTCAGAATATTCGAGTAAGTGTGCCAGCCTCAGCTATTGACACTACTGTTTTCAAGTGATTGTAATATGCAGCACAGTATTCATTGCGGAGCCTTCCAAAGAGCAACAACAGTGTTTTGTGTCAAATAACTTGCGTTAGGTTATGTGTCAATATTTGTGTTGAGTTGTTAGATCACTGGTTGTGGACATGTTTAAAACAAAATGCGTTGCTGGCGTCAGACTTTCTGTTCTTATTTAAAATGCATGCAATTGTTGACTGCATTCTGGTTTTCCATCTTTTTCATTTTCTTTTGTTACGATCATTTAACCAAAAATGTCAGCAAATCAGAGCTGCAATGATAGCTTTTGTATTTACAAAAAAAACAGTTAAAGTGCTCATATTATGCTCATTTTCAGGTTCAGAATTGTATTTAGAGGTTATATCGGAACAGGTTTACATGGTTTAGTTTTCAAAGAACACCATATTTTTTGACATACTGCACATTGCTGCAGCTCCTCTTTTCACCCTGTGTTGAGCTCTCTGTTTTAGCTACAGAGTGAGGCATCTCACTTCTGTTCCATCTTCGCACATGCGCAGTGGCTAGGTAAGAACTACTACCCAGTCAGAAGCAGAGTAGGAGGGCGTGCCACGCTAGCAGCTAGGCGAGCATTATAACATGTTACAAAGTGACACACGTTCGTCACGGAAGTAAAGGCTGGACAACAACAGAGCTGTTTGGAGCAGTTTGTGAATAGTGTTGTCTGTTGAACATGGGAAGTCCCTTTGGGTGGTCTTTGGGCTTTTTCACTTTGTAAACCTATAACATGCACAAAAAGATATATAACACTAAAGGAAAAGGGAAAAATCATAATATGAGCACTTTAAGGATGCCTTGGATAGTCGTTTGTGCCTGTTTTTGTTACTTGTATAATCTCCTAAATAGCAGTTGAGGCTGTTAAAACGGTTTTACTCTCTTACCTTTCACAGCTGCGAGACTGTGAACTGGCACCAGGCGTGAACCGGGACCTGGCCCGGAGGGTGCGTAATGTTAATGGCCTCACTCAGCACAAGCAGGTGCTTCGCAACGACATCAAGCTGGCTGCCAAGCTCATTCATGCCTTGGACGAGAAAGGAGACCTGTGGTGCATCAAGTCCCAGGAAGATAGGCACAGAGAGAGCACAGAGGTACAACGCTTATCATCAATTACGATTCAAGCAGATTGTTCTCAAATGATCTTGCTGTAACTAAATTATTCATTCATGTGTGGTTTGTGATTTCAAAAGTTGCCAGCTCAGAACCCCATCTTGAAGAACATCACAGATTATCTGATAGAGGAGGTGAGTGCTGAGGAGGAGGAGCTCCTGGGCTCAGGGAGTGGGATGGATTCAGAGGAGAACACCAAGGAGGGAAACCCTGCAGAGACGACTGTTGAAAGGGATGACAAACTAGCCAAGGTTTGACTCTTGCAGAACTGGCTTATTTAGTAAAGAAAATCTTAACGTTCCGTCTTTGTAACGTTTCTCCGGCGTCTATGTCGTTGCAGGTTTTGGATCGTCTGGTCTTGTATCTGCGTATTGTGCATTCAATTGACTACTACAACACCTGTGAATATCCTAGTGAGGATGAAATGCCCAATCGCTGTGGCATGATCCATGTACGTGGACCCATCCCTCCTAACCGCATCACACATGGTGAAGGTCAGTGTTTCCCATGTTTGTGTTATTTAATGTGGATTACTGGAGGGAAAATAAATATTATATGCAGAAATGTGTGTTTCTGTTTAGCTTTCTTTGTTAAACATAAGTTTTCTATCACACTTTTCCCCCACAGGCTCTTACACCATTTTGTTTCTCATCAACTTAAACCTCATATGTTTGTAATGTATGCAAAACTTTACAATGCACCTTATCATTGGTGAACGTATTTCTTTTGCTACAGTGCAACAATGGCAGAAGATGATGGAGGAGAAGCTGAGTCCTCTATTTAGTTTAAAAGAAATCCTGTCTGAGGAGGAGGCAGGGAAGATGGGCCGCAAGGATCCTGTGGAGGAGGTGGAGAAGTTTGTGAACGCCAACACTCAAGAGCTGGGGAAGGACAAATGGCTCTGCCCACTAAGTGGCAAAAAATTCAAGGTGAGTGCTTGTTAAACAGCATTCAGGACAGCACAACACTTGTTCTGATTGCGGAAATCTCTTCAACGGTTTGACATGTTTTGATGATTTTCTTCTTATGCTGGAGACTATAAGATGCTACATAACTAGAAGATCTGATTTGCTGCTTCATTGTTAAAGTGATGCAACCTTTTGCTTTTTAAATTCATTTCAAGGGTCCAGAGTTTGTACGTAAGCACATCCTGAACAAACATGGGGACAAAATTGAAGAAGTGAAAAAGGAGGTGGTGTTCTTCAACAATTTCCTGATGGATGCCAAGAGACCATCGCTGCCAGAGATGAAACTTCCTCCTCTTCCAGGCCCAGGTGAAATTCCCCCATCATTTTTAATTCGTCATGGTAATACTGTGGTAAAATACGGAGGTTTGACGGAATCAAAATCTAGGTACCGCCCAACTCTAGTCCACAACTACATAAATGCTTTCTCTCTGGTTTATTTATTTATTTATTTTTTTGGGTACTTCTGCTTTTAATAAATATGACAGCTAGATATGAAAGAGACAGAGGGGGAAGACAGGCAGGAAATTGTTAAAATTTGGACTCAAACCCTGGACTTTGCGCGTTGAGGAATAAACCTCTATATATGTGCGCCTGCTCTACCAACTGAGCTAACCCGGCTGCTCTCTGGTTGTTTTTTTCCCTCAGGTTTGCTTTCTCCCAGCATGCCATTTCCTCCTCAAGGTCCTCAGGGTCCAATGGGCTTTGGGCAGCCTCGTCCACCACTGATGGGCTATGGTGGTATGTTATGACTAGTTTTTAAAAAAAATCATAGTGGAAATGTGTTTTGTCTAGCAAACCACTATTTTTAAGTTAATGAGTCATTGTTTTAACAGGTGGACCACCTTACCCCCCCAACCAATACGGAGGAGGCCGAGGAAACTATGACAATTTCCGCGGACAAGGTGGCTACTTGGGGAAGCCACGCAACCTCAGGTGAGACCACTGTACGTGTGATCTTTATTTTATAGCTGTCACCATTTTCCACTATTGGGAATTGTGAACCTATTTTAATTTCTATTCTTCCTATGTCTGTTTTTCCTCCTTGCACCCTCAACCATCTTAGAATGTCACGCGGTGATCCACGCAACATTATTGAATATCGTGACCTGGATGCACCTGATGATATGGACTTCTTTTAGAAGGTTTGCGTGGTCTGTAGAGCCGTCACTTTTTGCCAGTGTTATGCACTCGTGGGTTTTGTAGTAATTTGATTCTTTTCCTAAGTATTTCATTTGTAACTGTGCAACATGAAAAATAACTTTTGCTGTAAACTTGGTTCCTCAATAAAATTGTGATTAAACTGCAATATGTATTTATCAAATAAATTTGAAGCAGATCAGACAGATTACGTTTGCATTGAAGAACTTGGGTTTAAGGTTAGAAAAACGGGATGGGATTTTGACAATATTTTTACACAGAATTTTCTAACAATTAACAAGATTCTTTGTGCTCTTGATTTTCTCTGTTGCACATGTCTCAAGACTGCATCCTCCAACCCTGTTGTAAATGGTTGCCCTCTTCTGGGTAAACCATTGAATTACATATGGTTATGAGTGCTGGCAGTTTATTTGATACAGCTGCTAACTAAAAGACATTAGTGCTAGACATCAAGCAGTCAAGTAGAAACAATACTTGTACAAACTCAAATGAAAATTAAAAGTTCTCTTGGTCCTGGTCATTAATTTGTTGGGTTACTATTTACACAAATGAAAATGCACCAACTTGTTTTAGCAACTACACGTACAGTGGAACCATTACAAATGTGAGTAATTGTTATGAAAATTGACAAGTCTAGCACACAAGACTTTCACTGCTTTATGAATATATTCTTTACACGAAGGAATCACATCTTACATTCATGAATATTTCAAATACATTAGGAACTTGCAAAATAAAGCATGAACAAAGAAATCTTCCTGATCAATCTATTGTTTAAGAAGTTTATCACATCAGATACACATTCTGATTAAAAGCAGCAAATTTAAACTGCTACACAAATAATTTGGAAGTGGAATTTCTAAAGGATCCGAAGCTTGTGACCTTTAGAAAGTCCACAGCTGACTTTGTGTTCATGGAACAACTTAGACAGGGCCTCCATGTACAGTTTATGATAGTGGTTGACCTCCTCCTCAGTAGGTGTGACACGCTTTGGCACCGAGATTGGACATCCCACTGGAAGTAGCAGAGAGTTAGAAAAAAACATAAAAACAGGCTCAGGACAGGAAGTTAGGCTCAACTACATAATTGAACACTCACCAACAGTAGTGACTGGAGTCCTGTAGGGCAGGAACAGTAAGTGCTCGCCGACAAATAGACACGGGGAAAAACCCATAATCTTTTTAAACAGTTCTTGTAACCTCCGACCTAGACTGCTTTCAGAGAAAATCACCTGCTGAAAGAGTTCATTCTCCCCGAATGAGTAAACAGGCACCAGATCAGCCCTGTGGAAGATCAGGGGTTATATCAGTTGTTGGCTACATGTGAGTATAAAGATAATTATTTTTAACAAGAGTGCTCTTACCCAAATTCGAGGGCCACTCTGACAAACCCTTTTCTATTCTTCATGACTACAGCATTTACTCCAGGAGAGGATGACAGCGCCTCAGCAGCACCCCCTATCACAATCACAACTGCATTTCCCTTGCCATTTTTTGAAAGGAGGTGGCCAAGGCTTGGTTTGCTGACTGGACAGATACCTGATCAGACAAAGTAAGACAGTAACAATCACATAAAGACCTTGTTTGTCTTCCATTTGCATTCTGAAAAAGATTTAGGGTTCCATATGGTTGATGTCAAAATGCTCAGTCCTTTAATTGAACATTGTTGTAAATACCTGCACTCATCAGGTACTCCCTAAGGATAGGTAGCCTGAAAAGTCCTGCCAATACCACTAGGGTGGCTTTCATCCCAGGAAACACCTTAGTGAAGCCACAGCTCTCTGTGCTGAAGCAGGTAAAGCCCCCAAAACTCATGATACCATGCGGATGACAGCCTAGGATGTAGTTCTTGTTAGGATTCAGCTCGGCTGTCTTCACAATCTGTGCATAACAGAGTTGAACAGTCGGTCTGTTAACCATTAAACCAAATCCACTTACTCTGTACATTATGTCATTGAATGGGAGTTTGAAAAGACCAGATTCTCACAACAATTTTTTGTTATAGATGTAAATCCACCTTTATAAAGAGTCACAGCAGATAATATCCAGGATAATTTTAAGGTAAAAAGCTACTTTTGTGTCAATATATGGTTATGCTACTGGTAGTTGTCACATCCATGCGTTCCAACCAAATTTAATCAAATCAGACAAACACCAAAACTTACTTTGATTGGGAAAAAATCTCTGAGGTGCTCCCAAACTCTCCACTTCCTCACAAATGTTGTTCTCCTACCCCCTGATGGAGACATTAGAAATCAGAGACAATGTCAACGGAATACTACATACTAACTGTATACAGTTTCTGTAATTGCCGTAGTACATGGTTTTTCCAATTCCATACTACACAACTGTAGTGTGCTCACACTGAGAAAAGTGACAAAATGTTTTAGCGTGTACTCCAAAACAACAGTGTGCTGTTGATCGGCACTATTCTACCAAAATGCAATGCACAAAGTAAGTTTAGGTCACAGTGAAAAAGTAAAATTCAAACACTCCAGAACGCCTCAGAACAAAAACTTCAAAAATATTTGGAAAACGCTTTCCTTTCTCTGAGCTTATTTGGCAGAGAATTTCTAAACTAGCAGTTTGAAGTGTTGTATCATTTCCTGTCAGTGTGTTGGTTTCTTGTACAGTGGGGAGAACAAGTATTTGATACACTGCCGATTTTGCAGGTTTTCATACTTACAGAGCATGTAGAGGTCTAAGTTTTATCATAGGTGCACTTCAACTGAGAGACGGAATCTAAAAACAAAAATCCAGAAAATCTCATTTTATGATTTTTAAATAATTGTTGTCGTTACCTGTATAAAAAGACTCCAACCTCTCCACAATGGCCAAGACCAGAGAGCTGTGTAAGGACATCAGGAATAGAATTGTAGACCAGCACAAGGCTGGGATGGGCCACAGGACAATAGACAAGCAGCTTGGTGAGAAGACAACTGTTGGCGCAGTTATTAGAAAATGGAAGAAGTTCAAGATGACAGTCAATCTCCCTTGGTCTGGGGCTCCATGCAAGATCTTACCTTGTGGGGCCTCAATGATCATGAGGAAGGTGAGGGATCAGCCGAGAACTACACAGCAGGACCTGGTCAATGACCTGAAGAGAGCTGGGACCACAGTCTCAAAGAAAACCTTTAGTAACACTATGCCGTCATGGATTATAATCCTGCAGCTAGGTCCCCCTGCCCAAGCCAGCGCATGTCCAGGCCCGTCTGAAGTTTGCCAACGACCATCTGGATGATCCAGAAGAGGAATGGGAGAAGGTCATGTGGTCTGATGAGAGAAAAATAGAGCTTTTTGGTCTAAACTCCACTCGCCGTGTTTGGAGGAACAAGGATGAGTACAACCCCAAGAACACCATCCCAACCGTGAAGCATGGGGGTGAAAACATTCTTTGGGGATGCTTTTCTGCAAAGGGGACAGGACGACTGCACCACATTGAGGGGAGGATAGATGGGGCCACGTATCGCGAGATCTTGGTCAACAACCTCCTTCCCTCAGTAAGAGCATTGAAGATGGGTTGTGTCTTCCAGCCACAACCATCCAGACCCAAAACACACAGCCAGGGCAACAAAAGAGTGGCTCCGTAAGAACCATCTCAAGGTCCTGGAGTGGCCTAGCCGGTCTCCAGACCTGAACCCAATAGAAAATCTTTGGAGGGAGCTGAAAGTCCGTATTGCCCAGCGACAGCCCCGAAACCTGAAGGATGTGGAGAAGGTCTGTATGGAGGAGTGGGCCGAAACCCCTGCTGCAGTGTGTGCAAACCTGGTCAACAACTACAGGAAACGTATGACTTCTGTAATTACAAACAAAAAGGTTTCTGTACCAAATATTAAGTTCTGCTTTTCTGATGTAGCAAAAACGTATGTCATACAATAAAATGCAAATTAATTTATGAAATGAATGTGATTTTCTGGATTTGTTTTACACGCCGTCTCTCTCAGTGTAGCCATGATAAAAAAAACTACAGACCTCTACATGCTTTGTAAATAGGAGAACCTACTAAATTAATATACTGATTGGCATAAATTCTGTGTAGAATGAATGTGCAGCATTCTTTTTTTTTTAAGGGTGTTCACAAAAGCGGCTTTACCAGAATTCATAATTCAATGATTTCCAGTTGTTATTAACTCCTTAATAGTTCCTTGTGGTATGTCTCATGGGAACATATAATACACTAAAAAATAAACTTTACCGCTTGTAATTTGTATCCACTTGACTGTGGAATTGAGACAACTAACTGGATTGTTCCGTTTTTCATGGATGCTTGAACGATTTTATTTCCTTTACCTCTTTCAGGGGTTTGCCAGTCCATCGCCAGCCATATGAAGTACAGAGTGGAGAGCGGCCACAATGAGGTAAACATAAGGGACACCATCAGGATACTACAGCTCAGTCCTGACATCGTATTGTATATGTTGGAGGTACAAGAGATGTCAATTAGCAGTATGAATATAGTGTATTAAAGATAGTGACAAGCTTGTTAATTAACAGGTGAGCAAATGTAACTATAGCAAAAGGCTCTATTGAGAGAGAGAGAGAGAGAGAGAGAGAGAGAGATAAATATATATAAGAGGGTTAATGTAGTGGATCTTACCCAAGAAGAGAAAGCTGAGTACCCATTGCAGAGTACTTACTGCCTCTAAAAACTTCTTCCACTGAGTTTTTTGTTTTGTCATTACTTCAACCTGGAGGCCATATCATTAATGTTCAGCAGTCACAACACTTAAAACTGTGCATATAATATAGATAAAAGGTCATGGTATATAAATCATATCGTATGCCAGTAGAAATGACAAGTTGCTTATCTGAGATGACATTTATGATAGTAGCCTTCATACTAGACATCGGATTGCACCAGTATTGACCACTTGAGCTTTTGCTCTTAATCTTCCTTTAGGGTTAGTTCTAGGTCTAAAAACTTGCAATGCAGGCAGCAGCCTAATGATATAATTTATGAATAAGCTGGCAGACGTAACTTAGCTAAACGGTTTTAATTTGCTCATAAATAAAACTCAACCAAGGGTGTTTGACCACAAAACACCTTTGCCCAAAACTCATTAAGACACTATAAAACTAATTTTATAAAAACCATACTGCTAGTCATAAAATATAATACTTTACCTTATTAGAGTTTGTATCAAGGTTATTTTGAATGGATGCAGGTTCAGCGGTTGAGGGAAAGCACAACAGGCAGGATGCACTTTGACCATTTAGAGCTGCTGATAACGAATCCACTCCCCCGATACTTTGACACAAGAAAGCAATGTCAGAGATAAACATGACAAGTTTAATAGTTGGACACTTTTTGCACAGCGTCTCCTAGAGGACATGCAGTAATAGTAATAATAATAATAATAATAATAATAATAATAATAATAATAATAATTGCATGAACAGGTTGGTGTTATGGGTCTCCTATGTAGCTGGGCAGTCTAGTGGCCAAAAAGATTAGGTGTCAATCTCTTCTGATGCTCTGGTCAAAAATATGGACTTTTCTATGAATCTCATGAACTGACACGGATAGCTTTTACCAGAAATATTTCTCTTGCTCACTATGTTTTTAATCAATTTAGGCTACCGTTAGTGAAGCTCAACACTTCCTGCAGATGTTTGTCAATACAAGCCTTTCTTAAAGTGAAGAGACTGCACAGAGACAGAAAATGGCAACTAAGAATTAATTGCAATGTTGTTATTGTACCGATAGGCCTCGTTAATATTATGTATACCTGTGCTTCTCTGGTTCTGCCATGGCTGCAAACGGGTATATTTTCATTAAAGGTCATGCACACTCACGCAGGTGTTTTTAATGGCTCCGGCTGATTGGACCGCCAGTCGGTTTAAAGTTGGGTGGAGCTTTGCTTGGAGACATGTGATGTCATCAAACTCTGTAAACCAATAAGAATGGTAACAGTGTAAGTTGTCCAGCCCCAACAGGTGCAACAAAATGAACAGCAGGCTGAGGGAGATGCCAATTAAGTGCAGTTTGGACACACCCACACAGTCCTGAGCAGAGGTCTTATCAGGTGAAAGCACCTGCTTAGGTGGACTATGGCTGTGCAGGGACTTCAACATTTAATCACATGTGAGTCTTATTACACAGAGGTGCAGTCAAAGCCTAATGGGAGATGTATTTGTTGAATGCTAACAAAACACTGGAACTTTAAAATTAGATGTTATTAGCTGGTACAGTAGTATGTTTGGACTTATTTTAGAATATACGTACATTTAGTTATAAATAATATATCATTTAGAGAGAGAAGTCCATGAGGATGTTTCAGCTTTTCAGAACAACAATTAAAAGAAACACTTTAATAATGAGGCTAGTGTTACAGAGGAAATGGTGCTTTCCCCTGCAGCTTTAATACTACATAATGGTCAATATAAGTATCATTTTAACATATTTGTACTTGAGTATTTCAACTGTCTGCTACTTTATACTTGTACTCCACTACAATTCAAAGGAAAATATTGTTCTTACACCACTAAATTTATTTGATGGATTTAGTTACTAGTTACTTTGCAGATTCAGATTAATACTATATATATATATATATATATATATATATATATATATATATATATATACATACATACAGTACTGGGCAAATGTCTTGCGCAGGTGTGAGAAAATGCTGGAAACTAAGAATGCTTTCAAAAAAATAAATGATTGTTTATTTTTATCAATTTATAAAATGCAAAGTGAGCAAACGAAAAATCTAAATCACAGTAAATTACTACCCTTTGCCTTCAAACCAGCGTCATTTCTTATAGGTACACTTGGAAAAAGTCGTGATCGTAGAGTCTGTGGTCGGCCAAGGAAACTTAGTGCAGCAGATGAAAAACACATCAAGCTTAGTTTGCTTCAAAATCGGAAGATGTCCAGCAGTGACATCAGCTCGGACGTGGCAGAAACCAGTGGGACCAGGTTCACCCTCTACTGTCTGGACAAGTCTGGCCACAAGTCATAAAAGCCATACCGCCGACTATTGTTTTGTGTATAGTTGAGTTGCTTGGCCTTGTTTCTATGTCAGACCTATAAGAATTGATGCTGGTTTGAAGGCAAAGGGTAGTTATTGACTGTGATTTAAATTTTTCTTTTGTTCACTCACTTTGCATTTTGTAAATAATTAAAAATAAAAATAAACTCATTATTTATATTTTTGAAGGCATTCTTAGTTTACGGCATTTTTTCACACCTGCCTAAGACTTTTGCACAGCACTGTAAATAAACAAATGTATTTTTTGATTCATTGAGCCCTTAAAGTACTGTACATATCAATGATTATAATTCAACAATATTATATACTGTACATTGTTCTGAAAATGATTCTTTCTGCATAATGAGCATTGTTTTGGGGTAGGCCTATTCAAGCATATTTTTTAGGCTAATACTTTTGTACTTTTACTCAAGGAAAATCTTGAATGCAGTACTTTTCCTTGTAACAAAGTATCTCTACATTGTGTTGCCTCTTTAAGTAAAAGATCTGAGCAGTCTTTCACCACTGCATAGAATTGATATGATCCGCTCTAAATGACAATGTCATCTCTAAATGACAATGTCAGCAATGTCTGAAGACAGCGTGGACTTTCTTCAGGTGCCTGCTCGTTGAGGTGACCCTCACAGCCATACTGTGACCCGTGCACATTGCTCTACAGCTTTACTTGTTGCCGTGAGAGTCCAAAGGTCTTACTTGATAATAGCCTACATGATTAGGCCTGTTTCTGAAGAGGGTGCACTTATTTCGGTTAGCGTTTCACTCTCTCAGCTGTCATAACTATACAATCTCCCACAGACTTTAGGGGGCTTGTCAGCCCCACACAGGCCATGTGTTGACTAGTTGGTCATGTGACCCCCACCCCACCCCCCCACCACAAAAAAACACCACATTTGTAGGCTTAGGTTTTAGTTACAATTTCCCATACGCCTTAAAAGAGAATAAAAAACTACATTATTAAGACGGTGTTTTCCTTTTATACAGAATCTGGATTCCCTCACTGTATCAGTCAGATCCTATTTTATTTCTCCCCCTTGGCTTTAATTTAAACAACTGGTCATCCAGTCACACCAATATCCCTGTGACGTGTTAGCCTACTTTATATGTCTGAGGTATGGGTTTATGGCGAGCCTTTTTTGTACTTAATGTGTTTTTATCTCCCATTGACATCTCAATAATGCTTCTATAAGTAGTATTCCCACATATGGCTTTGTTTTGTGTATTCTAATAATATAGTCCTGGTTTATTAGTTGGAAAAAAAAAAGTCCTCTGCTACTTTATCAGACCCCCCCCCCCCCCGACATGTAACGAGTCTGCTGCTGAATCCTTCTGGAGTATGAATCGTGAAGCGAAATTTAATTTTGTTCTGCTGATAACTGTCTCTCGTCTCAGTTGGACTCAAAACCTCGGATCCCCCCCCCCCCCCCCCCCCCTATAAACAACCACTGGTCTGCTCTCAGGAAGTACGTATGAATATTAATATGGATGCAAACACACCGTGAGGATGCCCAGCGCTTGAACCAACACAGCGCGCTGATATCTGCGCATCTTTGTTTTGACGTTTTATTTCTGTTCTGTGCTGGAGCTGAGAGCATGTTTCTGTTGCGGAGGTCGCGCCTGAACCTCGTTTGAAGCCAGCAAGGATGGCGTTGTACCTGAGCGTTTGCAGAGGAAGCTTTTGTAACGTCGCATTGAATTGCACCATGGTTTTCAATCAGATCTCACACCGGCCAGGCTACACCGAGCCTCGGTAGTAGCCTACAGTCAGCGCACTGTTTAGCAGAAAAATGGAAGACCTCACACGTCAAGAAAAGGCGTCAGTCCGCTAATACGCGTCTGAATAACTGATTTTTCCTTCCCACGTCAATTGACACATCTGGGAAAGGATTTTTTTTCTCTCCCTCCCCTCCAGTCTACCAAGACAGCTGTGTCATCAACAACCGGCGTGGTGTTGTTGTTGTCTGATTTTTTACGAGCCTGGGCCACTGGATATCGGCACGGTCTGCCTCTGCGCCAGCCATAGGCTACCCCGTTTCTAAGGTAGGCATCACACCTTCGTTAATATTATGTTTTGCTTTATGAATCACCGCATCATTTGCTTACATCATGTAGCCATACAACCAGCTGTCACAGTCAAAAATGCACTGTCTGCCTAATTAGCAGCAGAGAATATACGACGCTGTATTGCGGAGGAGACACGGGCCTGATGGCATTTTTACGCGTGAAAAAAGGTTGACCGTGAGCCGCTGCGTGTTCACAAGCCAAATTATTCAACCTTGAAGCCTCACAGCCCATGGCGGCGAATATAAGGCCTGTATTCTGACTCAAAACACACAAAAAGATGGGAAGATATGGCAACACCGCCGCGCAATGCAACCCACAGCCCGCGTTTAAGTTCAGTCGTGACAGACCTTCTAAATATTTCACTAAAAACAAGCCTCAATCAGCTGACTGGTGATGCTGGAGCATGCACGGCGTTATTAATCAAATACCTACACCCCGTCAGTGTGAGGAGCCTCGTTCTGCAAGGCCGATGGAAACATCTGCATGTTTACGGATAATGAGAGTGTAGCAGGGTCGTATGGTGCGTGTGTGAATGGGCGGTAGATACTCTGATTGTGAACGCGCTGGTGATGCTTGTGTGCTTGTGCGCAGCCAGGTGAGGATGTGTTGGCGCGTCTTTGAGGTGCGGGAGAGGCAGGCGTCTGGATGAGGAAAGCCTCGATCATCACATGTGTTTTTTATTTTTTTTTGATTTAAAGATGATGCCCAATAAAGTGCCGCAGTATCACACCTTACATCCTGTATGAGACGATCCACATGGATCGAGGGGTTGGGAAATAAACGTGAATTTAAGGTTAGTCAACACTGCTTCTTTTCCCCCCCTTTTCCGGGCGTGACAGCCACTCACAACGACCATCACACACACTGGGAGAATTTATCTTCACCACCCCACCACAAGCTTCAATACACGTCAAATGAAAACGTTTGTTTTAGTTATTTTCTACCTCACTGGCTTTGATATCTCTTTCAGTGTTTGGAAGAATAAGCTTGACTTGGCTGGAAATGTTATTTCATTTTAGTTTGGAAATAAGAAGGAATATGTTAGTAGGCTACTGCTACAAAACAATGTGAAATCTTAAAAAGATTGGGTGCAAATATCATAAAACTGCAATTTCTACTGAATATAACCGATATTCCTATGTGAATGTAGAAACAGGATGATGGCTTTTATTTTATTTTTTTAGGGATGAAGCACCAGCATGTTGAACATTTCACTATCTGCCAGAAATTGTACTGAAATATAAAATGGAACTAATTACCAGTCAGTCTTGCTTGACCTTGGAGCAGAATATGGCAGGACATCTTCCTATGACTTTAAGTCCTGCTCAGGCTAACAGATACAGCGAAATCAGATCTGATATGTGACTCGTATGCTGCTTGGTTCAAGCACATCTTGGTACTAAAAGAGGGGAGCGAGCGGGGATGGTTTGGAGCAGCTGTGAGTCTGGGGTCATCGAGGGCAGGCTGTGAGCCACACACACTGTGCAGTGTGTCTTAAATGCAGAAACAAAACCATGGCTCACACAACCTGCCCTTGCTTGCCTGGTGATCCCAAATTCAGTCCAGAAATGTGATTAAAACAGGAAACGGCAACTGTATGTGGCAGCAAATAAATCCTGATGTATTTACGGAAAGAATAAAAGTAACCAGTGTTTTCAATAAAGGAGAAAGGATTCTGACTACATT
>NC_045745.1:26911197-26917546 GCF_008692095.1 Etheostoma spectabile | reverse complement strand
TTTTCCATAAAGTGGATGATTCAGTTGTTCTGACCGGCAGTGTAGGCCTACATCATGTCCCATTCCAAAAAGGATGAGCAATTCAGTATTAAGTTTGGAAGATTGAATAAATACACAGATATACTGGAGTCAGAGCGAGGGAAGGCCCACACAGGGCCAGAGAGGAGAGGGACTGATGGATGTGCGACATACGTGGCAGATGCTGACATTTTAAGCCCATTTCTCTAGTCGAGTGGACCCCCTGTCTGGGTGAGCAGTAATGGATTTGTTTGTCTTCTTTTCTTGCTGTGGATTTCTCAGAGCATCCAAACAGATTGTTTACCTAGAGTTTGAGCAGCAGCAGTCAATAGGTTGGTAAAAGTAATATACATGGCCACTACTGGTCAGTCGTGCAGATATTTCAAAATCAATACCGCTGTAGGCGTGTTTAGCTGGCTTCAGTGTGCATTGTTGTTTCTTTAAGGGGAGAACAGGTGCTTCTTCCATCTGTGGTTTCACCATCTTGGTTCTCTCAGCTTTGTCAGAGGGAGATTGCATGAGAAATGATTCCACTGTAGCACATGGGCAACACGGGTGACTGCTATCAGTTAGAATTAAGAAACTGTGCTTCTGGCTGTGTGTGCAGGTTTTCAGTGATCATCCCAATGGAGATATTTCTGGTTATTCGGTCTGAGAAGTAATTTATTTTTACTACGAGTAGAAAAGATGACTGTTTAGCTCAGTGGAAAGTTTGCCCCTAGTGGTTTTGGATTGAATCTTGCCACAGTTTTCTCTCCCATCACTGTGCTTCACTTCCCCCTACGCTCATGCTGAGTAAATAACACTCAAGTAAATGTGATTGAATATCTCAGAGGAGCTGAAAGGATTAGTTGATTAATGGATTTGTTTATTGACAAAGAAAAATCGGCAACTGAACAGTTTTGATAGTTGAATAATTGTTTTGTTTCTTCAAGCAAAAATAATAAAACGATGGTCCACATTGTCATATTTCAGCTTTCCAAATGGGAGGGTTTGTTCCTTGTCCTTGTCAAATATAATAGTAAACTGAGTAAATTTGGGTTTTGGACTTTTGGGCTCTGCAAAGTTGTGACTGCCATCTTTGTCTCTGTACTGGTATCAGTGTAGCTCCATACTAATGTCTGTTTACATCTGTGTCCGCTCAGAGAGGATGAGAAACTGTCAAGATGAGGTGAATTTATGTAAAGTGTGTATTATTCCTCTTCATGTGTGTAGAAGTTGGCTGTTAAATTGGAATTATGTATATTATGGAGGTGTTGGTTGAGTAGCATGAGATGTTATTTTTTTTAAATCAACAAGCTTGTTAATCGATTACTTAAGAAGTAGACTTCTTTCAGGGGTGTTTCATCTTGCTGTTGAATTTCCTCGTATACAAAATACGGCATATAACCCTTCTAATTAGAAAAGGAGTTATCAAAGCGGATGTATGTGTTTGTTTCATTGAGCTATTGAATTCAAAAGTGGAAAACATATTGGTCAAAATTAAAACCACAGAGATATCCTGGCTTAAGATGACACTTAAGGCTGGATCCTACACATCCCATAATGCTTCCCAATAAAAAAAAAAAACTGTGATTATGCTCACTTTCTGGTCAACTTCAAGCTCCCAGGTTGAAACACAGGCTGTTATAGATTCATAAATGATGACCGAGCTAAGATAACCATGGTGACATCGGTGTGACATCATCAGGGTCATTTTCTCAGACTTCCCCTGGTCCAAAAGCCAACATCAGACACTGGTTTTCACAAACTGTAAAACCACGAACACATGCGGAGTGCCCCTTTTTAATCTTAAACCGTCCGTCACTAATGTAGGTTAAATCAAAGGAATTACCTAAACTACCATTTTAGGATTGTATATTATCATAATGACGCAATCCTTCATCAACATTAAACCCTGCTAATATTCTCGTGGATTAAATCAACTTGTCATGCACATGAGTCAGTCACTGGGTTTTATAAATAGGTGTAGCGGTTCTCTCTGGTGGATCCTTGATCAAAGGGCATGCCATTTAAAAGTGGTGTCCTGGGTACAAACCCTGCCTTGGACATTGTTAGATGTCATCCCCATTTGTCTTCTGCCTCTCCTGGCTCTTTAATAATATGCTGTCCAGTAAAGAGAGGGAGACAAAAAGAATTGAATCCCATTTGATTTTTTTTAAAAAGCTGTCTCTACAACTCTCAACTACTCTAAACAGATATAACGGCATACAGTGTCCTTGCTGTGCTTTAGAAATGATTTGTAATCTATTTGTCTGATCGCTCTTTTAACGTGATGCACTGGATGCAGGGGCTGGAAAAAAAAAAAAACATGGTGAAATTTGAAATGGACAGACATCCCATGCACCCACTTGCTCTACAAATAAACACTGGCTTCTTATTGCTCAATTTGCGAGCTCCCTTTGATTGTTGGCTCGCTGGGTGCTCCATAAGGTCATACATGTGTGTCCCCTTGTTTGACCGGAGGATGTCTGGGATGTACAGTACATGTCCAAATTAACCAGTGACAATTCAAATTAAATGCTCCCTTTTAAATGCTTTCTTTCTGGTCTGTAAGCCTCTTACAGCACCCAAGTCTTCATTGCAGTGTGTAGTCAAGAGTAATGATGTGTGGTAATGATTTCCTTGAGGCGACTCATCTTTGTTCATTCCCCCTCTGTTTCCTTCTCATTAAACCTTTCATAACCATCTGCATGGTACCATGCAAAATAAATAAAGTTAGGAGCCAACAGTTACTCCTCTCTTGTTGGCACAGAGGTCCCAGTCCCAAGCCTTGTTAATCACTACCTATTTATATGTATCGGTGCAGTATCTTCCACATGGATAACTATGCAAGTACTTGGGACAGAAAGCAATATGTTTACAAGGGTTTGTGTGACATTCATCTTTTTTTTTATTATTATCAAGAATCCCTTAGCATAGTCATTTAAGCATCATTATGTGAGAACAGTAATTGGCAAGAAATGGAGTTACTGGCGGAGCACGTTGTAGCTCTACTTTCAATTATACATGTTTTAGCATGCGTAAATGGTCCAAAGTGGTTTAGAGCCGTGTGTTATTGTCTATATTCTCATTAAAGACACTCAGTAATTCACCAAAGACCTTCAAAAGACCTTGGCTAACTAAATCATTAGGAGGCAGTGACATGTTATTTTTCTGGCAGCTGTATGTTGCAAACCGTGAAACTGGATGTTCCACATCATTGTTGTCCTAACATGTCACTGCCTAGCCAAACGTCTTTGCGCAATGGGGAGAGCGAATTTGCTCTGCGCTGCGCTCAAAGTTAAAAATATTTCAACTTTGACCTAGTTGCCGCTGACCTTTCGAAAGCGCAACCTAGTTATAACAGCTGTCGCTTCAACGGTAACGAGCTTCCTTGCCACCATCGATGATGAATACCTGCGCTGCGCTTTGCTTTCTGCGGCCAAGCAAATCGCTTTCATCTGTAATAATGGTTGCAGAAGTATCTCACAGGGGCAATTCATTCGTTAATGGTCACCAGCAAAAACTCAGGGTTCACCAACCGTATGTGAAATAGGCGAGTGTACACAGTGACTTTAGAAATGCAAATCTGAATGCAGGATGACTTAAGTATTTGTTGTAAATGTCAGAGCAATCTTTATTTGTGCTGAAAAGAAGTCCAGCAGATTGGCTAGGTGTCAGCAAAAGGAGCTTCAAATACAAACATGTTGAGATTTAAAGGGGCTGTACTCCAATATTCAGAACTTAATATAGCAGCAAATACATATTTGCTATAGCTATAGTAGAGTAATGGTGTCCTAACCAGAGAATACATTTCCACTCCCTCTGTGCGTGTTGTCATCTGAGCGTCTCTATTCTTTGTCTTAATAGCTGGTCTGGCCATGCATGCAGGTGGCCATGAAAAAACGTAGTGTTAGCCGTGTGGAAGTAATCCCAGCCCGCTGTTTAAGTGATTTGAGTACAGCCCCTGTTAAAGAAGGTGATCTTAAAGTCTTTTTTTTTTCTATATAGCTTATGTCTGTTTACCAATTATTTTAATTGCATTTTTTTGTAATTATAAGCCCTGTAATAGGTTTCAATTCTGGGTAAATTAAGAATCTGACTGATTGTTTTTCTACACTATCATTGGCAATCAAACAATGCCGGTTCAGAGCAATGTGTCGAACACTGGTGCATCAAAAACAATTACACGGTTGCAGCCGATGTAGCAGAGGTGAGACAGTACAAGTGTTACACTCTCACATTTTTAGATGGGAGCCACTTGGGCCAAAACAAGTCTCTACACAAGCCACTCATCATCTTGTTAAAGCCAGTGATGTTTTTCTATATGCTTTTTTGAGGAAGTCCCATATATAAGAAAACACTGGCTGAATCAGACACCCTGCGATCTGCCATTGCCCGCCATTTGCCCCAGTTAGTGCCTGTTCATTTTATCACTCTTAGTGCAGTGAACAGCGGGAATGACAGGAATAGGACTTGCTCAAGTGAGACCCTGAGCTGAAAACCTGCCAATCAAACCTGTAAGGCCAACGCGCCTGTACATTTTTACCACTTGCAGTACAGACCCTCAAAATGCTCTTGGACATGTCTGACATGATTTTCAACAACACTTTAAAAAAATGTGTGTGTGTGTGTGTGTGTGTGTGTGTGTGTGTGTGTGTGTGTGTGTGTGTGTTGGTTGTGTGTGTGTGTGTGTGAAAGATATAGAGAGAGAGAGAGGTGTCAATTTCTCAGACCA
The DNA here is from genome assembly GCF_008692095.1 of Etheostoma spectabile. NCBI lineage: Eukaryota > Metazoa > Chordata > Actinopteri > Perciformes > Percidae > Etheostoma > Etheostoma spectabile. The sequence goes on along the minus strand of NC_045745.1, from coordinate 26,912,808 downwards.
GTGCATCAAAGTGTCTTAACAATATCTCTTTTTCTGAGTTACTGTCACCTTGGTGAACACTGTTGGGTCTAAACAACCGAGGGTGGGTGGGTGGGTGTTTGTGTGTGTGCGCGCAACCTACGCTATGACTCGCTTATCGGGGGATTTTGAACATAAGGAGTAGGATGATTTGAATGTTGGAAAACCACTTGTGGCCTATATCTGGCTTTGCTAATCACACCAACGCAGCCGCTCCATCTTTCAATCAGAAGAAGGTTCGACTCAGCAAGTGCACCAGCAGGTTTATTATTATTCTGATGTTGTTTAATTAGATTTTTAATTTTTTTTTTTGATAGAAATGACCAGAGTCTACATGTCCATTTGTCATTCTTCAGCCTCTCACTAAATATAGCAACTGCAAACAATGCTTTCTGAGGCACTTTAAAACCTACTAGCTCTTTTTGAGATATGAGTCAAGCCCACTACAAGCTGCTCGGAGGCAAATCATATGTCTAGTTTACAGTGATGTTGAGTTGATCCCTGTTTTGCTTTGGGCAAGTGGGCTTTGCTTAATTGTTGCTGAATAGTTTATGAGGTTGGTCTTGTTGGGGCAGGGACAGCCTGTGTGCCGAGGGCTATGATGTTTTTAGCTTCTTTTTTTTTTTTAAATTGGTGAATCAAATCCAAACGATAGAATTTGAATCAGACAGTAAGCACATGTAATGAAGTCAGGCTGCTCTGGATCATAAAGTAGGTTTAGCTTTGGTTCAAGCAGGTTGGATTTGGCTCAGATCATCCATGTGTTTTGGAGCAGACAAGACATTCCTCACTTCCATTTGACATAAGGAACATCATGTACTGTGGAAGGATGTTGTGTACCCTTGCTTATATCTGACAGTGTGGATTTCTACATGATCAGTATTTGTTTAATAAATATCCTAGAAAAAAGACTTGAAATGAAAACAGGGAGGCAAGCAATATTGCTGGGTAATCCACATCTAAAATAAGTCCGATCTTGGTTAGAGAGGGATGCTGGCTCAGTGAAGCATGTGCAGCTGCAGAGTGGAGCTCTTCCCCTCATGCACGAGGATGAGCATGGAGAGGTTTTTTAAGTTCCTACTCTTTTCCCTGCAGCGCTATACCTCAGTCTGGTTTTCACATACCAATAACATAAAGAGAAAACAAAACCGAGACTTTCTCTTTTGTATATGAGATGATTCATCTCTTTTTTTTTTTTCTTTTTTTTTTATGTGACGGACAAGAGAGTTTACTCACGCTACAGTCCTGAATAATGTCTAGTCCATATCACACCACATGTATTGAAGACTGTCCTCCTTCCCCGAAAAACGCTTGCATAAGTCATTTGTTTAAATTGCAATTACAAGCCATATTTACATTTCCAGTGACGGTGCCCTCTAGTGGTTGTAGTAATTCTGACGAGAGCAAAGGTGACAAAGTACAAGAGACCATTACACTGTACATCCATGATAAGACCACGTAAATCATAGATCAATTATATTAGACGCAAGTCCACAAATTGAGGCAAGTTATGTGTGTGGTTGGTGGTCAATGGGTCAAACAATCACTGGACTTTCATGCAGGAGACCCAGCTTTGGGTCCTGTTCAGGTTTT
>NC_045745.1:26910280-26911187 GCF_008692095.1 Etheostoma spectabile | reverse complement strand
TTTTTTTAGCTTTGAAGTGAAGTAAGCAGCAAATGTCAATGATTTTGACCCAAAACACGATTTTTGTTTTTGTTTTGTTTTTTTCAAAAACTTTAAGGAGATATTGTGTGTCAACGTAATCCAACGGCAACCATTTCACAACGCCGTGTTTTAAACTGCGAGCTTTAACTTTAGATACAAGGGCGGTAAACACTGCTGTGGGTCTTGTTTCCTGGCACCGCTAGGGGCGCGCCTATGGGTTATATTAGAGAGTAGGAAAAAATGATCTATATCGTCGTATTGTTTGGAGGACTTGCTATTGCACACAGTGCTCCTTTTGCACACATTCTAAGCATTGCTTTCATGGTTGTTGTCATTGCTCAATTTTCGTTTCTTCTCTCTGGCTCTTTCCTTCCTTCTTTCTTTTTTTCTGTGATGTTTTGAGCCCTTTTAAATGTGCATCCGTAAAAGTAAACAACATAGACTAAATGAAAACGTGACCAGGGTTAGGGTAGCATAAGGGCATGTGGATCTGTAGGTGTTCATGTATGCTAAGTGCAGTGGGTCACCTTGGTTACTGCAGAGTGTAGCAGAAGATGATAAAGGCAAGGGCACACTGAGGTGGGAAATGGGGATCAGGGGTCACACACTGGCCAGCTCTTTTTGACCGGGGAGCTAATGAGTGGTGAGTTTCTATAGCATGTTACACTCTGTAGATGCATCTCTACACATTTTTAACTATTAATGATGCACACATTGTGGAGATGTTTACTTATGCAATCACACGGTAACAGTACTAGATTCATTTGTTGGCAGGAAAGGTGCATAGTTGAGACAAACACTAAGCATCTCTGCAAGATTTTTGTGGCTCAAGGCTGTGTCCTGGTGGTAGCACAGGGCAAGTGGAACAGTGAAAGCTTTTTTTTTT
>NC_045745.1:26908292-26910270 GCF_008692095.1 Etheostoma spectabile | reverse complement strand
TTTTTTTTTTGTAGGGTATTTTTGGTTGCAGTGCATGAAAGATTTAGTGGTCACTCAGGTTGTACAACACTGAGGAGGAGGAGAATCCAAAGAGTGCAAAGTGTTGAGCATCTATATTTAAGTAAGGGTATTTGGGTTTTTGACCCCAAATGAATGATGCAACATGATTTATTCCACGTGACCATTCTTATAAAATTCTAAAAATACCTACTTATTTTTATGTGCAAAACACCAGAAAGAGGTCAAGAGAAAAACTGTGCAAAAAAACGTCTATGCCTCTTATGTGCCTTTCATCCCTGGCCTTGAGTGATGCATCAGCCTCTACATCTTCGTCCTCCTCTTCCTCCTCCTCCTCCTCCTCCTCCTGTCCATTCTCATCAGCCACAGGCGTTTTACTGCACAATGCAATATTGTAGAGCGTTCAGCACACAACAGCAGTACATGAAGAAAGAAAGAGAAGTTGAGGCAAGGACTCCTGGTTTAGTGATGCACTGTGAGGGAATTATTTGAATAATCTAAAAAAAAAATTTCTTACCACAGACACTTTAAAATACATATTAATTAGACTCAATGTGCTAAAAAAAAAAAAAACTGCACCCAGATTTTTTTTTTCTCTCTCCATATTTTAAATTCACAAAATGCATCGGTGCCTGCTGAGTATGTCAGAATATCTAGTATATGAACACTTTTTGCGAGATTGAAAGAGCGACCCAGAGCAGGCCATAGTTAGGACAACAAGACTCCCATAGTAACAGTTACAGACAGAAGACTGGTCACGTTACCAGAGGCAGCTTTCTGGTTGCTTGGATTTTCAAGCAGGTTTTTACCTTAGGTCACTGTTTTGTTGTTGGGGCAAGCTGGACTGATTTTGTTTTTGTCATAACTAGTGTGTAAAAGCCAGCAGAGCATGTTGCTTGAAAGGTTTTCTAGCCTGCAGGTCGACCTGGCAGAGCCCAGGCTTTCCAATGTCTCTTAAGTGTGCATGTGCAATACCGCTGTCAGAGGATTGCAACATCCTGTGTGTCTGAAAGGAACCGCTTTCAAACAGTTTACCTTCTTTTTGTGAGGAATTACGTGTTCCAAAGGTATGTGTTATTAAATTGAGGTAAATGATCATGTTTCATACAGCCAAACTCAGCGCTCCAGATGGACAGGCAGTCCTTTAGACCCCAAAACAGACATTAACATCAAACCCAGTATTTGGAGAAATTAAAGTGGTGATTCAAACAATGAAATGGGGTGATTGGTTAGGTCACGCCTAATTTAATTTCTCAAATTTTTAAAGGAGCATTTAACGCGTCCTTAAAAAGCTGTAGGCCGATACCTGGATGATGACATCTTGCTATCACTAGCAACAGGTGAACTCTACACCATCACTCTATTGGTGATGTTATGAACGGTTGAGTGTGTCAGTGTTCCCTTGATGTGTTAAGGGATATCCTGTCCACATCAGAACACCTTCTGCTAATTGTTAACGCTTAATGGTGTGATGTCGCATAAATGCTCTGACTGACCAAATGTTTAGGACAGTATCTCTCATTGCAAGTTGAGCGTCTGTGATCTGGCCGTTAATATTTTGCCAGCATGACTTTATCAACATAAAGTTAACTTTGGGAATACGAGCTAGCCTTTAACACTTACTCAGAAAGGGTAAAGTTATATATATTGTAAAATATTCTTATTTGCTTTCATGCAGAGAGTTAGAGGAGAAGATTGATATCGCTTATGTGTTTGTGCGGCAAATGGAAAGCCAGCACCCTGTTAGCTTAGCTTAGCACAAAGACTGGAAACAGACTTGCTCTGTCTTGGAAAGCGCGTCCAAACTTTTAACTGGTACTGTAAACCTTTAGTAAACATTGATTTTCAGTTTCACTCTATGACTATGCAGCTTTTACACTTGTTCATTATGCCTTAGTTATTAATTGCAATCAATAGACATATCAGTGCCTTGACCATGCTACCATGACCCAAAATCACA
>NC_045745.1:26884068-26908282 GCF_008692095.1 Etheostoma spectabile | reverse complement strand
AAGATGTTTGAAATAGATAAGTTGTGTATTATTTGAACGTTAAAAAGTAGATACCAACCAGATGTTCATGAGAAGGAAGGAAATGGATCTGCATACCTTTTTAGTTCTTGGCACTGGTCAATATTTATCTTCTGAGAGCAGGTTTTACTTTGTCAACCGTGGTGATGAAATGACACACCTTGTCACGTTACACAAGCCTGTGCCCTATATGTGTGTTTTGATAAAGGAAAATAAAGATTATAAACAAGTGGCTGGGAACGTTTTATCCACTGAATCATGTACTCATTAGCCGTCTCGTGCTTTTATTTAGACCATCAAGCATGTTGATGTTGGTGTTCGACAAGATTAACATGTGAGCATTTGTTCATAGATCAGTGATCACAGCTAGGTGGGATTTCATGGAGCTCCTGTTTTATTTATTCCAGTCTTAGTATTCTCCAAGCTCACATCAATCTAATCTATCTCACTTCTAGGCTCGCTTTCCTACTGTGACAGGTGATAAAATGTTACTATGCTGCAAACATCTATACCTGATTTTCATGCTTAATACTGGCGCACTAGAAGCTGATGTGACAGGAGGGATTTAACTGACAAATAAAATATATTAGACAGATTTTGAATAGATGACTTATGTCAAAGTAGCAGCCTTTGCCACGTCCAGAGAGTGTGCAGTGAGTAGCTCAGTTTGTCATGAATTCAGCAGCAAGGGTGTATGGTTGCTATTGGAGACAGATGCTGTCTTCAATTAAGATACTTGAGATAAATTGTTAGAGGGGCATCAGGTACAAATGTAACTGCAGTGAAGTTTGACCCGGGGATCATCACGTATGACAAGGCTGACGTCCTTTTTTGTTGCATATTCAGTGGTTAAGGAAAAGATGCGTGGCTGACAGTGTTGCTAGGAGACCACACACAGCGACTAGTGTGAGTGGCTCGATTTCACCTCCCTCCCCCATTCTTGTAGTCTGGCTGCCTTTCACTGTTTGGCTATCCTCTCTTCCTCGCCTCCATTTGCTTATTCCCTCCACACTCACGTTCCCGTCCTCAATCTTCCCTTCCATCAGCCTGTCTCCAATTTTACATTTTCCGCCTAATCATATTTATCTTTAGCCCGGTTGATCCCTTAGTGACTCTCTATTTATTGGCTTCCCCCATTTTTTACCGCGCCCCCTCCCATCTCCGTCTCCCGCTGCCTCGATCTCTCCTCCTCTCTTGCTGCTCATTCTTCTCCTGAACGTTTCACTTCTGCATCCTCTCTGCCTCTCTCCTCCTCCTCCTCTCCCTTTTTGTTTCTCCGGCAGAACTGCAGCAATGGATCCGGCTGAAGTGCGGTGACTGTGGTGTACCGTGTGGCCGTGAGGTTAAGTTATGATACTGTACAGCGCTGGGCAGAAATGTCTGTTGTATTAGGGAGTAACGAATGAACTCAAGCACATCAAGGCTACAGTAACTTGTTTAAAAAAAAAAAAAAAATACGGATCCCACATCATAGACAAAATGACACTTAGTCATCTGTGGACGTACAAAATCCTACCTATCTCTCCCTTACTTACTGTCACATACTAAATTACAAAGTTTCTTTGTGCTAATTTGCTATATGATTCAGCCTCGAAGGGATGCAAAGCCAAACATCCTAAGACTGGGTGTGCAGACGAAACAAGATGATGTCTAATGAACAAGACATTCTGTACTATCTGCCCTTTTTTAATCAGTGCTTCTAGTCAAGCAGCTTTGCAAAGGCAAATATATCTTATGAATGCTTTTTCTGTAATCAAAAAAAGAATGCAGGTTGGTATTTGTAATCTTGTTTCAAAACACATTTTGTGGATGTCTGCAAAACAGAAAAGGATAAAATAGCCCAAAGTAATTAGATGTGTATTTTAAGTATGCTTTGTGGAAATATTGCCCCAATGTCAAGGCCATGGCGTGATGTGTCGCTCCACTCTGCAGTGGTACTGCCTTACTCACAGTGAGGTGCAGCAACACTACAGGGCCACTTGCTGAGGTGGAGGCTGGAGGGCAGAGGGCTGCAGCACAAAGCGTTCCAGAAGTGTTTAATTCAGTGGCAGTAAAAGACAAAAAGATTTTAGACAGAAAATACTAATAAAAGGAAAAAAGGAAAATCTTAAACTGCATAATGATTCACTTTTAGTTTTTTTTTAACACCCAAAGACTCCAAATGTTTTGCATTTCCAAAATTTTAGACAGTCTAAATTGTGTCATCAGTGGCCCACTCAAATCAGTGGCTTAGCATTTGCATTTACTGATTCACACGATGTGTGTACGTGTGTGTTTAGCATGTATGGGGGATTAGAGTGTGCATGTGATCTGTTTGCTTATGTGCATGAATGAGTAGTTTGCAGCGTTGCATACAGATCCAGCTAAATGAATCGTGGCTCCATCTGCCTTCGGGTTCTAATGAGAGGAAATCAAGTGACTCCTGAACCTACAGATGCTCCAGAAACAACTGGCTAAATGCTGTGAATTTACTTGGGATTTAAAGTTGATCGCAACTTGATCACAGCCAACCTGTATGGTTTGTGTATAAACGATGTTTACAGCCCAGTTTGATCAGACAAACCTACCTGCAGATGTAAGATGAAGCTCTCCTGGTTCTTTTAGCTCGGCTAATAGCAAACCAACCTACAGCATGCAATGCGGCAACTGAAGGGCTGCCCGCTCAGCTGCCAGATCCTTGAAACCCATATCAAAGCTCCAGTTAGCAGTAGCGCAACCTACAGTTGCAGCTCCCTAACCTAATTAATATTGAGTCAGCAAGCATGGCAGCAGCAACAGCGACCATGGTTTTGGAAAGGGCTCTGGGATACAAGAATAGCAGTAGCCACGCTGACACACTGGATGACACACTGGGCTGTGACAGAAGAATCACACATAGCTACACAGCTCAACATGCTGCCTGGACCAGGTGACAGTGTCTGATTTTCCCACTGTGTGATGTGAGGGATGGTTTGGATATTTTAGTAAGGACGTTGTACAGTTTAAGTGGTTTAAGTGGTCTTATACTGTATACATCCAGAGTAAGAAGAACTATTACACAGTTGTGTTTAAAAGCAGAAGTATCATTAAACTCGATTCACATGCAATACCTGGCAATGTGAGCCATTCAAACTATTAACCAACAATGAACCTCAATGCATCTCAGTGACTGATTCAGTTTTCTGCACCAACACTGCTGCAACTCAAGCAAACTGATGCCAAAAGCACCGATAATAATGCTACGTTGTCCCCCACTAAAAAAAACTCTATTTATGATGGAAAAACACTGGAAACATGCATCAGCTGACAGCTGTGCTTTTCTTAGCCAATTGCGTTGCACACTCACGTTCTCCAATGTGAAAACACTGTTGGGCACTCCGATATCTGCCCCACAACAAGCCTGACTTCTCATGGGGTGAGCGTGAGTAGGAAGCTGTGCATGCGCTACATATGACAAACCACATTACTGTCTAGCTAGCAGACTGGCTTAGCTAGGCCATCCCAAGACCTGCAGCCAGAGCTCTGCAGCTGAGTTACCCTGCTTACTCAAATATTCATAACTGGATAATGAAAGTATAAATAGTTTTCATGTGATACACTTGAGGTTGGGGTAAACAAAACTGCATCCTCCATCATCATGCATCACTGTGTCTCTGCTTTGAAGGCTGCCAGTTAGAGTAATGGGCAGGATTGTTCGTAATGACACAGTGAGCATGATAAGCTATGACTCCCCTGAAGTTCTGCCTGTAATTGGGGTTTGATTATTTGGGTTTCATTGTGCGTTGCCACATCACAAAAGTAATCACTGTCAATCTTCTCAGCTTGCAAGTAGGCCAGGGGAGATGTTAAACATGTTTTTTTTTTTTTTTTTATGATTAATGAGCTTAAACATTGCCCTTGTTTCTTCTTGTTTAGGTGAGTTGGAGGAGGCTGCCTGCGACATACGTCCCCATCTCCAGTGACTTTTTCTATACCATGAGCTCTGGCTCTGCCCAGGATGTGGCAGTCGAGCATTTCCTGCGTGACATAGAGAGGCGAAGCAAGCGGCTACACTGCGCTGTGATAGGCTGCGAGGAGGCGCGACCCCGCAGCGACATGAACCTGCTGTATCGTAAGAGCCGTTTGGACTGGAGGCAGAGGGACCAAGAGGGAAGTAAAAAGAGGTGAGAGGATGAGCTCCCAGCAGCTTTGCATATATGGGATTACATTAGGGTTCCGTTCAGTGGGAATATAAACCCCTAAGCCGGTTTGAATGAGTTTAATTTAAAAATCTGAATTCCAAGCAAAGTTCATGTAGTCACATGGGTTTGCCTGAAAAGTCTTAAAGCTCAGCCTGCCAGCAGAGGTGGAAAGTTAGAACACTCACTCAAAAACTGTACCCAAGTACAGTTTTTGAAGAACTTGTACTGTACTTAAGTATTTCCAGTTTATGCTTATTTTTCCTTCTACTCCTCTAAATTTTAGAGGACAATATTTTATTTATAAATTTTGCTCCACTACATTTATCTGGCAGCTATACTGCTAAAATACAACAGTGGTTCCCTGTGATCCTCCAGTGTTTCCCGGTCATGTTTCAGATGCCTAAGAGTTGTAAGCAGTTTTACTAAATAAAGATTTACCCTCTAATCTTTTCAACTAGTTTGTGCTTTAGGCCCAAAGAAGTCAAATTATCCAATTTCTCACAAAAAGCTTTAAAGGTTAAAAAGCAGTGTTTTTAAAAAGGGAAAAAAAAGAACAAAGAACTTTGTTTTTACCTCATTAATCATGTCTCAACCCCTCAAATTGATCTTGTGACCCTTTGGAGGTGGCCCGACTCACAGGTTGGGAATCACTGGACTAAATACCGCACAACAACCCAACCTCAACAAGCTACAACAGCACAATGCTACTTACGCATTGATGCATTTATACTAACAATTTAATAATGTCAGATATGATAATATAACATTCTTTTGGCAGAATGAGTCCTTTTTATACTTTAAGTACATTTTGCTGATAATACTTTTGTACATTTACTAACACTCACTTGGAGATTGTTGTATTGGTAGAATCTGAATACTTTTCCCTCTAGAACCTGCCAGCCCTGTTTCAGTAGGATTGAGGAGTTTTTGTTAGACAAGGTGTGTGTGTGTGTGTGTGTGTGTGTGTGTGTGTGTGTGTGTGTGTGTGTGTTGTGTGTGTGGTGTGTGTGTGTGTGTGTTGTGTGTGTGTGTGTGTGTGTGTGTGTGTGTGTGTGTGTGTGTGTGTGTGTGTGTGTGTGTGTGTGTGTGTGTGTGTGTGTGTGTGTGTGTGTGTTTTTAGTATCTACATTTATGGGGACCAAAAATTGTGAAAACAGTATACTTATGGACCTGAGTGCTTTGTGGGGACCAAAATCTGGCCCATACCGTTAAGGGCTTTTTAAGGACTAAGACTTGTTTTAGGAGTAGGTTAGTTAGGTTAAGTGAGGGTGAGGGTTGGCATTTAGGTTTGATGGTTAAGGTTAGGGTAAGGCTAGGGAATGCATTATGTCAATGACTGGTCCCCACAAAGATAGGCAGACACGACTGTGTTGTGTGTGTGTGTTGTGTGTGTGTGTGTGTGTGTGATTTGCTGATGCATCAGGTCCAGCTTTGGATGTCTTCCAGCAGAAGTGAAAAGTAATCATAATAAATCCCAACACAGACTAAATGCTGGACTTGTCAATAATAATATTGATAGTAATGATAATCCTAATAATGTGATAGAAATTTAATATGATTTTTAGGTCTAATTAAATCTAATTTATTCAAACTGCATTTTACACAGACATGCTGAAAGACACCCAAGCATTAAAACAGACAAATTTAATTACATTAGAAGTAATTCAAGCACTCTATAAAAGTGGACAAAACAGGTGTCAACAAGACCACAGTTTGGTTGTGAGAGGAAGTGTGTGCTGCCCGTGAGTTAGTGTTCTTGTGTATCTGAGCGTTTTGTTTTGGGGACAGAGGAGAGTGATGTAGGCTACTGTTCAAATGCGAGTCACCTAATAATTCACGAAATTCGCAGAGGAGAGGGCGAACACCAATGACAACATCTCAGTTCGTTTAGAAGCCTCGACCAGGGCTTTCTGACTCACAGCGGTAATTGGAGGCCCTGGTGTTGGCAGCAGAGATCAACGTCATGGCAGCATCAAGCCAGTGGAGGTGTAGGGCAGCAGGTGGGACAGCGGGACATGATGAGCGATGAAAGCCGAGCTGAGCTTTGCCAGAGCAGCGGAGGTGAGAAGCAGGACATAACCAGTGATGATTACAAACAGCGCAGGGTCAGGGGATGAAACCACACAGGGAGGAAAAGGATGGAAACCAAATGGACTAGAGGCAGGAGGGGTGGAGGAGGGTGCCCTTCAAAAAGTATTGAGCGCTCAAGGCCCTCAGGAGAGAAATCCCATTTATAAAGCAGGGACAGCTATGGAGATACTGAATAGTAAAGAAGTGAATTACAATATGACTTTTAAAAATAGAGACTGTTTCTTATGGTGCTGATACAGGCGCACAGACTATTCCCAATAGTGACAACTGGTGGAAGAAAACCTCTTTTAATAATCCTTGCACAGAAAAGACCAGTGTGAATGGACTAGCATGGGTGTCGGCTGGCATCTCCAGCGTGTAAGCAGATATATGAAGGACTAAAAAAGCCCTGCAAATTCCTTTTAACGCAATTCTGTAACTGATATTCAGTTAGACAAAGAGGGATGAATAAAAGATTTTTAAATAATATGTGTAAAACATCAAAGGGATTTATGGTAGAATGACACATTGATTGGGGCAACAATGGAACAATGGAGTTCATCTTACATATATGTACGTGTGTATACAGTGTGTGTGTGTGTGTGTATATATATATGTGTATTGTGTGTATGTATATATATAATATACATACACACTGTGTGTGTGTGTGTGTGTGTGTGTGTGTGTGTGTGTGTGTGTGTGTGTGTGTGTGTGTGTGTGTGTGTGTGTGTGTGCGCGATATAGTGAGATAAAGAGGGATTACGTCCAAGATTTACATTCCTGTTGCGTCCCTTTTTATAGAGACATCAAACACACTGAAGAGATTTGTTACCCAAACCTTTGATCTTAACTACATGATTTAAAGCACTTTCAGGCCTTTTTAAAACATGTTCTGAATTATTTGAGCTCATTCAGTTTGTTATGAATACAATTTGTTGCAGCTGTCATGGCAACTAAATGTGAATGTATTCCTCAATGTTTCCTCTGTTTCTGAAACAGAGAAAAAGAGTCTTTGTCATATAAATAGAAAACTTGAAAGTCAACGTCTAACATGACTTGCGTTTCAGGCAGACAAAATCAAGTTTTTTCTTGTTGTGGAAGCTCCAAGAAGTTACCTGTGTGGTTGTTCATTGTGGACATACAGTGATAATACAGATAAATGAAAATCTTATTTTAGTTTGGTCGCTTCAGGGGCAAACAATAATACAATAATACTGTTAGAATAATCAATATACGTATCTTGTGCTTTATTGCTTTGAGTCAAACCACCAGGCAACTTCACTTTTTATGTAATTTTCTCCCGGTGACAGAAGTAAAACCAGATCAGCTTAAAACCACGCTAGAGACAACCCATAACTTAAGGCAATCAATTAAAGTGGAGTGTATTGTGTCAAATGTGTCAGTAATGTCCAACAGAATGAGGACAGCTACACACTCAATGTCAGCTGCTCAACCTTAACCCATCATAAACTTCAACAAGACACAGCGTAACTGCTCTCATTTGACTTCAAACCACATTGGATGTTCTCTAAGATTACCTTTTTCTATTATTATTATTATTATTTTTTTTTTTATACAGATAATCTCATTCAGCTGTTAAAACATGACCAACTCTTAAACTTTGCCCCATAAAGGTAAATTAGAAATAGGACGGTAGCTGCTAGGGGCAGAATGATCTAAACTGGATTTCTTCAGCAGGAGCTTTATCACCACCGTCTTAAAAGCTTTTGGGAATATCTCGCACTGGAAGAGGAGGTAATCAGGAGGCCGTCTAAAGATAAATCTAACAAAGGCGTTGTTCAAAAGGCAACAGAGGAGCAGCGTTTGCCGTTTTTCTTCTTGGGTGAGCTGTAATATTTATTAGAAATGATTTGGAGATACTTTAAATTTATGCAAACAGAAAAATTCCCAATCGGGACTTTGTATAAAGCAAGACAGAAGGGGGGAAAAAGCAAGACAGGAGGGGAAAAAACTTTCTTGAAATATTTCCGATTGATTAGTTGTAACTAATTAAGCTCTGTTTAGGATTAAAAAAGCAATCAGATCAATAGTTATAGCAATACCTACTAAACTATCCTGAAATATCAAGGTTCAACTCGTTCTCTAGAAGAGATTTCATTTAAACAGTGCACCAGAGCTATCAAAAAACCCTCTTCTTACTGTAGAAAAGAATTAAAGTCACGGTTCAATATTTTGGAGAAAAAAAAAAGCTTTTTCAATCTGAATCTATGTTATTTGCAGGACTACTTCTTGGTCAGGAGGAGTAACTTCCTGGAGTAATGTCATCATCACGAGGTTGCCAGGCAACCACAAGCAGCTACAGCGAGTTACTACTCCCTGATCCCTTACTAGTCCCGTAATACCCCTCTCTCCCCAATTGGTGAGCCTTTAACAGGTGCTCGTAGCGGCAGGCTAACAGTTTCCCCTTATTTTAAATCTTAATGCTAAGCTAAGATAACTGGCTGCTGGCTCTAGTTTCATATTGAACAGACAAAAGAGTGGTGTCAGTCTTCTCATCTCTTATCTAACTGTCGACAAGGGAGCAAACAAACGTATTTCCCAAAAACTGCTGCTTCAAGTGCCAGTTACTATCGATTAGGCGCACAAAAGAAAAAAGAAGCAAATTGAGAGATGAGAGTCCAGATACATTCTGAACAGCGGAGTCTTTTTTTTTCTTTTTTTTTTTAAATATGACTTTTTGGGGCTTTTCCCTTTTTTTATTGACAGTGGATAGATATGAAAGGGGGAGAGAGATGGGGGGTGACACACGCAGGTCGGATTAGAACCCTGGCCACTGCAGGACTTGGCCAACATGGGACAAACGCTCTTACTGGGGGAGCTTGAGGCCGCCCCCGGCTGAGTCTTTAAACTCGGTTTGAGGAGAGGTTCTTCTGCTCGAAGAAGTACGAAAGAAAAAACAAGCGGAGCTGCTTAGCCTCTGCTCTGGGCTAATTTTGGCCCTGTGGTATCTATGTTGATTGTGAGGAGTCACAAGTACATCTCCACAGGCATTTATGGGCACAAACCTACTTTTACCGATGCAAAGACACTTTATTGCTACACCTTAAACACAATATTCAGGCACACACTGCCTCACACTGTGATTTGACGAGGGAGAAAATAGGAGCCTCTGTGTTCTGTCATGTCTGCGTTTTGCTTCTGCTACTTGCAATGTTGACTGCAAATTGTAAGCTCCAATTGTCTTCTCCTGTGCTTCACTGCCTCACAGGGATCACAACTGATCTGATGCGTGACCCAGTCATGTGTCGCCATAATGTACAATAATGAATCACTTACACACAGAATAATCTGGCATTTGAGTTGTTTAATTACACACTCAGAAACACAATTACTTGCAGCCTCAAACGTGTAGACACAGATGTGGATGTCCAGATGTGCTCCCTGTGGCTGAGATAGGATCAACACAAACCTGGAATAAGAATCAGCCTGATGAAGCTGCAATTTCTACCCGCATTGCTGCAGTCTAATATCTTTATACTTCTTGTGATGGTATTTCCACCACAGATGTGACTGCTTTTCCCCCCTCTCCTCTGACATTTTGTGCAAGTGCAGTAAATTCACACTAGCCTTGTTAATGAAAAGTCTGTTGTACAGGGGGAGGGGGGGGGGGGGGGGGGGGGGAGAGAATTTCAACCTTGTTTGATCAAAGTTAGCTTAAAGGCCAGGGAATAATTTTGTGTTGGTGTGGGGTGACGCAGCGTAACACCCCTGGAGACACCACACCATTGCAGCACCCATCTCTAAAGCAGAGAGGCAAGCAGACGGTTATCAGAAGCCATTTTGTAACCCTTTGGCGAACTTAGCAGGGAATCAAAGCTCACAGTTTTATGTCAACAGCTTGATACACTGATGCTGTGCTTGTAAACTGCAAACAAGACCATAGGGTTTTGTATATAGACATGATGATGATGATAATGATAATAATAAGCATGTGAGTAATGGAACAAATGGTATATAATACATTTGACACATAAGTAAAGTATTTCACAGTTTGCAAAAGAAGGAATGCAATGGCACTTATTGTTCAGTAAAAAGCTGCAATATTATGTCTGATTTTTCTTTTCTTTGTTGTTGCGGGAGCTCGTATCATTGATGATTTCAAAGACAAACTATCAAATACATGAAAATCACAACTGTTCCCATGGAAACAGATTAAATGCATTTGGCGATCACGAGAGCAGACTACAGATGGTCTGAGGATATAAAGATATGAAGAATAAGGGAATTCCAGCAGCGTAGTGTACACTACGAGTACTTCGTTTTTGACAGGGGAATTGATATGAAGATATGTGAATGCGAAAGATGGAGGAGCCTCCAGGGCTTTCCCTTTTAGCAGTGAAAGCCCTGCAGGCATTTCTTAAATGCAAAGGTGATGTTTGAAGACCAAAGAGAGAGTGTGGTCAATATAAAGGCTAGTACATGAATGTTTTTGCACATAACTATGATTTCTATCCTCACCTTTTCAACCCTATTTCCAAACTGCAGCTCCAACCAAAATGACCCCTCAGCCACTGTTGGCAAAGTCAGAGACTTGGCTTCTTTCCGCCGGCACTTCCGGATGGGTTTCATGACCATGCCGGCCTCCCAGGACCTGTCCCCTCACTCTTGTGCCTCAGCCATGGCGCCGCGCTCGCAGTCCTGTCATGCTGTAGGTGCCGGGGATACAAGTCTGGAGAACGGAGATTACTCTGACACCCAATCCCAACATGGTGGCCGTTGCCCCCCAGCCAAACCCAAACGTCACCCCAGCACGCGCCTCAGCTCCTCATCCAGTGACAGCAGAGGACTTATTGATACGCCGCCACCTCTTGCATCCTCCCACTCACAGGCCAAACACTCAGAGAAGAAAAATGGTAAGAAATGTGTTCTCAGGTGCATGTTCTACAGAAAAACATTATCTTTTTTTCTTGACGTGCATTTTTTTCTTTTCTCATACAGCCATGAAGAAGTCTGACTCTGGAGAGATTGGAGGAAAGAAGGTGCCTCCTTTAAAGCCCAAGAGAAGTCCCAGCACCCAGCTTTCCTTTGACCCTCTTCCTCCACGTGTGCCTCCGTCTGCCACATCCTTGCCTTTCCAGGCAGCAGACTCTCAGATTCAGACAAGAGACGGGGAGGATGAGCCGGTCTATATAGAGATGGTGGGCCAAGTGTTCACCAGAGACAGCCAAACGGCCACCCCCCACCCCGTCACCCCTGTGGCCACCACGCCTGACTCTGACTCAGACCAGAGTGAGGCCATCTATGAGGAGATGAAATACCCGCTGCAAGAGGACCGAGAGTCCCAGAGACACCTCCTTTCCAAACATGAGAAACTGAAAACCTCTAAACACTTCCATGTCACCCCGTCCTCCTCCAGCAGCTCCTCCTCTCTGCCACGCCCCTCCTCTTCCTCTCCTTCCTACTCCAAACCAAAAGCTACTGTGTCAATCTCCCATTCGTCTCCTCTGCCTTCCTCTGCATCCTCCACCCCTGTACCCCAGGTCCTCTCTACCAGTCCACACACTCCACGAGCGCCTACTCCCTACCTGCTGCAAGGAAGTAAGTCTGAGACTGAGTCCAACACAAAGATCCCAGCCCCGTTTCCCAATCTTCTACAACACCGGCCCCCACTGCTTGCCTTCCCTCAGCCAGCAGCAGCCTCCAGTGGGGTCGGGGTGCAAAACAAGTCTACTTCTTCTAAAATGGGAACTCAAACATCCAGCGTCACTACTCAAGCCAGCACCTCCTCCTCAACTACTTCGAATGTTCCCTCGTCACTGTCGGGCTCCAAGGAGTCATCAGGAGGAAGTGCATCCCAGCAGGACAAACACAGCAGAGAGGCTCAGTTAGGCCCCGCCCCCGGACTGAGAGCCAGAAGCCACTCCACACCACTGCCTCCCTCCTCCAAATCCACCTCCCCTTTCTCCCATCACCACCACCACCCACACCACCGTCCCTCACACTACCATCACTATCGCAAGCCAGAGAGAGGAGACTCTCCTGCTCCAATCAAGGGCAGTTCTCAAAACCAGGCCACGGTCCAGACCCAAACCTCAAGTACAGGCAAGGAAGGCAAGTCTGTTAGCTTCCTGTTGAAGTCGGATAAAGGAGAGAGGGAAAAGGATAGGGACAGAGACCGGGACAGGGATAGAGATAGAGATAGGGACAGGGACAGGGACAGGGACAAGGACAGGGACAGAGACAAGGATAGGGACAGAGAGAGAGAAAGGGATAGGGGTAGAGAAAGGGACAGGGAAAGAGACAAGGACAAAGACAGGGACAGAGATAGGGATAAGGACAGAGACAGGGACAGGGATAGGGATAGGGATGGAGGGCCATACTCCTTACCGATGGATCACGCTCCCTCCACATCTCAAAGCAGCACCAGCTCAACCCCTACGCCATTATCTTCATCCCAGCGTCCTCATTCTCGCCCCCATCTTCGCTCTCACACTCCTCACAGCCTGCCAGCATACAAGCCTCCCTCCTCGGACAGCCCCCTTCTATGGACCTACCCCTCCGGTGGCTTCCGGAGACCGCCGGCTTACGAGAGCCTGAGAGGAAGCACTCAGACGCCGTCTCTGCAACAGCCCTCAAGTCTTACTGGTGTAGGTGATGGTGCATTCAAAAGCAACGGAGGGTCTTCGTCTCTCCAATCAAAAGTTGGGTTCATGCCCTGGGACAGCAGTGGCAGTTTAGCTGCAGATGAGGGATCTTACTGGCCCATGCAGAGGAAATTGTCCTTCAGCCATGGGAGCAGAGAGACAGAAAGTAAGTCAGAGGTCATCTTGAATGCAGATCATGTAGCGAAAATAAAAGAGGCAGTTAAATGAATGGTATATTCTACTCTTTGAAATATTCATTCTGTTTCCGTTCCCTGTCTCAGAGGACGAAGGCCGTGCGTGGAATGGCAGTGCTGATGCCCTATTAAGGATGGATAAGGAGGACCTCTGCATGGGGTCTCGAGGAGGCCACTCAGGCATCCCAGTTCACTTCAGTGGTGCCACCAGCAGGGCACTTGGTCACAGTGAGTCCTTGGCTGGTGTGGATAGCAGCCCAGGTTTCAGAGCCCTGCCCAGAGTTGGTCTGCCTCTTCCCTGCCAGACTTTCCCTGCCTGTCGCAATGGAGGTAAGTAAACACTTCGTGTTCATAATCTTTTAGTCATAACCTCCAACCACAACATCCTATTTAGATAGCAGCAAATTTACATGGGGATTCTTCTGCTGCCTCTGTTGTGGTGTAGCTCTTTATGCTTAAAATAATTAGAGACTACCTCCTCTCCTCTCCAATGAATGTCAGAAAACGCTAACAGCCCTGCCTTCATCCCTTTTGTACTGAAGATAGCCTTGAAGTTTGTCTCTTTGTCAGTCTTTTTGCATCTGCACTCAATGCCTTTCCCTAGAAACAAGAGATTCTGCTTACCTTGAGAGTCAGTGCAATACTTATATTGGAGCATAGACAATAAAATAAGTGTTCCATAAACCGGCCCACATCCCTGCACACATACATTCAAAAGCCCAGGCCACCTTTCATGGTATTTACAATGTACCTTGTAACAGATCTGTTTGTCTGAAACACTTTATAATTGAGCTACTGTAAAGAAAGGATGCAATTTATACTGCTGGTAAAGAATTGATATTACATGATAAAGCAGTCAGTAAACCATAAACACCACCAATGTTATCTGCAGTCAGATTTTAGTTTCAATCAATTACATCAATTCTGTCACATAAGTGTTACACTTGTTTTTTTTTAATTGTGCAAAGAGTGCTGTAGAAAATTGAATCAGGGTCATATTGTGCTTAATTGTTGAATAGTGGAAATTATAGATTAGATCTGTACAAAATGTAAGACTGTTTTGTAACTAATGTAATAGAAATCTATCACAAATCCCATTGTAAATCTGTTGTTCCAGCATCCATTTTTCATCAGTACAAATTTAGTATATAATTGTCAAGTAGCTCAACATATAAGTATGCAGTGGATAAAAGCCCCGTCTAAACTCACATGAGTGTAGGTTGACATTCACAGCTCTGTGTGTTAAAACACAAAGTTATTTTCCAGTGTTGTCATTAGCAGGCACACAGTGTAATGTTTGTTTCTTTACAGAAGTGGGGCGGCTGGGCCGCTCCTCCTCTGCTGCTGGAGTGAGACAGGTGGGTGGAGGAGACGTCCAGAGACAGAGCAGCCTACCAGCACGAGAAGCCCTGAATCAGGTTAATATACAACACCCAGCTGTATAACTTTAGACTCTATTAACTTCATTTATGGTAGATTTGGGAATCAACATTAATATTGGTCTCATTATTACTTCCCCTTTTGCTAGAGACAGTGCTCCTGCAGATCTATTTTTAGCTGGTAGATATGCCCACTGGGCAGAATAAGGCTCTGGCTGACCTTAAAAAAAATAAGAGCTGCAAAGGTATATGACTGGGCTGATATGTAATCAGAAAATGAGAGAGAATAGGGGATGAGAGAACATGCTGTACTATGTTTGGAGTGATGAGCTGCAGTCTTCCAGCAGCACATTTTGCCCAGATTCTGACTGCATAGCAAGTGCTGACGCAGTGAGTGTGCTGCAGAGACTGTCTTCATGCGGCTGGTTGACCCTCCCTCAACCTATAATAGATGAAGCAGTGCTGCGTCCTCGTGGCTGTACACGGGAACTGCAGTTGCATTCAACATGTGCCGCTAGGATTGGCTGTCACTGCAGACAGCACTGCAGTGAACATGCAGGTTATTTAGAAATTCAAATACTATAATATCATAAAATGCTACATAAATTCACTTTACTTCTTCCCAATGTGTTCAGCTGCATGGTCTGGCCCAGCCTCAAGTGCCCTGCAGTCCCAGCAGTCCCAGTGTGTCTCGGCAGCAGCAGCAACTTCAGCTCCACCAGCAGCAGCTGCAGTTAAAGCAGCAGCTCCAGCAGCTCCAGCAACAGCACCACCTGCAGTTGCAATTCCAGCAGCTCGCCCAGCTGGCACAGGGACAGCCTTCTGTCAGCGGGGGCACCACCCTATCCGCAACGCAGAGCCAGAGAGATGGCAAGCTGCTGGAAGTCATTGAGCGTAAACGCTGCCTGTGCAAAGAGATCAAGGCCCACAGGCGCCCTGACAAAAGCCTGTGCAAGCAGGACAGCATGCCCATCCTCCCTAGCTGGAGACGGACACCTGAGCCCCGTAAGACTGGCACGCCACCCTGCCAGAGGCCACAGGCTGTCGTGTGGGACACGGCTATCTAAGGTGGAAAGACAGGCCAGTGAGTACAGCACTGAAGAGAGACTAAACACACCGATGAGTTGAAGATGGTTGGACAATTAATAAAAGAGGGGAGTAAAATGGGTTTAGTAACTGCACAGAGGAATGAGAGAATGTTGCTCTTATTGTGTGATAAACTGAACTGAGAACAGTAATGAAGGTTATTGTAGACTTTGAACTCATTTGGGGAAAATAACAACAAAAAAAGATCAATGCGGTGAAGAAAGGAAGTATTACAATCAGACCAATCTAATCTCTGACCCGGGTGATTTGTACTTGCTCTCTACTATGTCCTTCTTGATGTGTTCTAATTGCCAATGATTTTTGCCACAAAACGCCAGTATTATTGCCACAAATAGAAGACGCCAACTTAATAATAGGTGGGATGTTTTCTGAGATTGGTGTTGCCAAACTTTCTCCTGACTACTTGAGACATAGGCTAAAGGAATCATATATTTTCTCCCACACACAGTTGTCCAACTTGCATAGAAATTACTCTGTGGATGAGAAAAGGACAGGATTCATCGATAAGTTATTGAATTGTTTATTGAAATCGTGAATGCATATGAGCTGTCTTGGTAACAATAGATTGTCATTGTGGATGCAAATAATCATCACTGAGGAGTCAAAGCTACCTACTGTATCTGTTTGCATATTTGTAATGTAAATCTATTTCCTTTCTCAACGTTTCTGCAATTTTATAGCAATATGCTCCCGACGCTGGAGCAACATAATTAAAAACTTGTGTCAACTAGCCTAACATACATATCTAAGACTTGAACAAGTCATATTTACTGTGTCATTCTCTGCATGTCACGTTAGACATACAGTATTGTAAAAGAAAATGTGTAGATGATCATGTCAGACTTTTAAATACAC
Source organism: Etheostoma spectabile (assembly GCF_008692095.1). Classification (NCBI taxonomy): domain Eukaryota; kingdom Metazoa; phylum Chordata; class Actinopteri; order Perciformes; family Percidae; genus Etheostoma; species Etheostoma spectabile. The sequence continues at coordinate 26,891,894 of NC_045745.1, read as the reverse complement.
CAGATCTTCACTATGATATCATGTGGTTGTATAAAAAGATGAATATATCACTTGGGGTATTGTTAGAAAGGGTGGTGCAACAGATGGCACATACTGTGCAGTCCAGCCAGATATGACACAGATCAATGGTACAAAAAACTTTATTATTCATGCTTGTCCACAGTTGCACATTAGTGATTGTTCCACCACACAGAAAAACAAGCACTGACACCCATCAACACAGACTGTACAAAATGGTGCAACTGATAAGACTGTGAGTATTGATCACCTCAAACAGAATGCTGGAACAATCTGCACAAAACATGGTATACGCTTAGGAGAAATTAAACCCTAATGTACTGTAAATAGATATGTACAACTGTATTGAAAATGTAGCAATTATTTCCATTTTCATACTTGTAATCAATACATATTATGTAGCATATACTGTAAAAACATAACTTTGTTCACTTGTTTTTTCTAAAAGAATGAAGTACTTTATCTGCTGCAGCCAGTCCATTCTTTACTTTTAGTTCCACTAATAAACCGTAAGCCCTCTAAAGAGGGGCGCAGTCCAACAGTTGTTTATTTAAATGTATGCAAGACTCCCTTTAAGCTGTGTTATTGTTTTATTTATACCTTTTTTCTACATTCATTTTTATTTGTGTACAGATTTCAACAGCTCGTTGTCTTGACATTTTGAATACTTTGCTGCTATCTTGAACTACTGGTGTTGTTCATTCAACCTACATAGTGTTGCCATGAGAAACAATATTAATATAGTGGTTATTGTTACATATTTGCTTTATTTCTGAAAGCCACGTGAAATGAAGTTTGTACTTTTGAAGAGTGAGCCTTTCTGTATTAGTATTAAGGCAATTGAATGTCTCTTGGTTGTTGTCTTTTTATGATAGTTAGCACCAAGCTGTACAGTACAGGACACTTACCCAGTGAAAAGAAGACCTATCTAAATGTTTGAGAGTCACTGCTTGGCCTTTTGTTTTAGTTCCTACCTGCTCGTGTTTGAGGATCCAGGGTTTTGAAGCTTACGAAGTCCACTTTGCAAACAAGCACAGGTCAGGTTGAAGGAAATGGGCAAGTGCAATGCATGCAGAGATTCCTTACACTGAAAATGTCCCAATGATACTAAATATTGTGCCCAATTTAATCCCAGATACAAAGTAAATCACTTTACTAGTCCGTTTCACAGACTGACATGGAACCCTAGGTACCATTTCCAATCTAGTTTACAGAAGCTGTTGGTTTTGTGTGTCTTCTAAAACAGTGGCCATTATACGAGTGCCATACTATATTGATATGGTAAGATACAGTGTACCTTGGATATCACTGTAGTGCTATATTTGCATTGATATTGTCATTAAAATAAATTTTATATAATGAACTTTACACAACAAACAGGATTGTTGCATGTGTTCATGCCTCGTGTTGTTTTACAGTGAAGATGGTGGGGAAGTGGACATTATGTTCCCACTGCACTTTTGCAGCAGGTGTTGCAGCAGCCTCGGTGTCCATGTGAGGGCGCTACCTTTGCTCCACTGCTGCTGGTGGGGCTCCATCAGGATGCTTCATGCATGAGACCCATGGATGTCTTATAAGATAATGTATAACAGATATAACAGTCCCCGCTTCAATGGAGCACACACAAACAGTTATATACAGAGTAATCCATCAGACCTTTACCAAACTTCATAGTTTGGATTTTAAATAGTTACTTCAATAGGATTAGTTATTATTCTGCCATTCTTCAATTAGCAACCAATGCTAAAAAGGCACATGTACAGGCAATTTGTCTCACAAGAACAATTGCATTAAAATCCTACATGTGGAAGTTTCTATTTTTTATATATATATATATATATATATATTTATAATCTCTATCAATTATATACTGTATGCTGCATGCATTATTATCTGAGATCTGGAGTCTGTTTTTCTTTTTTGTGACCACACATTGATAATTGCGTCCCGGTAGGGTTATCATAGACCCCCCCCCCCCCCCCCCCCCCCCATTTGAATAAAATGCTAATTTCACGATACATCATTAAACAATGGGGCTACAATTCCCAAAATCTCCCTGAGAACCACATAGACTTTGGAGTCCTTCAGGAATATCCCAGTGGATAGTGATAGTGTTGATTTTCTTTGGGGACGTGATGATAGGGGCCTCAGAGCCAATAAAAGCATGCTTTCAGCCAACACCCGATTTGCTCTACGGGGTGTCTTTCACGCGTTGGGCCTGTGAGGAGGAAGGATGCGGTGCAGGTGATTGGCCAGGCGTGCAGAGGAGGCGGGAGTAGCTCTGCTGGGGGCGATGGAGAGGGAAGGGTGCTTGTTGAGAGAGGCGGAGGGAGTGCTTTACCGCAGTATCACTAGATTTCTGCACCACTCATCAAAACTCTGCGGCATGCATGCAAGATCTGGGGGGGAGGGCAGATACTAGGTCTGTTTCTGGAGTGTAGGATCGTTACCTCTAACTATTACTACCCGTCTCTCTGTTACCAGGTTGACTCCTGTAGTGTTTTTACTTTCATTTCCATTCATTTGTCCGCCTGAGCGCTTAAGTAGACCTGTAATTGTCTGTCTTCTTGCCATAGGTGGGCTCTTTCTGCTGTCTGGCTAATTGTTTCAACCCGGCGCTTATTGCATTAGTGCGCGTTTGTTAGAACTTCGGGGTCCAAACTTGTATGACAAAATGGCAAAGGATGGAGAAAAAAGTGGGTGGAAGGAATATATATGGAACCCGAGGACCAGGGAGTTCCTGGGCAGGACGGCTAGCAGCTGGGGTAAGTAGGCTACTGTCCAGCAACAGCAATGCAGCAAACCCGGTCCCTCGGCTCTGTAACAGGTCTCTGCCATTGTCTCTTTTAGAAAGCGTAACTTGATGCTTCAAGACAAGGACTCGTTCGGAAATGAAAATGTGTGACCACAATATCAATTTCACCCTGATAGAAGTTGTTTGATTGTTTTCCCTCAGTGTTCAGGTAATGAGTTGGCTGTCGCTGTCCACTACAGTCTGCAGCTGAAATCTGAATGCGGCACCACTTGGAAGCCGGTGGAAGAAAAAGAAAAAAAAATCCTCCTGCCTAGTTTATTTATTTATTAATTTATGGACACTGCTTTTACTGCGCAATGCGCTCAGCTGTAAGGGTGGAGGCATATGGTCTTATTTCACATTTGAATTAGCCAGATTACTGCAGCACTGATGAAACAGGTTCCACTCTGTTGCAAAGTGCATCTCATCAGCTCCTCTCTTTGGAAGCAATGAGAGAGCCTTAGTTAGCTATAAGAATTCTGCTGCGGATGAGACTTTTTCCAGGGGAGATCGGTTGCTGAATTAAGTAGAAATAGCCCATAGGTTGTACAGCCTGCAGCTTTATCTAATTAGCATTCAACATGATGTCATTCATTTTCAGGATTTTCCCCACAGAGATTTTGAAGGAAGATCCAATCCCAGCCTCGATGTAAAACAAGGGCTTTACCTCCTACTGTCCTCCTTTCTACCATCCAACCAGCCAGCAACTATTTCAAAGATTCATGAAATGATAGGGCGCATATGGCTCTGTTCTAATGACATTGGAGCGTTTTTAATCTGGGTAAAGCCAGGGCCAAATGCTATTTGTATCACCTCCAACTCGGCCCCTCCCATTGAGTGTAAATCAGTGAGGGATTTAATCCTAATCTAATGACTTCAGTGGCTGATGGGGGAGGTATCAGTTCAATGGGTACGATCTAGCAAAGTAAATCACTTTCAGGAATTCAGATACATTTTGATCTTTACACTGGGGACATGATATCAAAGGCACTGAAGTTTTGTGTTTGTGATTGTAATCAGGCTTTTTCTTCCAGTGGTGTCCTGTTGATAATGATTCATCAATGGGCATTTTACTATAAGTGCAGAGTTGGGAATCGTTGTACTGGATAGCTTCTTTTGCAGGAACCCTCCCGCAGTGTACGACTTAATCCAGCTCAGTGTGTCGCAGGTGCTTTAGGGTCTTGTGGCCTTTTTAAGCTGTGCTCTGTAAGGCTTGTTAATTATTCTATTTCTGTAGTCAGCCACTACATGTACTGTAGGGCTGCTTAACTTGGCATTTCACTTTTGCACTTCCTCATTCTCCTAATGATGCATACACTGTACGTACTGTACCACTACTTACACTTATTTGACTGATCCATCCATTTTCTATACTTATCTCAACATGCAGGGAGAAAAAGGCAAGAAAACACACTAGCCCAGTTGCCTGTCTCTTTAAAAGGCAAATATGTTGTTTTATGAAAGTAACAAAAATATTAGTTCATAATTTGTTCATCTTGTCCATCGGCATACATACCACTAAAGGGGCCCACTTTATGTTAAGTGAAAACAGATGTTCAACATGTGTGTAGGACATGCAAGGAGGAGCACTAAATGTGTTTAAGGTACCCCAGCTCATAAGCAGAGCATGGCTTCTTGGGAAAGATATTTGAATTTGGTCGGACAGCCAATCACATTTGGGTTCTTTGAATTTGAAATAATATAAATAATTACTTTTAACTCTACAGTGTCTGGTGCTTATTTCAATGTGTGTTGAGTGTTTTTTAGACAGTTTCCACCTCGTAATTCACTCTTAATTATGCAGTATAATGTAAGGGCAGGGCATTAGATCAAAGGCTTCTTTGAGGATGAAACACAGAACACTTGCTTGTGTGTTCTGCTTTGTGTAAAGAACTGTAATGATATGGAAATCGCCTTGGTAAAATAGAACAGTCTGCAGTTTTGATGTCACATTGCCACCTGCTGACACCAGGCAAACATGGTCAAACAGCCATCTCTATTTAAAAATAGAACTAATTAAGTGTTCTGCACCTCCTACATCCAAAAACAAAACAAAAAGCTCTTACTGTAACATAGGAAAAGAGCCTTAAAGGACCGATAGGAAACACAACAATGATGCTGGTTTTAGTATAAGATCGCAGACCGTATACCAGATAAAAAATGGTTTGACATTAAAAGAACAAAGCTATTTATTCTTTCTCCAGAGCATTTCGTTTAGATCTGTTTGATCACTAATTCACAAAGCAATTGAGCAGCATGTCCTACTAATTAATTCTGAAAGAAAAGGGACACCTCCTGCCATTATTGTTGAAGAAAGAACAGAATGCTGAACCATCCCTCCCTGGCCTTTTATTCTTTGCTTTCAACTGCCGTCTGCAAACAAAGCCTGAGTGAAAGAGAGATGCTCTACTGTCCATCATCAGCGTGGACTGAAAGGGCAGATTGTGAACCTAACACCATCTTTGCCAGGGGGAAAGCCACCCTGCCCGTACACCTGACCCCCATATGCGCACATGCACATCCAGTCTCCCCTGGGTGGTGTCATATTTGCGGTTTGCACATCATCTCCTCTAGATGACAGAGCAAAACACTTAAACACTTTGTTTTTTCACATCTTATCTCTGATGCCCCTCTCTCTCTGGCTGTAGTACCTCTGGCTTGGCCCGAGGCCTGGAGGACTGGATATATTTTTAATGACTCAGCTTCCATGCGACAGATGGGATGCTCACAGCCATCTTTCTCAGCCATTCATTAGAGCTGTGCAATTAATTGAAATCTAATCGTCATTACAATTTTGGCGCCCGATGATCACAAAACAGGATAATGGACAAAAGCGATTATTTATCTCATTACGTTTTGCAAATAAACTTATTTTCTCTTGTGCTCTGAATGATTTCAATCAATCAAATTTCAATAGGAAAAGTATTAAGGCAAATGTCACAGTTGGATGTGTATTTTCCTGTTGATTTATTTAACTTTTTCCAATGTTTTTTAAGTTCAGTAATTGCAACATCTTTCCAGAAATCAACGAGTAATCGTGTTAAGTGATGGTGATTTCAATATAGACCAAAATAGTTGGGATTATATTTTTTTTTCCATAATCGAGCAGCCCCAACATTCATTCATTTCACCTTGGATTTCAATAATTCAAGGAACATTTGGATGAAAAAACTCACATGCAAGCTCTAAATCATCGAGATGCCCCTCTGTAATTGCCCCCCCCCCAGTGGAGCAGATTCCCCCTGTCATTTGTTATGGATTCCTGTAAGCCTGGCTGTGTGGAGAGGCAGATGCAGCGCCCGCTGACAGAGCGAATAAGCTCCACGCTGGGGGCCATCCAGCAGAGGCACTGGGGTCACGGTACTCAGTTGCTACACAACGCGGGCCTCAGGTGTTGATGCTTAAAACAAGGGATGTGTCATAGAAAATGCTATTTATGTTTTCCTGCTCTCTATGTCGACAGGAATGCCTGAGGTGGGAGCAGACAGCTGCTTCAAAAGTATTTGATCATTCCTAGTGGGAAACAACACATCACTGGGTCTTCATCTAACCCCTGTGCATTAAATAAACTACAGCCGTAACAGAGTGGTACGATGTCCCAGATGATTATTGTATTCCTTTGGGATTCAATTTATGTTTTAGACAATGTTTGAAACAAGTCAGCTAATCAATTAATTAATCACTACAACATTGGTAAACAGTAATTTTGATTAGGTCTAATTCTTTCATCAAGCAAAAGCGCCAGCTCCTCAAATGGAATGCAAATGGAATGCTTTTAAACTGTTGATTGGACAGAAAAAGCAATCAAAAGGTGTCACCTTGAGGTCTGTGAATTTGCAATGGCATTATTTTCTGACAACCATTAATCAGAAAGAAAAATGCTCTGATAGAAAAACCAATCATTAGTTGCAGCTCTACTTTCTATCTAATGTAACATTATCACTATGGTCTTCTTACACTGCTAATGAAATAGGCCTAGTCTATTATGGCCTGTAATCTCCTGACCCCGTGGCCTGGTCTCCAGGGGGTCCTTGTTCTCCCTCCTCCTATATCCCCCGCTGTCATCATTTCTCCCCCTCTGTAGACAGGGAACCTCTATAATGAAATTGATCGGAGACCAGCCTTTCAATCTTGGTTTATTAGGTGCAAGAAAAAAAAAACTGTTATTGGTAACAGTAACTTAATTTTAGACCATGTTATAGAGTTAATGATATTGAGAAAGCGAGAGCAGATGGAGTGAAGCACCTCTAGTTTAATGAGGATTAACTGGTCTCCTGTGAACTAGTTGGGTCAGAAAGTGATCACACAGGCAAAACACAGCATTTCATTAAAAATTAATTGATTCCATTATCTACTCAGACGGAAGATTATTCTTACTTTAAAATGTGCATTACAGTAATTATGAAATGCACTTACCTAAAGCTGCAGATGTTAGTCTAATGTAGCCGTCTCACATAAATCAAAACATTTCATTGTAATGCACGGACACCAGCACAACCAGGGGATTGTGAAGTGTGCATGTGAATGTTGTCTGAGTCATTGCAAAAGAAAATATTAGTGAAAATGTCATTGCATAATAAAAAACAGGGAAGGCTGGGTCCTTAGGTAGCTCGTGCCTTTTTCAAGCAAGCAGCACGCATACACACGCGATATTATATTACGTTTTGACATGGTGTAGTTTTCAACATCATAAAATAGTTTGATCAAATCTGATCACAAGGGAAGGGGTGTTGTTGGCAGGGGAGTTAGTGTGTGAAAATGACAAAATGTGTAATTGTATTCTCAACTGATGGATAATTCTGTGGATTGCCATTTTATTCATATACAATATACTGTATGCTAGTTACTACAAAGGCCAATTCACATGTTTAAAAGTGGAACTGAATGGAGTATGATTGGAGTGAAGACTGTCTCACGGCTTCATATACTTATATAGACCCTACATCTTTTATGTAAATATATTAGTGTGTGTGTGTGTGTGTGTGTGTGTGTGTGTGTGTGTGTGTGTGTGTGT
>NC_045745.1:26861164-26884044 GCF_008692095.1 Etheostoma spectabile | reverse complement strand
TGTGTGTGTGTGTGTGTGTGTGTGTGTGTGTGTGTGTGTGTGTGTATATATATATAAAGTATATATAATATATACTATATATAAGTATAGTAAGTTTAAAGCAACATTTATGAAATCATACTATTAGCTAACAATTTGAGGAAAAACAAACGTGACTTCTTGAATTTCACAAGGACGGGTAGCTGTTAGCTATAGCTAACTAGCCTAATAGGTTTAGGTAGATATTCATTTAAAACACAAGATTTGGTAGATACATTTATGTCTAATGTTTTTCAGTAGGATCTACAGTATGTATCCAATGAACAGAATTTATAAGGTCTATTGAAGTGAATAATTTGATCTACAATAATTCTCCATTTCTTACTAATATCGTATAAAGGATAAAAATAGAAAAAGGGGGTAGGACCAGAAACATTTTTTTTTAACTTCTTCCTACTACTTTGTGAACATGGGAATTTCTTATTTGAATCACTTACAATCATTTTGGAAGATTGTGTTCATGTTGTCATTTATCTGTTATTTTAATTTTGCTATATGCATATTATGATAAAATAAACTACAACTAACTACTTTTTTTTGCTCTTTGTCTGCAGGTCTTATTCTTCTCTTCTATTTAGTTTTCTACATTTTCCTGGCCGGCTTGTTTACACTCACCATGTATGTCATGCTGCAGACCTTGGACGACCACAAACCAACCTGGCAAGACCGGCTCTCCACACCAGGTGCAGTCAGTTATGATACAATCTGCGAGACCACAGGCCACAGGTGGTGGCGTGGCGTCGTTAACCTCCTGCTGTCTCTCTGTCACTCACAGGCATGGTGATTAGACCCAAAACAGATGAGACCTATGAGATTGTCTATAACATCGACAAGACTGAGAGCTGGGACATGTACGCTCAAGCCCTGGACAAGTTCCTGTCGCGTAAGTCCGGCTCTCGGCCTCTCGTACAGTGACTCCAAAAGCTTACTGCTGTGGATTAGCCAACAATCTAGGAAGAAGGATTTTTTTTTTCTTTTTTTTACCTAATAAGAGATAATTCCTCCACAGTCAGCGAGTGGGAGATTGCCTTACACCAGGGTTTTAGTTGAGACATAAGCCTTTATAAACTAAATAACCCCCCCCGTTCTCTTTCCCTGCAGCCTACAACAACTCCGTCCAGGCCGAGAAAAATAATGAGTGCATCCCAGACAAGTACTTCCTGCAGGAGGACAGTGGCGATGTCAAGAACAACCCCAAGCGCTCCTGTCAGTTCAACCGTACCATGCTGGGGGATTGCGCTGGAATCAAAGACCGTTACTATGGATACCAGGAGGGCAAGCCGTGCATCATCATCAAGCTGAATCGGGTATGAAAGAGGGAAGGAAAAGGGATGGTGTTGCTAGGAGACATGAAGGGACTGAGATAAAGGAATAAGGAAGAGATTATCTCAGTAAAAAATGAAAAGTCAGTATCAAGCTTACATTTATAGCCATTGGTTATTCCTTTTGCCTTTTATATCTGGCATAGCTCAAAGACGTTTTAAACATGACTTTCTATTCCTCTGTGTTTAAATAAGAGTGAAATGGGAATGGCGATGGAGACGTGATGTCTTTCTGTCTCACCAGGTGATTGGGATGCTGCCAAGTAAGGATGGAAACGCTCCGTTTGTCACCTGTGGTGCAAAGGTAATCCCTTTCTGTCTTCCACAATGAAAGGCTTAACATAACAATGTGGATTTCAGCCCAGTCATAGCTATTGTAACTCACTCTCATCTTCAATATGCCACCTATCGCTCATCTCCGTTCCCTTTTAATGTCTGTGCTTGTATTGTTTCAACTATCATTGCATGCCATTCTGTCACTTACACCACTTGTGTATGTTCCTTCTCTGTTTTTCCTTTTTTTCCCCATTGTGTTCCATAAATGTGCTCACTCTCAGAAATACAAAGTTGGCAAAGATCAGTGGGTAAGAACAGGACCGAACCTGTGTTTTTAGACTTTAGATTATGTTGAAACATGCTTAGAAGTAGTGTAAATTGTAGATCTATTTATATCAAGATTATGTGTTTTGCATTAAATCGACTGCTAAAGTAGATAGCGAGCATGTTGGGAAGTTAGCTTTAGGAGATTAATGAGGCTCACCTCCTCTCTTATATGAAGTGATGTGATATGAAGTAGCTTTAACTCATGACATTGTTTCAACCCCTTAGAAAGAGGACTCTGAAAAAATTGGAGAGTTGCTGTACTTCCCTCCAAATGGCACTTTCAACCTTATGTACTACCCTTACTATGGAAAGAAAGCTCAGGTAAGAGAATCAAAATATGACTTCATTTGGTTAATATTGCTGCTAATAACCAAGCAGCTATCATGTATCTCCAGACAGTTTCTTAAAGTCGTATCAGACAGAATACATCACTTCCTGTGTTTAAAGATGTCCTTGGATCTGTTTTTGCAGGTGAACTACTCTCAGCCTTTGGTTGCCGTCAAGTTCCTTAACATTACTGCCAATCAAGATGTCAACATCGAGTGCAGGATCAACGCCAACAACATTCCCATTGGAAGTGACAGAGACAAGTTTGCCGGAAGAGTGTCTTTCAAGCTGAGGATCAACACTATCTAGGTTGACCCTTTTCCTCTCCTGAAAACTACTTTCTTCATTCTCTGCAACATTGCACATACACAGAAACAAATCTCAGTATTCACACCCTTTGTAGGATTTGTTTACAACCCCCATAGTTTTGGGGGAAATTGTTTGTCCAGTCATGTGATGAAATGGGGCAAGAATAAAAGGGTGGTAATCCTGTCATTATTTCTGTCTGTGAGCTTTGGGACAAATTCTTTTCTGGAAATTAGTTTGAGGTGACGTCTATTTATACTGCATGACAAACTAGGGGATGTAAAGAATGTGAACATGTGTTTTCAAAGTTTGCAAGGATCAGCAACATTAACACTTTATTGCTGCTCCCCTCCTGCTGCCTCCTTATATATAGACTACTCTATATATGAATACACACAAATTACAATACAAAATGTGTATATCTACAGTATTTACACAGTATCATAACCTTATAACAGAACGTCTATTTTGTTGCACTTAAAAGATTAATCCAACAGACTTGCATATACCTTGATGGATGGATGCAGAGATGAAGCCATTTTGCATGTGTGTGTTGTCTTTAGTGTGCTATGAGGGCAGGAGGCCCCTGTGTCCCACTCCACCTTTCTGCTAAGTGTGAAATAAGGTTATGGTAAACCACTAACCACCAGGAGGGGCCACACTGTATTCTACTAAACCCTACACACAGCAAGTGTGTGCTTCGTTAACAACATACTGTAAGATAGGCATTTCCAAACAATAGACGTTACAGTAGAGGTCAAAACCTGTGTGTGTGTGTGTGTGTGTGTGTGTGTGTGTGTGTGTGTGTGTGTGTGTGTGTGTGTGTGTGTGTGTGTGTGTGTGTGTGTGTGTGTGTGTGTGTGTGTGTGTGTGTGTGTGTGTGTGTGTGTGTGTGTGTGTGTGTGTGTGTGTGTGTGTGTGTGTGTGTGTGTGTGTGTGTGTGTGTGTGTGTGTGTGTGTGTGTGTGTGTGTGTGTGTGTGTGTGTGTGTGTGTGTGTGCACAGGTCCCATTTCATTCGGTAGGTCGGGAAGTTGCATGCAATGTGCAATATTCATTAAGTGGCATACATTATGAATGCCTGAGTCCATTCTTTGGATAAGAAGATTTCTATTAAATGATGATTATTTTGGATCATTCGATATTCACACTGGTTGTTTGACCTGAGAGCAGCTAATGAAACAAATGTGCTTCAAATTTAGGCTGCAAAGAATGTTCATATCAACAACACTGGAAAGGAGACATCAGTCATATGCTTCAGAGGTCTTACATTACAACATCAACTTAGTTTGACAAAAAACCCAAACTCCCAGCCAGCTAGTGGATACACAGAACTTCAGCTCCCAGGTTCCCAACCAACCATCTGAATTTCAAATGAAAAACAGCAAAAATGATCCTCCTGCTGTACGATGACATTACACCCCCACCCCCTGTGTTTATTATTTTTAAAGCTTAAACCAAGAGCCATTTTCTCGTCTCAATTTTGAATTAATTTAAACAAGAATATTTGGAGTTTTTTTTTTTTTTTTTTTGCGTGTATTGCATCTATTTCCTATGTATCAGAAATAGATGCCATTATCATATTTTGTATTGATTTACACTGGAAGTGTGCTTTGAATTAATTAATGTACAGTTTTTGGAGGATGCAGAACATTTGTGTTTGTTCTTTCATTCATATCTGTTATCGTCCTCTTAAATATTCATCCAGGATATAAAAATGTATAGTTTACATATTCTTTGAATGGTGACTAGAGTCTTGAATAATGTAAGTTGGTAGTTTGTTTGTTTTTTCCTGTAGGAAATGAACAAAACTGGAGATTTGCTTCCTGGACCCCCATAGAAAAGAATATTTTTTCTCATTAAATTTGTTGTTTTCATGTAGAATTTTCCACTGTTGTATGAATACGTCTGAAGGCAAAGACATCATGATAACTAGACAACCAGTTTGAACAACCAATTTGTTGAAAAAGCATAGAGTAGGCCTGAGTTTGGTGCTGTTTACTTAATGTGCATTTATTGTGCAGTAAAGACACACACAATTGTAATAACGCCTGTAAATGTTGGCTGGAGATATCTGTAGAGTCACACTTTTAAAATCAGGCACACTACTTTGGCAAGAATGGTACCAATGTGATCCTGTGGTGTCGTCATCACAGCAAATGTGGAACACCAGCATCTGTTCACTTACAATAAGGTCTGGCTCGAATCCATCGCTTAATTTCTCTCAGAGCAATGTGTTTCTCTCGCAAATATCTCACAGTGGGCTCAATAGGACCTCATTATCCGAGACATACTTGACAAAGAAAGGCAGTTAGATCTAATGTGATTATCTGGTCTATTTCTGAAGGGTTATTCATAATGAAGGATGTGCTCCAACAGTCATCTCTTTTTTTTTTTTTTGCTTTTTGTGGCCATCTACTGAGCAGTTCAAATGTGTTTCTCCTCTGGCATTCCTGCAACACTTATTTAATTTTCTGTAATCTCTTAATCTGGTCAGCTAATCCATAGCAGGCACGCTCAACTTCTTTACCCTACTTTGTCGCTCCTCGTCCTTGTGTCAAACGCCTGAATCACTGTCTTTAAAATAAATAAAGCAAGGGTAGATTTTTTTTTTTTTTCTCCCCCCAATACATTCAATCCTATTTTACCCCATATCATTCTTTAAATTGACCAAACCTTTTTAAATCACAACACGGCAAATAAAATGTCTTTGCTTCATCACCTAATTGGACATTCTTGTTTTACTCGTGTGCATGTGAAGATCAGTTCTTCAACCAAAGATCTTTATGGCAGTTTAAATTTGATTTATCTGTGCTGCACTGACACATCCTTGGCAGAGATACTGTAGGATCTAAGTGTAGGGCTAAACATCCTGTGTTATAAGGCCTACTACTCTTATATAATATTAATAATACGCACAAAAGGAATGTTTTTCTCTACAACATAACAGTGCCTCCTGGTGGACAGACAGTGTTGTTCCCCAGTGTCACAGAATGTTATTTCCTGTTATGTCCACTTATTTGTTTTTGTTTTTTTCTGTGAGAATTTGGAGATATCCTCAAAAAGCAATATATTTATTTTTTGTGTGGCTGTATGATGTAGTTAAAAAAGGCTGCGACACAAAATCAGTGTATCATCAAAAGTAAGGAAGAAATAGAAAGGAACGTACAGATATTGCAGTCAGGCAATTTTGCCATTGTGCATTATCATGATGGTATTATATTTAAAAAAAAAAGTGTTTTTATTTATAAAAGAGTATTTTAATGCTACTTTGTTGTAAAGAGAAGAGAATTTATAAGCTTGGATTGTATCATGTTGTGGGAGCTACCTGGTAGGTTTTCAGTATTTATTTCAACAAATAGCAAAATGTCAACAATTTGGTTGGAAAGGTTTTAGTTTTTTTTTTATTTAGAAATATTTTTGTCATTGTTTGAGTCCTTTTTACTTTCTAAAATTGAACTTATAAAGCTTGAAATGAAAGCTTCTGAACACTGGGGTCTATTGTTTCAGAATTCAGACATTCAAGGTTAATTAATAGTGAAAATGTCACAGAGAGCTTTTAGAGTACTTTCAAGTGCAAAACCTTTAGCAACTTTTCAGAACAAAATTACAAAACGGTCCAATGCAAATGTCAGAGAGTCTACTTGTTTATGTTTCATATAAGGAATAACTTAACAAACCTCATTTTCCCCACCGAACCCCCTCGTCTTAAATCATAATTTTGCCTAATACTGTGGTGTAAGGATAGTTTAATAAAAGAAATCCATGAAATTTGTTGAGATACTCTTTTCCCAAAGGGATGATAATTCTATTCTGGATCTTTATTTTTTGCTCTTACTGTATGTATATTTTTGCTCATGTTTACTGCAAACCAAGATAGAGAAATAAATAAATGTCATTTAAGGGAACTCAGACTCACACTTAATTTTTGTCTCTGCCTTAGACACTAAGATTAAAGTGGAATGGTCATAATCCCAATGTGGATCCTTTTATCGTGGCTTATTATAAACCAAAATATAGTCAAATGTGTTAGAGCATTTGTAAGGGACGGAAAAAGAAGCCAGCCAGTGTCAAGCATAGTCAGGTGGATATAATCTAAAGTAATCTCATTCACCATAATCCTCACAGCCTATATCACCAGTGGACACCAGAGGTAACCTGTGTGCACATACTGGTACACGGTAACAAGTGAAAGGTAAAAACGAGTACAGGTTAATGTATGTTCTTATGTGTGAACTAGTGAGACTGTCTGGACTTTAATTTTACAAGAGTATCAAGAGGAAGTGAATACGTAGCAGAAATACCATCTTCAACATGTCATCCTTCTACACATATTACATGTCAAAGGTCACAGATTGATGTCTTGGTAGGATTCAAGTCATAGTCAGTTCAACCAAGCTTGGAAATGTGTGAATTCTGTTTCAGGTAGCTTTTCTTTCCTCTTTGGGAGTTGTTTTAGTCTGCTGCCAACTGTTTGACAAAATCCCAGCCGAAGTGTACTTCCGCTCCCTGACCTTCAACCAGCTCCTGTCTCCTGTTCACTCCGTGGCTTCAACCTCATCTTTCCTTTCTCCGCTGTCTCCTGCTTAGAAAGAGAGAGCACTGTCCAGGAAAAAGGGAGAGATTACGTGGCATTAGAGGTATTTGTGGTTTTAAAATAGTCCGATCAAGAGAAGTACCGGTCACTAATACTTACACATTGTATTCTCTCTGTTACACACACATTCTATGTATTATAGTCTTGAATAATTTGGAAAACATTTTCAGATCAGTAATTTCTTTTCTAATGTTTAAGACATTTAACGTTTCTTACAAACAAATAGATGTTATGAGGGGAACAGCCTTTGTATTTGGATGCAAAAACCTGTGTATTTGGGTTTAAATGTGTCCAGGTGAGAGTGCCACACAGAGCAGATTGTATCCACCGTGATGTTAGGAAAGGGAAGGTTTGTCCGCAGCAGAACACTGGAACCTTTGTTGGACAGTGGATAACATTACACAGTTCACTGGCATTTAAACGTCAATTTTATCACATTACTGGATCAGACTGCATTAGAAAATAGGCAACTTGATTCTCTCTTTAATCATTCCGAACAAGATACAAAAAAGTACAACATAAAACAGAGAAATTTATTCTCCAACCTCACACCACTGTTGCTGTGAAGCAACTTATTGTTCTTTGTTCAGAGCATGTTTATTCACAGTGTAATGCTTCTTTAATCAGGATTGGTCCCAGATTTAAGGGCTGCAAGGCATCTAGAACTAGCCAGTTTTGAGGTAGCATACTAAATCTACAATTAACTACAATTAAGACAGCAGTACAATTAAGACAGCAGTAATTTTCAGTATCATTTTGAATATAAAAACAATTATACATGGGTGGGTGTAGGCACAACGACATGAACGGTACAATCTGATGCAAGCAATCGTCTCGTCATGTGTGTCAAGAACATTACAAATGCTGCAGGGTCGTTGCAATCGGTTGCTTTAGGGTTCATGTTATTGTCTGCACCTGCTTAAATAATTCACAGTATGTGTTTAGTCATCCTAGATGCATTATCAACATGATCTCATAAAATTTGATAAGGAATGTCTACAGACCAAAAGCAGACTTTCGGTAACGGGTGATTGTTGACGCAGCACTTTGGTCGCGAGGGAAAAATATCGCGAGTCTGAATTGTAGCTGAAAAAGTCCATTCATGTTACCTTGAAAAAGTTACGCTATGTTTGTAGCTTGAAGTTTATGTGTGATGCCCAGGACATGAGGACAGTGGAAATGTGGTCTGATTGCTCCCTTTTCTATGGCAAGTCCAGCATGCCATTTTCTTCCAGGGCTCTCTGAGTCCTATCATAAACTTCTCCAATGGCCTGAACCACTCTGTTGAGCACTGTGCCCAGCTCCTCCTGGCTCTGCACACACACCAGCTTGAAAAAGAAACCCCGCTCTGGCATTGCAATGAAGGCCAGCTCCGCGGCCCTGCGGACGAACCAGGTGTGGTGGTTGGCCAGGGTGCTCTTGTAGGCCTCGCGACACAGCTCTGAAGGGCTCCTCAGCCGGCCGGCCCCCGGTGTCTCAGCCAGCTTCTCCAGGAAGAGCTTCAGCCAAAGCAGAGCTCGATGCAGACGCAGAAGAGTTCGGCATCCAGAGTCCGTCTGGTGGTGGAAGTCCACTTGTCCTCGGTTCAGCTCTACCCAGATCATGGAGCGTACAGAGTGGTAACCACCAGTGTGCTCCTGATTATTCTTTGCCCCAGGTTTTACGCTCACACTGTTTATTGAGTGTATATCTGGGCCCAGCTCTGCTTCAGGGTCCCCTTCTGCCAACAAGGCCAGTTGGCGGATTATAGAGGTCTTGCTTTCTATCTCTTTAGATATCTGTCCCACCATCGGACCCAGAGCTTCCATAAACCTGGAGGCGTACCACAGAACAGAATGAATCATCTTACAGAGTCCAGATGATGTCATGAACCATAAATAACTTCGTTCTTAAGTGGCTGTAAATTAATCTATGTCTCCTGCTTTATCTGATGGTTTTACCTCACAAGCTCGTCCCAGCTGGACAGATACGGCTGCAGCAGCACGTCAGAGGTGTAGGCCGGTGCAGCCAGCAGGTGGGAGAGCAGCAGTGACACCTGGAAGGTCTGACCAGGGCACTCCTCCAAAGGCTGTGGGCCCTCAGCCCCATCGGCCCCACTGCTGTTGTGCAACTGGTGAAGCTGACGTTGGGGGATGGGTGGTGTGTGAGTGTGGGGGCGATTGACAGGGACAAAGAAAGAGAGAAAGCGGATGTAATTCATCACATTCAAATTAGACATCTGCTTCATAAAATCCACCGTATGGAGGTAATGTAATAAGTGAGGAACTGCTTTATATTCTGCATGTGCTCTTACCGTATTCACTTGATTATAACCTTTAAAACAAGAATCCCATTGGTAATCCAAACCCCCCTCTGCAGTGAGACATTAAAGAGATATAAGAGAAAATCCCACAGTAAGTGTTTGTTTGCAATGACTTTCCCAATTAAACAGAGACTTTTATTTTGTTCTGATAATACCACAACAAACACATGGATATTGTGAGCTGTATGGATGCATTTAACACATCAAAATAAAATATGTATAGGTTTGCATTTCCATATGAATTGTATTAGTCAATGGGACTTACAATTTCTGCACATTAAACCTGCAAGAACTGTCTTTTTTAGGCCACTTGGGGACAGCAGAAACAAGTTGTGAACATCATGTTGAGCTATCCTTACCTTTTTAGCAAACCTGTTAGCAAACAGTGGCTTTTTTACGCATCCAGAAGTTACAGAGAAACATTATCATTCATTTGTAGTCACGTTTCTGGCCATTTGTTGAATGTAAGTCAAACATTTACTCTCTTTTAGCTTTTTTCTTTTTGGTCTCTACCAACTCCTGCCAAAAATATCTGGCTCCTTAGCTTCTAAGTGTTCATGAGCTAGTCACTAACTGTGTCTGTCTGCAATACAGTGGGTTTTTAGAGCGTTTCCACAGAAAACAGTTGCCTGCCACGGCTGAAACTCCATTATTGGCGCAGTGAGAGTAAACTGAAACATTGAACTTGCAGCCGAGCAGTTAAACAGTGAGTTCAAATTCTCTAAAACCACAATAAAGGTTAGCAGCAGATTTCGGTGCTAATTATCTGTAGTTTCATCACTATGGGTGAGCCCTTTTATATTGTCACATTGCATCCACATTTTTATTTGAAATCAATATGAAACTATTGATTATAGTTGCTTTAAATTAGACAAGAGCATGTAGTTTTAAGTATAGTTGTCATAGTATGTAGTTTTTTAAGTTTTAGATTTTACTATAGCACAAAAACAAGCAGATTGACAGACAGAAAGACAAGGCAGCAAATTTTCTTTCTTTTGACGGCAGGTCAGTTCTACTCCTTTTTGAGCTCATGTGACAAAGCATCTCAAACATTGACTTCCTCAACACACGTCATGTGCACGAGTTGCTGGGATCAATTTTGGACCCTAGCTAATTCTCTGCATGCCTCTATTGCCGCAAGATCCATACACACACACCGTTTTTATGCTATAGCAGTTCTACATAGAAATAAATAAGTAAAAATGACTATGACATGAAAGCCCTTTTACCCTGGCATACAGTATATTTTCAGGCCTTGTTCAATTCAACTGTGGTATATTCCTGAGTGAAGTCAGTTTACTGAAGTCAAACTATTTCTCAGATTTATTTGGGACCTCCTGTCATTCCCTCAGAGGGCCCCGCTGGTCTCCAGACCACACACATTAAGGGCCAACCACCTTACAACCAAATGCCACAATAGCTGCCAACATAGATCGTGCTCCTCTACATGAGTCATTAACAGAAATGCCTCAAAAGATCAGCCTCCAAACTGACCCTGAAAGACTCCCCTGAACTACCTAGCTTCCTGTCAGATAGCTTGGCTAGTTAGCCTCGCTCTCTTAGGTCAAATTAAACACAGAGCCTTTCCAAAAAAAGATTTAATTGTAACTTGACAGTGACAAACTATAGACGTTGCCAAAATTGTTACTATAAACTAAGTGCTGTATCTAAATTTAAGTTTCCTAACGGAGTTACTGTGAGGATGCAGAGCTGGCTGGATCAGAGTTTTAACATTGTTCGCTTACCAGATTTCTTTCCCCATCAAAGTAAATATTTATAGAAGGATTTGTTGACATTTGGATTGAAATGAGAAGGAACCATTGTTTTCTAAAAAACGTGCTTTTTTCTTTTTCTTTTGTGCTTTACTTTATATTGTCATACTATAATTTTAAGCCAAACTGAGAAACAGTTAAACATGTGTGCACACTTATTCAAATAGACAAAGATTCCTACCATAATATACAAATAATTTGGTGATGTTTTGGCGTCACATATCTTTAGATATCAGTATTTCCCAAGAATCTTGGTCTACAAAAACATCATGTATAAAAAGTCTTTATTTAGGCAATCTGATGTGGCTGAAAATAGCTCATATAAAAACAAATACTGTCACTGTGTCATCTTACACTCCAATAACATGTCAATTCACACAGACATATGTCTGTGATGTTGTTAAAATGATTTGTGAGCATGAAGAATGAGCAAAAAGTGGTGTGAACACCACCATGCTTGATTCTTCAGCCATCGCATGTGACACATTCCTGCGTATGCATTTCAAACAAGGGAGGGATTGTTTGGATTGTTAGTACAACATAGAAGCCCCACACACAGACACACACACACACACACACACACACACATACACACGTACACAGAAATACTCACGAAGCCACTGGAAGCCGAGAAACAGCAGCAGGACTAAGATAGCAGCAGCAGCCTTGCGCTTCACACCCATACTGAAGTCCAGTTTTGGGTTTGCCAGTCCCAATCTGTTCCTTCTCCGTGTCCCTATATTTTAATTCCTCTGTGTCTCACATGAGTCCTTGTCCCCTTGCACTGGCTGTCACCACAATTACTCTGCCTCTGACCCCCTCCGTCCTGGCAAATCTTTCATACTCCTCCCCAAAACCTTAAAAGTCCTCTCAATCATTGTACCTCACAGAACCTCGATGTTTAACACTAACCTAACAACGCTTCCCCCCCCCCCTCATCACACTGTTCCAACCCAGCCTGTTGTTGCTCTTTCTTTTTTGTTTTCCTTTGGCTTTCTTTCATTCAGGTATTTTTTTCTACTCTGCCTTTGTATCTGACTGTCTCTTGCAGCGTTGCTCAATCTGAGGGTCCAGAGATCAGCCGAGTGTGCAGCCAGTGGCTGATAATGCAGTGCCAAAGCAGCTTGTCCATAAGTTACCCCCCTCCTTCCAGATTCATCTTCCATACATGCACTATGTTCCTAGTCCGTTTAAGTAAACACTTGCTCCTTCTCTTCTCTTCTCCTCACCTCCCACCGCCACCACCACCCTCCGTCCTCCCCTCCTTTCGCTCTCTCTTATTCTTTCTCTCTCTCTCCAACTCATTCACACACACAATTAGGAGCCCCACCACAACTTTTTGTTTCTGAAAACATGAGAGAATTGCATGATGACACACATCTCAGGACACACATGTGTTCCCCCCTTTATATTTATCTTTATTGCAACCTAGACTAAACCTCTGGATCGATTAATTCCAGAGTAGATTTAGTTTTTCCCATGATCTGCTTTTAGTGGCTGTGCAGAGAGCAATGCGATACCAAATCCCTGTTTGTCAAGGAATTATGAAGAATAACCAAGCTTATTCTAGCTGAGACTGCAGAGGAACAAAGAAATCCATTCATGCTATTCTAATTCTAGATATGACAGAGACATCTGTAGTTCTACGAAATGTAGTGGGGGCAAACTAAATGAATCTATTTAGGATCATTGAAAAAAAATCTAATTTCTGTTTCTTCGTCACCATATAAAACATTTGATCCATTTTCTATAATATATCACTTTGGATTTCTAAAGCTAATTATTTAGAAATTGCATCTGATTATGGAAGTCTAAAGTCTGAGATATGTGAGGAACACAGGTGGAATGATGTAGCACGTTTAGGGTGTTCCCTTGATTATCACCTCGGCTAGTGATAATCATAGGAAACCCACTGATTGCTCACTATCACTGGGTTTGCTGTCTCTGCTGTGGGGGAGGGGAACAGACATTGAACAACACACTCAAGCCAGACAACATGTGTACTCATGAGGAGGGACTTAATGGTATTTTGCAGCACAGGAGCGGGAAAAAGGTAAAAGCAGGGGCATTAATGGCGTGGTTAGGGAGGAGCCAGTCTTGGGGCTTCACTCAGTGCAACCAATGAATGAGCCCATCTGAAATAATCAGCAACTGACAAGGGGGGACTGTGGATTTCTGTGAAAACATGTGAGGAAGAAGAAACTGTTTGACTCCACATGGCTAGTAATCTCAGATTCAATGTTCTGATAAATTAGCATTCCTGTTAGTATATAGTCCTTAAAAATGTCTTTGTTTGTGGTTTAAAAAAAACAATCAGCTGTCCATTCTTGTCATGCTGCACAAGTGCACAGTGCTAGTAGACCAAAGCACATGGTATGTTGTGTGGGGTATGTTTATGTATGGGGGTTCACTAGAGCAGGAAAAAGTTTTGTTGTCACTGTCAGATAAAATCCCACTGATTTCCACCAGCTTGAGCGCAAAAGTTAGAGAAACACATATGGTGAGTCAAAACATTTAACTACATTTGATCCACTCTGTTCAAATTTTATAGGCTTCAACAAAAAAACTGTTTTTCAATTTTTAGTAAAGTTAAGTAGAGCAGAGATCTCCAGAGCTGTATGATTGAATGTATAGTGCAGTGCAACGTTCAAAAGCAAATGGAGAGAGCAAAAAGCAGAACATGATTGTTGTTGGTTCTTGTGGTTGTGACCTCTAGTGGCTTGTGGGCTGAGCCAACCAAAAAAAAGCCACCAAAAAAAATGTATGTATTAAATAATATTTTTATTGCTTTACCTTGCCCTTTGCTGGGAGTTGCGAATGAATCTGAACTGACCCTTTCAAATACCAAAGCCACACAATAACACAAACAAATTGACCTTGCTGGTAGACTAGCAACTTCCATGTTCTGCGATATAAAATTCCTTTTTGGTCAAAGGAATCTGGTGGCTTTGCAATGAGCATAGATGGAAATAATGACTTCAGCCCCTGTCAGAAAGGTCTGTGGGACGGCAAGGTAAAGCAGTAAAAATAATAATAATAACGTTGTTTTTTTTTTTAGGTGGATAAAATATGTTTTGCTGCTGCCCCTTTCCACAGCCAAACATTGCTTAGATTTCTCCAAACTGGAAACATGTCGACCGCCATCTACTCTAGGTAATACTCCACCCAATGTTTTAATACTGAATTATTTTAATGCAGCAGTAAAGTGCAGCTCTG
Source organism: Etheostoma spectabile (assembly GCF_008692095.1). Classification (NCBI taxonomy): domain Eukaryota; kingdom Metazoa; phylum Chordata; class Actinopteri; order Perciformes; family Percidae; genus Etheostoma; species Etheostoma spectabile. Next base: position 26,869,562 of record NC_045745.1, on the reverse strand, counting down.
CTGTGTGAACAGTGGCCGGTCAGATCTAGCCCTCCTTCTGTCTCTGAGCTCTGAACTGAATCAAGTGTGAGACACATAATCTGCCTTGTGGAGGCTCCAGTTGCCTTAAAGAAGCTCATCTCTGTTTCCCTAACTGTATATTTAGAAGTTCATCACATACTGTGCAACTCACATTGCACATTCCAAAATTCAGTCGGTTGCCCTTGTCGCTTCCGAGTGACACTACCTCCACTCTTCTCACAGTACTAATAATTAAAGCCAATTTAGTCCGTGGATTTAAAATAAGTAAAACACCCTGATTGTTTGGTTTTTACTTTTTAGAGTTACCTTTGTTAACTTCTGTTGAAAATCAAAAACGTTGTCCAACTTATCTTGATGCAGTCCCATGTCTCTGTCTCCATGGAGTTTTATGACTTTTATGAGCATTGTCTGCCTCCAGCCCTCTAACGTCGCCTCACACTGTCTGCAGACATGTCACTACTGAAGTGGCTTGGTTCTGCTGTATGTATTAATACCCTGGACACAGCCGGGGGAGAGCATGGCCTGCACACCCTGTTTTTTTGGTTTTCTTTAGCTCTGTCTGTCACACACACACACAGACACACAGACACATGTTCCACAGAAAAGACAAATGTAAAGTCAGCATCACTGTGAAAATGTGCTGTTTGTAATTTTCCAATCAAAAGAATCAATAATCCTTCAATATGTTACAGACAAAGTAAAACTATTATTATCTGTAATTACTACTTTAACGTTTATAACTGGCATCACCACAGATAGTTGTTGCCTAATGATCATGATGATGATTATTGTGGGTGACCGCAGTGTGACTTGAAGCCCGGGTTTAGTGCTTTTCAGCTGCTGTGTAATCTGAGCCATGGATGGCGACAGCCGGAGTGGGCGACAGTCAGGGCCGTTTGGTGGGGGGATTTAGGGCTCTTCCTCTCTGTCTTTACTCTCTCTCTCTCAAACTTAAACTTTAAATATAGTGCAGTGCCGTGCAGTGAAGTGGTCTTAGAACACGATGGCAGAATGCAGGTTTTGGATATTTTTTGGAATTGTAACTATTCTCGGGACTTCAATTGTTCATGGTGAGTGGCGTGGTGGCAAACGTTTGCCACATCCTCATCGAGTGGCTGGCTGCCTGATTATCCATCAAAATAATCTTCTGCATGTCATGTGCTGGTAGACGATCAGTGTTCAAAGAAACAGACAGTTCTAAAACGCTTACAACATTGATTGGCATGCCAGAGAAAAGTTTCTATACTTAAAACTTGTGGGGCAGCTTGTATGGCAAGGTTGGCTCAGTTGGTAGAGCAGGTGCACAGTTACATGGAGGTTTATGCCTCGATGCAGAGGTTCGGGGTTTGAGTCTGATCTGTGGAGATTTCCTGCATATCTAGCTCTCCTGTCCGTTTAAAGGTGGAAAGAACCCTACAAATAATCCTTAATAAAAAACTTCTACTCATACTGTTGTAGATTATCAAATACAATTATAGATGATACAGATTTGAACCAATTCCTTTTCTTCTGTTGTCAGCATATCTGCAAGCATACAAACAGTATTTTCACAATAAATAGTGATTTACATGCTGTTATAAAGTGAATATAAGTTTGCTTCGGTTTAGTTATAGTCTTGTATGACTTGCATAAAATTAACAACACAAGGCAAATTGTATACAAAGCATGTTGGGGTTTTGTCTCTGTAAGTGCACTTTCATGCATAACCATTGATACTAATGTCCGCAGGGATCCTCTTTTCCATAACCTGTCCCATAATGAAGTCTTACTTTTAGCATAGTCAATGCAATGTATCAATTTAGATGAGCACAAAACAGTAAGTTAGCATCAAATAAGGTAGAAGGTCATCTTTGGTTTATCGTGAGAGCAGCAGTACTGGAGTGTGTAAAGCTGTTCTGCTTGGCACAGATGGGGTTCTGCAACAGGAGGGTAACAGCAGGCCAGACAGGCTACAGCAGTGGAGGCAGAAGTAAAAGACTGGATGTGATGGAAGTTTAAAAACTATTGATTCTGCAAATCCATTTGGCCAGTCAGAAGGGAAAATGTATGACGAGTCGCTCTTAACAGCTGTGGGCAAATCCTCCTGGAGTCCATCTCCTTGGCAGAGGTCACTGGAGTAGCTTAGTGACAAAGTTCTGGAATGGATAAGATTCATCCTTAAATGTAGACTTTTGATATTATTGGTCTGACATGGTTACCACATTTCTGGAATGTCACATGGAGGTTTGTAGAGCCTTGGATTAATGTCCTCACACTGCTCAACCTCCCTGAGAAAGCAATAAGCACATCTATGATGCTGGAGCTAAGACTGAGGACATCCAGGAGAAAAACTGCAGACTCTCTTCCAGAAACACTGACAGATGTAATTCCTGTCCTAGCAATTTACTTATCAAATTGTTAAACTGGCAGATGGACAACTGGAGATAAACTTGGATTGAAGCTGTAGTCAGCCATTTGATCACTTTACACTTAGAGCAACAGCTGTACAATCTTGATACTGAGTCAAAACTCAATCAAGGTGTGACATTAGGCCTGATATGAGAAATGAACTCTTCTCCTTTTGGTCCTTAACAAGGTGTGATGATCAGATTATGATGGTGGTGGACTGTAATGCAATTGACTGCTAACAGGCATGATATGCTGAACTCCTTCTGCAAGGGATGCTTACTGGACCTTGAACCAGCACTTTCTTCCTCTTGCTAGATTCAATTAAAATCCCCTTGCTTGTCGTGTTCAAACTGGACGCATGAATAGGAATGTGCATTGTACAGCAGCACACGGTCAACTAGGGTGAGCTTGGCTTGCCCTTACCCCAGTCAAACAGTGATGTTGTAATGTTTACATGTCATGCTACTTCAGCTCAGCCAACTCTAAAGCATTTTCTCACCAACAACTAGTGCTATCTAGCGATTTCCTCTGCCAAAGTTGTGAGATTTCAAACCCATTTGACGCTTTTGTTGAATCCCACATCCTCTCAGTAGTCATTTACAGGCTCTGCCTTTAGTTTCTCATCATCAATCCTGAACAGCTGCAGGAAGTGACCAGGTCAAAGCACAGATGACAAACATTAATTGTACTTTGAATCCACATGACAATATAACTAATCCATGGGAGTACATCGTATCACATGCTGTGCAACTCACATGGCACACTTTAAAAGTCAGCGTGTTTCTCACTCAAGAGTCAGAGTGACACTACTTACTGTTTACTGTCCAGCAATGCTTTGAAAATGTGTCTTTGCAGCAAACGGCCTATTATCTAATAAGCCCTACAGTGATTTTCATGGGTTATTTCATTAGGCCAGACTGTCAACTTGCTGTCTCCATTTTCAAAAAATATGTTAAGATCTTTATACTTTCTACGCAATTCCTAAAAAGATGTTGTTAGATATGTTTTCATCCGTGATGAAAATTGGAAGAAGCACTTGTTTACAAACTCAAAGAGAAATTGGCCTAAAGGATGCTACAGTGTTGTGGATTTTGATGAAACAGACAAGAATGACATTTTTCCAATCCGTCAAGTGTAATATTTAGCAATATAAATAATTACCAACTGGTAAACCCTTGCGAGGGTTGATATCTTACCGCTGTCATTACACTGCCTACTACACATATTGCCTCATGGGAGAGTTAAAGCTATAGTGCGTAGTTTCTGCCGCCCCCAAGAATTGTGGAAATTGTAAGGAATGACAACAAAAACTGTCGGCGTGTCCACATGCTACAAGCCTTCCATGACCGTGCATCGCCCCCTCTCCTCCAGGCAGTTGCTAGTAGCCAAGGAGCACCACGGAGGACACGGAGGATTAAAAAACATGATCCCTCTTCAGAAGGGGTTATTGTCTTCGCGTTTTTGCGCAGGAAAGTCACTGTATGCCACAATCTTGTGAACACAGCTATAAAGACAAATAATACAGAGACAGTTGTGTGGCGCCGATAGTCTTAATTAGCTTTGTAGAGATTCATTTGCCAATGGCTTGAATGTAAAGGTGGCAGTAGCTCAGTCCATAGGGAGTTGGGTTTGGAACCGGAGGGTTGCGGTTCATGTCCACATACGGCCAAAGTATGGTGGTGGACTGGTAGCTGGAGAGGTGCCAGTTCACCTCCTGGGCTGTGCTCTTTGCTGTGCTCTTGAGCAAGGCACCAAACCCCTAACTGCTCAGGGTGCCTTTCCATGGGCATCACTCTGACATTTCTCCATTTAGTGCATGTATACGCACTAAGCATGTGTGTGTAATTCAGGCCTGTGTGTGGAAATTGTAATTTCCCCTTGTGGGAATAAAGGATACATTGCTATTGTTATAATTATTAAAGGAAGTTCATTAATATCAAAAAGTTACGCCTTAAAGCTTTACGATTACAGCATTGTGGATACATACATTCACTGGACCAGGCAGACCCGGAAATTAATCAATCACGGTGGATGTGTACCTGTCACCATTTTTGCTTAATGGTGGTATTGATGATTATTGTAGATGACCTGAGTGTGACTTAAAGTCCGAGTTTAGAGTTTCCCAGCAGCTGTGTAATCGGAGCAATGGATAGTGTCAGCTGGGAGGACAGAGGCAATGTGTTGAAAATAACCTCTGCTTTACTCTTTTTTTAGTCTCTCGTAAAAGTTTATACTGAAACGCAGTGTAGCCGAGGAGTACAGAGTGATACCATTGCAATTAAGTGTGACTGGAGAATGGCTTTGAGTCTCTAGACTCTTCATACACTGGCTAACCTCTTCGTCCTGAGGTTGGTCTAAACACATGTGCTCCCACACAGAAAATAATTGTGCCACTACTTGCGCCGTCACGGCCATTCCCGGTCTGGAATGATGAAAGTGCAATGCGGAAGACCCGAAAACACTGACCAATCAGAGTAGACTGGCTTTTTCAGGAGGGGGGCTTAAAGAGACAGGCTCTAAAATTGAGCATTTTAGACAGAGAATGCAGAATACAGGTATTAAATACAGGTATTATCAGACAGACAGAATGAGAAAAATAATGTGTTTTTGAACATGTAAACATGTCAGAGGCATGTAAACATGTTCTAGTAGATTCCCAAAATACAAGTATAAACCTGCTATTGCTCAAACCCCCGTCTTTCATATCAATTAAAATGATTATGTCACTTTATCCTAAATTCCTAATTCTGTCTGTATTTCTTCATACTCTGACTCTTGCTCATTTGGCTCACAATCTAGCAATTAAGAATTAAGAGAATGTCAGAAAACTTAACATTTTGTTAAGTGTTTAAAGAAAAAAAATGTTGTATCGCTGTGTGAAAAATACATTTATCTCCTTATCACACTATAAAGGTATGTGCAAGCTCAGCAGAAACTTTGAAGATGGAGTTGACTCCAAATGAAACATTATAATATAATTCTGAATAAGTTAATGTACATTTAAATTAAGAATACTATTGCGTACAGCATCAAGAATGTTCTTCATCACACTTTTACTGACATGGCTCTTTTACAGTAACTCTCTAAAGTATAAAAAGATGTAGCTGTCATTATGTAGCTGTCTGATTTGTTGCGTGATGCACTGCATGCTCTTCCTCACTCTCTGGTCTGGAGCCTTGTGGTCTTGAATAGAATGATTAGAATCAGAAGTATGTAACTTATACAGTATACTGTATTTTACACTGTTAAAAACGCACTAAGACAACTGAACACTAGTGCAGCCGGTTCGCCACCTTACTTCCTGGTTTGCTCCCGTCATAACTACAACAACCACTAGAGAGCAGGGCCAGGCCATAATTGGGGAAAGATTCTCAGTGAAGGACAGTCTCTTTACTAGTAATCAGCTCTCTTTTTGTGTTAAGGGCATAAGGTCTAGTTACATGTGATGCTATTTTGTATATGTTAATGGGTTTAACACTTTTAATCACTTTAATAAGTTCCGCTGAACAGCATGCAGACTAAAGCATATATAAAGTGGTAACTTTAAAAAAAATAGAGATTCTGAAACTTACATGTTGAATTCGGTGTTGAAAATTCCCAAGTGGAAATCAATGTTGAAAATTCCCAAGTTGAAATCGGCATTGAAAATTCCCAACTGAAAATTGATGTTGAAAATTCCCAACTGGAAATTGATGTTGAAAATTCGCAAGTGGAAATTGATGTTGAAAATTCGCAAGTGGAAATCGATGTTGAAAATTTGCAAGTACGAAACCACAAATACTCCTGTGTGATTTACCTTAAGCGGGGTTTGAATCCGCGTTGCCTGTGTGTCAGTCAGCGTCAGTCCCCCCTGGACCATCTCCTGAGATGCAAAAAAAGAAACATCACCTTCATCTACCTGATGAGAAACAAAGTTTGTCTTTCCCTTCTGTTGCCCCTTAATCCTCTTAAACAGTGAATCCATTAAAAACTGTCTGCCGATAATGCTTCAACAAACCCTTTAACAATTTCCAAGACATAATAACCAATCAAAACCCTTTAATATGGTGTAATACATGTATCTATCTCTTAAATAACCTGAAACCTGCTTCACAGAAGTCAATCGACTCTGTGAAGTTTAACGTTAAATAAAATATTGAGAATACATCTCAGAGCCTTGAGAGCCCAGCTGGAAGAGAAACTGTTACTCAATCTGGAGGTTGTGAGTTCAAATCCCATATTTGCCATTTATTCTTCTGTTCCATAAATTATTCTCTCATTGTTAAAAGCCTGTTGCTGAACTCCTTAAAAGGCCTCAGAAGAGTTAATAAGTCCCAAGTTACATGTTTCTTCTTTTAGAACAAAGAGTGAAACTGTGAAATTGTATCAACTCACCAAACAGGAAGTGGAACATTAATTCAGCTAAAACGTCTCAGAAGGAGTTTGATCCTGCTGATGTTTTCAAGCTGGTCTCACGGTATATATGTACCTCTGGCCACGTTTTTGCAGTGCCACAAGCCACAAATATGTACTGTAAGGTACCCTATATTCTGAATTTTGAGGAACAAATGTCCACTGGAGGTCCCAAAGAGAAGAACGGTCATGTGGCTCTGGCAGTTGGTATTAGTGTACCACTGGCCATGTGTAAAATGAGGTAACGGTTGGTTTTCAGTTAATCAAGTCATCTTGAAACTCTGCTTGTTCCTATTATGGGTTGTTATATCTTATCTGAGGTTTAAACATGCAGTACATGTGCTTCTAAGCATATTTTGCATCTACACAGTGTTTTTTACTCATTGTCAATATCATTTTCTGTACTTATGTCAAAAGAAACTGGTGAAAAAGCTATGAGTGGAATTGGAAGGAAATGGCAATGTAAGATAACAGTGAATTCATTTTATTATTTGAGTACTGATGTGGATATAAATTAACTGACCCTTAAACTTAGTTTACCTGCCTTTTAGACTGACCACAATGTCAGATGTTTCTTATCCTCTGTCCTGAAATATTAATCAAACACAGTAATTCCGGCACATGAACTCACTCCGTTTCTCATCTATTTTTGTCATGCAGTGCAGTGTAATGAGGAGTCCAAGCTGATCGGTGACTTGTTCAAAGGCTACAACAAGAATATTCGCCCGGTGGTTCATCCTGAAGACAAGCTGGAGGTTCAGATCAAGCTTACCCTCACTAACCTCATATCCCTGGTGAGATATTCACAACTCTCAGAAAAGTTGTTCACCATTATTCCCACAGGACAATCGGCAGATTGGCCGAGTTTTTAACACATGCCCTATGATGGCTGTTGATTCATTAGTGTAGTACCACTTACAGCTCAAATACTCATACTGCTTCTGCACTTCTACCACAGAATGAAAAGGAGGAGACTCTTACGACTAATGTGTGGATTGAGATTGTGAGTTTTCCTTTTCTTCATACTAGTGTTTTTGTGTTTTTTGTACAAAACCGGGCAAGCTGCAGTCCTTCCCATTTATTCAGCCCTCAGTTGTGGCTAGTTTTCAATCATGCTGTTGACCTTTCTCTCAATTGTCATCTACAGCAATGGTCCGATTATCGCCTCACCTGGAACGCGTCTGACTATTATGGGATTAGTCTTATTCGTGTCCCATACAACACTGTTTGGCTTCCCGACATTGTCCTTGAGAACAAGTAAGGCATTAACAAAGAGAAGTGAAATCCTGCCTTTTCCCTGCCTGCAGTGCCATCATACATCATCCAGTCTGGTGTTAACTGTTTCTGTTCTTTATCTTCAATCTCTGCAGCATTGATGGCAAGTTTGATGTGGCTTACTACGCCAATGTGTTGATCGACAACACTGGTTGGATGTACTGGTTGCCTCCTGCTATCTATCGCAGCACTTGTGCCATTGAGATCACCTACTTCCCATTTGATTATCAAAACTGCACGCTAGGATTCAGGTGTGGTACAATTGCATTTTTCCAAAACCTTTTTCCAAATACTGTATATATACTGTATATATATATATATA
>NC_045745.1:26860389-26861154 GCF_008692095.1 Etheostoma spectabile | reverse complement strand
TATATATATATATATATATGTATATGTAGATATATATATGTCTATATGTACATCATATATATAGCTTAATCACTGATTTATTAGTTTGTTTTATTTCAAGCGTACTTTGCCCTCAAACGGCCTGTCTCAGGGTGCCAAGATGGAGCCATGATAGGTTAAATCAATAGTTAAAACTGAATAAAAGGCTACGTGCATGCTCAGAGAATTGGAGTTACTCTGGGTAACAACAATCTACTGTTGTATACTATCCTAATTGCCGGCAACCCCTAGGTCCCAGACGTACAGTGCCAATGAAATGGACCTAATTTTGGCTATTGGAGAAAATGGCGAGACCATTGAGTGGGTGGACATTGACCCTGAGGCTTTCACAGGTACAGCGCATCCACATTTAATACTCAAATTTTTCAAAATTTAAAGCACACAATCGATCAGCTTATTATGTTTTCACCCGTCAGAGAATGGCGAGTGGGCCATCGTCCATCGCCCAGCCAGGAAGAGGATCAACACACGGTATTCCCCAGATGACCTAGAGTATCAGGAGATCACATTCAATCTGATCATCCAGAGGAAACCCCTCTTCTACGTCATCAACATCATCCTGCCCTGCTCCCTGATCTCCTCGCTAGTTGTGTTGGCCTACTTCCTACCTGCACAAGGTCGGTAAAGACCCAACAGCTATTATTACACAGATTATTATGGTTTCAAATGGAGTAATGTTACAGGAATTGAGCGCCTGGGCTGCATCAGCTGAGCTGCAGCAGCTGA
>NC_045745.1:26858738-26860379 GCF_008692095.1 Etheostoma spectabile | reverse complement strand
CGCATCAGCTGGTCAACTCCCCTCGCTAAGAAATGGCTACTTAAAGCTGCTTTAGTTGCTCCTAACTGCTTGATGCTTAGTTTTGCTCTAACTGCTGCTGCTTTAGTTGCTCCTAAATGCAACCCACCTCCTCCCCTGCTCCACCTTGTTGTGTATAACGTGGCATGTGCTTCCATGTAATCGTTGCTGCTCTGTTCATATGGGGAATAGTTTAGCTCTCCCAATCCTAAACTGTGTGAGCGTCCCCTAATGCTGCTGCTGTCCCCTGATTCTCTGCTCTTTCATGATGCTGATGAAATGTCAGGGGACTCCTCTGAACAGAGCCATACGAACAAATTTAATTTGTGATTTATTCACTACAATTTCTTTAAGCATTTTTATTATCTGCATTTTTCTAGACTTAATTTTTAAAAGTTTTATTAAGGTGTGTACCTTGGACATTAAACTAAATAATAATTCATTCTAGTTACTCTTATATACTGGCCATAATGAAAAGGACCAGCATTTAGAAATAGCTCTTTGTAGGCTTTGTAATAAGCAATAATAATATGTAGTAAGTATAGTAGGTAAGAATATTCTATCAGACAAAGTCTTGAGAAAACACTGGTATGTCTTTGCAGATTTGTTTTCTGCATATTGTCTTATCCTTATCAACTAAATCCAGATGCTGTAAATACTGTAAAGCATCTGTAGCATTATTTGCTGCAAATGAAGTGCCTGAGCACAGAGAATGTACTGAAATTATTGGGTTCCAAAGCTGGTGTGTATTTTTTGGATTTGGTGTGGTCCTCCTGTCTCATGAGTCTCTCTTGTCTCCTTCACAGCCGGGGGACAAAAGTTGACTGTGTCCATCTCTGTCTTGCTGGCTCAAACTGTCTTCCTCTTTCTTATTGCTCAGAAGATCCCTGAGACATCTCTTTCTGTCCCTCTCATTGGCAAGTGAGTCAGTGTGTGTTCTCTGCTGACCTCTGCTAGGATTTCTTTTCTACAATCCATTCTGTTTGAGTCTCCTCTGCAACACAGATCTTCTCTTTGTCTTTCTCAGGTACCTGATCTTTGTTATGTCTGTCACTACTCTCATTGCCACCAATCAAATTGTGGTTCTAAACTTCTCCCTGCGCAGCCCCAACACTCATACCATGTCCCATAGCATCAAACATGTAAGTATGTCATATGCAGTTGGGTAAAATGTGTTTATTGTGTGTGAACTGTTATCCTCTCTGCCTCCCGCAGTTGTTCCTGGAAATGGTACCCCGTTTCCTTGGCATGTCCCCACTGGTGGATGACAGTGAGGTGACAACAGAGGTGAATGGAGTGAGGGAGCGGCGACGCAGCTCCTTTGGCCTCATGCAGAGAGCAGAGGAATATGTACTGAAACAACCTCGCAGTGAGATGATGTTTGACAAACAAAGAGAGAGGCATGGTCTCACACGGTCGATTGGTAAGACGTCTACTTTCAAAACTGTGACGCAGCTCTGAAATCGGACCAGCCATTAAAACCCAGTCTGATTTATGTGTAAATATTATGTTACAAAGTTGTTCACTGTCTGGTATGAATCAAATGCATTCATATCCTTTATTTTAACCACATATTTGTGCATTACACAGGTATTGTATGTCATTTAACACCTTTATTATTGC
>NC_045745.1:26854264-26858728 GCF_008692095.1 Etheostoma spectabile | reverse complement strand
TCAAAGATGCCAGTGTCTGCCTCTGGTGAGGCTTTGGCATGCTGTTTTCCAACTGTCAGTGTCTCCTTCTCCCTAGTGGATAACATGGATGTCAGCAGTACAGCCAACTTGTATAAGAGTTTGGCTCAAGCTGCACCTGAGATCAAGCAATGTGTGGATGCCTGCAACTTTATTGCTGAGAGTACGAGACAACAAAATAACATTGGATCTGTAAGTGTTACTTTAAGCTTTATCTGCCTAGTACATGTACGTGACTGTGATTCTTTTTTCTAAATGTTTATTGATTACATGTTTGTTTTCCTATATATTTTTTTGGCCAACTGTTATCTTAGTTCCTGAATCTATATTTTTTTTATTTCCAAATACAGGAAATTGAAAGCTGGGTACTGATTGGGAAGATGATCGACAAGGTGTGTTTCTGGGCTGCCATGCTCCTCTTTATCATCGGCACAGTGTGGATCTTCTTAACAGGACACTTCAACCGGGCACCGGACTTTCCATTTCCTGGGCAGAGCAAAAAATATGCCCCAGCTTAAAAAACAAACAAAACCTTTTGCTCTGAAACCTTACCAAGGGTCACTGTGCCTCATGCTGTCTATAAGGCTGAGCAACCTTGCTCATTGAGTCCCAGGCTCAAATTCAAGATTGAGTTAGCATGGCTTTTACAACAGAGAGGTTAACAACAAATCTATCTGGGTTCATGTTCACAACTCAGACTTGTCTTTGTGAACACTTGTCAGGCAGCTTAGGGTTTTCATTCAAACTTATAACTTAGTTCTGAGTTATTTATCTTAGTGTAAGTTATTTGGATGTATACATTAAATGGGTGGATCGGGTCTAGTTTAAAATAAGTGATGTTGATGTTGAAATCCTCCTCCTCCTCTTCCTCATCCTCCTCCTCATCATCATCATCATCATTTACAATTGATATTTGTTTTGTAGTATAAAAGACAACGGTGTAAGTGTAAGCAGGTCCAGACTTCAGGTTATAAGTGTATTTGAAGGGAAGTAACTGAAGGCAATTCACCACAATGACGTGAAAGTAATTTCTGTTGCAGCAAAGAATCTTTCAAGTTAAAACAACAACGGCATTATGTACTACATGGAGCCACAAGCACTGTGTAGACTGGATTCATAAATAGCAATATAGAAGCTTCCTTAACTGAAAAACTGGTTTTATTTACATGTACTGTGCTAAAATTGTCAATCTTTCATGGACTCACAAGAATTGTCCATGTGTCACACTGCAAAACATCTGATAAAGTCTGGGTAAGTTTCCCTGCATTTGCTATGTCTTATGTGGAGAACCTGTGCTGTAACCTGAGCCAGCTAACTCTGAATTATTATTATTATTCTTACTATGACTTATTTATTAGAAATTCTTGTTAAAGGTAGATTGCTCCAAGGGACATTGTTTAGATTCATTGTGCTATGTTTTTTAAAAAAAATAAATATGTTGTTTTGTGCATTGTGAATTGCTTAATCAATTTATTAAGTGTGAGTTGTGTGACCCCCCCCCCCGCACATAAAATTAGGATAAGGCATTTCAATACTGAATTTGATGTCAAGGTCGTTGTGTTTCATACATCAGAGTGGGCCATATGCATTTCAGAAAGAGAAAAGCAGTCACAGCAGTACTGCATTTAAATATACTGTAATGTGTGTCTGCTGTGCTTTAGGGGGGTTGGAATTTAGGTACGCTTGGCTAAAGTGTAAGTATAATGTAAAACTCAAACAAAAAAAGGGGCGAGCTTGCTCTGTTTTGTTTTGAATTTACTTGGAACTAAACAGTAGTGATGAAGGAACTCATAGTGGACCTTTAATATAGGCCTACGGATGCCAGATCTGGTCTGGCTATCACCCGACCAAGCTCAGTGGATTTGAGAATGGGCATTGCGAGCAGCAGGGCGAAATAAAATCGCCAGCAGTGGGCGGGGTTTACCAGTATGCCGGATCTCTAATTGGCGCAGAATTCAGTGGATGAGAATTGCTCACCTGGCGCATAGATAAACTATAGTCCTTACATAAACGTGTTAAATGTAATATCAGAAGACATAGTTCTTTTAAGATAACATAAAATTGACACTAAATCAAAATATCTTGAAAAATGTAACACATTATCGTGTTTTTATACAATGGCTGTCAGAGAGGATGGTCACTAGCAACGTTTTTATTTTGAAAATGCTAACCGGAAATCCCTTGATTTGTTCCGTGACCTTGATCGTGTGGATGTGTTGAATAGTCAAATACCAATACCAAAGCTCCAGGTACTAAATGGCCTCTGATAGATACCACGTTAACATCATTGCAGCTTCCTCCTCAACATCATGTCAGCTGTTTCCCAATCTGGCGTTCAGATCACAACTCACTACGTGAACAACTATTATTCTTCATGCATGCTTGCTGATACAGCTGCACAAATAGGCCTATAAATAAATAAATAAATAAAAAGGCCTATTTGGTTTCAAAACACATTGCGACTTTGTTAAAAAAAAATCTTATTTATTAAAAATAAGAACTCAATAAGCATGACCTGCGTCTTGTGATCAAGCAGCCACATTTTAAGGTTCCTTTTCTTTTATCTCCCACACTCTGTCCTATATAGACAACCCATGGGAGGGACTAAATCGTGCATCACCTACGGAGAAAATAACTCTAAGCACAGGCTTGGATACGATACATCTTTTAGCATCTAGGCTGTCGTTTTATCATGCGTGTGGAATAGCAGTGCTGAGTCGTGGCGTGTTTCATCTGATATGTAAGTATATTTTTAGGCCTAAAGACGTTATTGCCCTCCCCTGGCTAACCTGGCGTAGCTTTGCCGATGGAAAGTTGTCCAGCTGCGGACTTCACGCCACCGAGGCGCGTTTACCTAGCTAGACACCGTAAGCGGGGGTGATGTGCATGTCACTTTTCGCTAGGTATCATTTGTGGTGTAGTTTTTTTTTTGTAAACTGAGATGTAGTTTCTTTGTGGAATGCGGCGCTGTGTGAACCCGGGCTAACGTTATGGGTGGAGACGACAAAAGGGACCAAACGTAGCTAGCTGTCAGCATTTTCAACCTCTAGGCAACAGTCAATCTTACTTTCCGGAGACTTAAATAATACAGCACCGTTGTCTCGGTGGTGTATGTCGAGTCGTACATGTCAGCAGACGTCGGTGTAAAACGAAGAGAACGTGTTCTGATGACGCCTAGTGTGTAAGCTGTAGTAGCCAACCATAAACTACCATCAACTCTCAAAAAAGAGGCAAAAAGTGCGTATTTATCACCAAAATTGTATCTTAATGCGTTTCAAAACTTGTCATTTTATGCGATGGGTTATACGTGATACAACGCTGAATCATTCTGGAAGAAACTTCCTAAATTTAAGGCGACAATTGTGCAGATTTGAGGAAATCCGATGGGCGCAGACACTAGTTGACTCAGCACTGTTGTTTGAGTCATTGGAATGTCTGACACACACAGATCCTGTCATTGGTTGCGTGTTTCAGACCAGTGTCTTAAATGTCACACGCATAGCCTATATTGTTTCTAAAAGATCAGTTAGATTTTTCCCCCCAAAAAAAGTATTAAAAAACATAACTGTCCTTTACAGCAAGGAACATTCAACATTTGTATAGATCAGGCTAATGTATTCAAAATAACACATTTTTAAATTAATGCTACACTGCATGTATGCCTACCTTGCTGCCCCTAGAAATGCAGACAGAGAAGAACCTTATTAACATTTTATAATTTAGGATTATAATGTAGGCCTACTTCAAGCAGAATAGCCTACTAAATGAATCGGATCATACAGATACAGAATGTGCCCAAGTCTGTTGCAGTGACAATAGTGCTCTGTTTGACCTGTAAACACACCCAGCAGTGCTGTAAGGCTGTATGGACCACACCTTACATTTACTTTATTTTTTGCAAGTTGAGGACTTCAACTATGCATGCTGCATTCACACCAAATCAGGCGATAAGCGCAGAGGATGCAGGGGTGTTGGAGTGTCACTTAAATGGCCCGTGTGTGTCTCTGTTGTGTTCCTCATGGGATGCTACCATTTAGCCATGCTGCTAGAGGGCTGGGTCCCAAGTATAGTCTGTCTGCTTTTAATTTTACTTTTTGTAATGCGATGCCTATCATTACGGTGGGTTTAATCTGGTGCACAAGGCCAAATTAAGCCTACATGTGAAACATAACATTACAGTTCATTCTGGTTTGCTGCCGGATATGTGATTGGCCACCGCTGCGTGACGTTGGTTTGTGTTGCTCTAAAAGTGGCTGTCAAACCAGGGGCCGCAGGGGTCTGCAGCCCACACACCCAACCGTGTTGAAACATGGACCCTGTCTCGTTTACCATGCTTTGTTGGTGGGACTTTTTGCTGTGGCATCATCAACATTTAAATATCAATATACCTCCTTCTCAAAACACGAAAAATATAATTTAGGCCTACTGCAACCCTGCCCCCCCCCC
>NC_045745.1:26849228-26854254 GCF_008692095.1 Etheostoma spectabile | reverse complement strand
AAAAAATGTAGTCGACTAAGGGGGCAGCCCTGTCTAAAAGTTGATTCTGTTAAACATTTAGGCTTCCCCCACAGGCCCCACTGCTGCAGTCTATACGCACTACCAACATTTAAAAGAACGGGAGGACTGGCATTTTTGCATAAGTGCCTGATTTGGTGTGAATGCAGCCTTAAGGTCTGCAGAAAAAAACACCATTTTAAGATGGTCTCAAGTTGCTCTTTAAAGCCCTTTATATGGAGTATTTCCATGTGATTATAGCAACTTTCTAATCATTTTGATGGTTTTTGTTTTTGTTTGTAGTAGGGAAAAAAGACAAATCCTACACATAGGGTCTTTTAATCTCTCCTAGCATTGTCAGTCACTTTAAGTGGTGACTGATTCAGTGTTGTTCACTGAATCAAATTGGGGCGGCTGTGGCTCAGTGGTAGAGCGGTTGCCTGCCAATCGGAAGGTTGGTGGTTCGATCCCTGCCCCTGCAGTCATTGTCGAAGTGTCCTTGGGCAAGACACTGAACCCCGAGTTGCCCCCGGTGCTGCGCATCGGAGTGTGAATGTGTATGATTGTTTATCTGATGAGCAGGTGGCACCTTGTACGGCAGCCCCGGCCACAGTGTATGAATGTGTGTGAATGGTGAATGTCTCCTGTAGATGTAAAAGCGCTTTGAGCAGTTGTTAAGACTGGAAAAGCGCTATATAAATACAGCACATTTACATTTACATTGTTCAAAATATGTGTAGAACAAGCACCACTGATACAAACGCAAAGTTATTCTCATATGACCATTTGGTGTGTAAGATGTGGCTTGGCTTTCAGTTAATGCACTCCCTTCTGACAAATTTGGCTCATGCAGTAGAGGACTCTGGGTGAGTAGTGTTGTATTTCGCAGGTAGTCAAAAGTTCACTCCAAAAAACCAGAAAATCTTGTCAAATCAACACTAGACTTCTCTGCCTTTTTAAGGGTAAACAATCATCCACATCCCAGTCTGT
Organism: Etheostoma spectabile; assembly: GCF_008692095.1. NCBI lineage: Eukaryota > Metazoa > Chordata > Actinopteri > Perciformes > Percidae > Etheostoma > Etheostoma spectabile. The sequence goes on along the minus strand of NC_045745.1, from coordinate 26,853,267 downwards.
ATAGCACTCAACAGACCAAAGAGGTTATCTGGCAAAATATTATTTTGTCAACACATCTTAACAGCTGGAAGTTAATTTTAATTTAAATGTTTATGGCGGAATGGAAGTAGAAACAACAACAAAAGAATTCTCGGAAAACTTCAGAAATGGTTAAGTGGAAATGAATATGGGTTTTCTGAGAAATAAAACATGACTTGTTCTTTTGATGGAATCCCAGCAACATGTGGTGCAGATCGATAAGTAAGTAAGTAAGTAAGTAAATAACAAGCTTATGGGTGTACAGGGAATAACTTTATTTCAAACTGAATTCACTAAGGCATGCATACCTGGCATGGCACACCTTGGCATACCTTTTAAACAAAACAAATATATACAGTGTATAATGTATATAAACATTTATAGAGAGATAATTGATCACACATTGATATGTGATTGTTTTATTTTATTGTCCTTTTATTTTTTATTGCCACACCTTCTTTTGATGCTGTGTAGAGCCTTTAGGTGATGCACTATACCCACCTAGTGTTCGGTATTGACTCTGCTTTTACCTGCACATTGCCACTCAAGCTCCTGTGTAGTTTCTCCTGCATTTAGTGGACAGATGGAAAACACTTTTTTGTGATTTTACGAGTTTTACAAGTGACGCAACTTGGCAAGTACTTCAGTGAAAACTGCTGGCTATTCATTTTTGAAGTGCTGTGAGGTGTCACATATTTTGAGTCCAAACTCTACCAATAACATTAGGAAGTTTAAATACTAGATTTTAGTGGAGGCATAGCGGTAGTCTCGCTTTGCCAGTCCGTCCACACGCTGTGGAGCGGAGGAGGCTCTGGTTACTCCACATAGCATTCCGGGATGGGAGAAAAAAATCCTAAACTAAGCTTTCACGGAGCTGTAAAATAGCCGTGCAAGAGAAAACTGATGATCTAGTTAGCTGTCTCAATTCACCATGCAGAGACCTGAGGAGCAGTCAACCATTAGTCCTCATAAATCCACCAGAGTTAAAAATTCCAACGCAAAGAAAGCGGAAGTAAACGGACATCGGTGAAAAGACATGCATCCGGCGGAATTTCTTGCAGCATCAGAGCAATCCCGGAAGTGGAACGTCTAGAGGCACGACAAAGCAAATTCAGCGATAATGCTGAAGTTAATCAAAAAGACAACAGAGTAAGGGCCCCCTTCACACCAAAGAAAGGAATCCGGCAATTCTCCACAGGGTTGTGCGGTGGCGGGAGTGTCAATTATATGTCCCATTTGTGTGACATCCTGTTGGGTTATTTAACCCCCCAATGTAGACTTACTATTTCCCAATTATTGTATTCCGTCCGATCATTTATAGAACATTTGCATAACATTTATGAGCGCACTTGAAGGTGGCATATCCTCATTCAAAATGAATGGAAAGACCAGTGTTTTTGGTGGAGTTAGAACTGCCGCAGTGTGTGTGAATGCAGCCTAATATGTCTTATGCAAAAACCGTTTTCTTTCTCATGGAATTAAAGTTAAACATTTACATTTTCTCTGTTGTTTTCAGTCAATTGTGGTAGTCCTTTTAATAGGATCCAGATGTGGTTCTTAGATGTTTCATCATCATCTTCATTCCCAAACTCCCAATTCAATTAAAATAAACTTTATTGCCAAAGTTAAATTACATATGGGACTAGAAGAGCACTGGGAGAGTGCAGACCTCTGCCAAGGTATTCCCTATCGCAAAATAAGAACACTACAATTGACATAAAGCAAGACTCCAACAGCAGACAAGAGAAAACACAAAGACTAAATACATAATATGTTACACACCAGAAAAAAAACTAGATAAACACAAGACAACAAATACACTTTAATCACACAAACACACTACAGGTGTATTAAGTCAGAAACATTTACTACAGAGCTTGCTTTTCGTCGGGCATGGCAACAGTCAGTATATTTGGCACATTGATTTTTCTCCCCACATAAATAGGGCAGTTTCTGCGGATTAGGGAGATGGAAAAACTCTCCTTTTTCTCACAGTATAGTCGGAGGCCTCCACTTTTCTTTTATGTCAAAGTGAACACAGCCTATCCTCCCTGGGTAGTCTGTTCTGACTGTGACTGCCTGTTTTTATGGTCACGCTGTGTCCACTCAGTCTGTACATTCTCTCTCTCTTTCTCTCTTTCTCTCTCTCTCTCACTTGCTCCTTTTGCACACACACACACACACACACGCTCTCTCACACACATACACCCTCCCTCCCCCTTTACCTTGTTGCCCAGGAAACATTCTGCAAGTCAAAGATATCTTCCCACACGCTATACAAAAGGATTCCCACACACTCTTTTCTACCAGCTGTGTCCTAGACTTCTTGTATGTCGCAGTGTCGATGACCTGATCAACAGCTAAATACCAAAAGACGTCTGCGATGTATGTATTAATGGCATTTTAACATTTACTTCTAACATGGAGTCAGACTGACTTAAATGCTTGTTCTATTTCGTATAGGCTTCAACCTCTAAGAGCTATTGCTATTGAGTTAATCCCTTCGTTCTTGTGAAATCATGTCACTCTCCTCAAAGATTAGATTGTCCTGTCAGATTATTTCACTGACTCTTCAGATAGTCGAACCGTGTCTCTCCAGGTGTAATGGCTGTGTTCGTATTGGCTACTTTGACTGCTGTTGCTGCTTTTACACATCTACTTCTACTAGTGTTTCTGTTGCTACTGCTACTCAGTCAACACCTGGTACTGCACCTGCTACTAATGCAACCCAAATTAAAGCAACTTCTGCTGTGGCTGCTTCATCTATTGATGTTATTTTTAGTGAATGTAAACACGTAGATAAACTAAAAAGAATTTAGATGAATCAGACAGTATGAAGCCATGTATAGAGAACACATACAGTACACTGAATCTCTTCAATATATACAAAATATATTATGATATAAAAGATATTTTAATTATGCAATTAATGAAGTTAAAACTTAACTGTAGAGTTACAATGCTGTAAGGCGCTGCCTGCAATCTACTTCACTTTTGCCTTTACTGGAATACTGAATCCCTTTTGTTGTTTGTTTTTTGAGGCGATGAAATGCTGTGAACTTCCAGCTTGTGACTTTTAAATCTCATGCTGTAGAATGGTCTCAGTTTCACATTAGTTTGATCAGTTGTCTAATGCATGCCACTGTAATGCTTTAAAAAAAAGGGTGCACAAACTCTGGATTTTAAATGTAAAACTCCCTTTTCTCTTGTCTTTTGACCAGAGCAGCTGGCACTTGCACCAGCGGTGCAATGTCCAGCCCAGATATCGTAGAGCCAGCGGCTCAAAGCTCCACGGCCCAAAACCTGGCCAGAAGGCGCTTTTCGCGTGACGCCCAAGGTCTGAGTCCAGACGAGATAGATGGCCTCATGTCCAGCAGCGGTAAGAACGACTTTCCCTTTTATAAATACATTACCATTGAAACTTTATTGGCTGCATCAGAATTTATTTATTAAAATGGCCTAATCTTCCAAATCACAGAGGGCCGTCCCTTCCTTGTGGTGCATCATCTTCCTGAAATAAAAGATGAGGGGATACCTCCCCTAATGCCTGGGATCCCTGTTACATGCAGAGTGGAGAACACAGAGAAACACACTACTCGCTCAAAGGTACACCTGTTTTAGAAAAAAATGTTTGGTAGTTTTTAACAGAAAGCTAGTAATTATAGAAAGCTTTAGAAAACGCTGAGGTGAAAGCACAGAATTTACCTTTAATTAGTCACTCTTTATAACCATGTCAAAACTGTTTGTACGTTTTATAGACAATCTCATGATCAACCCATGCTCACTTTTGAATATCTAATCTTTTAAAGCCTGACTGAAAACGCCCTGAAGTTAAACTTGACTGTCCTTTACAGTGACAGTATGGTATACCAATTCTATGACAGCACTAAAACTGTCAGCTGCCCTTTATATGGTGTGGTTATTGTCTGGGGATTTGAACTTTGATCAGCTGGTATGTTAGCAGTGTTGGGTAAGTTACTTAAAAAAAATTAGTTACAGTTACTAGTTACTTCTTCCAAAA
>NC_045745.1:26849125-26849218 GCF_008692095.1 Etheostoma spectabile | reverse complement strand
TTAGATACTTAGTTACAAATTATAAAAGTGACTAGTTACTTCAGAAAGTAACTAATGTGTTACTTTTAAGTACATTTTTAAATGCTCAAATGT
>NC_045745.1:26843899-26849115 GCF_008692095.1 Etheostoma spectabile | reverse complement strand
CCCCACCTCCACCCCTCTTTAATGGAACTTAAAATAAATAATTTATGATAAATCTGAATATTATAATGAAATGGACACTTAATACAATACATTATTAATAGAAACAATGTACACACATCTGAATGAATGTTGCTATAGGACAAAGTGAGCCTAGCATCCAATCAAAGGCCATGTATGTAGATATTATGTCTAATGGATCAATACAAATAACACAATAGCGTTTTGGAACTTATGATATTTATTGCCCTTCAACAGGCCACAACTGGGCAAAATTAAATAATGCTTGTTAAGCATTATAACAAAAATAATTAACAAATATATACACTCTTTGTAGTGCAAATGTGTGTGTGTGTGTGTGTGTGTGTGTGTGTGTGTGTGTGTGTGTGTGTGTGTGTTTTTGTGTGTGTGTGTGTGTGTGTGTGTGTGTGTTGTGTGTGTGTGTGTGTGTGTGTGTGTGTGTGTGTGTGTGTGGTGTGTGTGTGTGTGTGTGTGTGTGTGTGTGTGTGTGTGTGTGTGTGTGTGTGTTTGTGTGTTAGTTAGAGAAAGAGAGAAGTGAGAGAGTGACAGCAATTAGCTTTGGAGCGAGTAGCCACTCTAAAGTCATAGTGAAAGAAACAAAGTGCCCCCCCCCCCCGTGTTTTCTGACCACGGTGGAAAATCTTTAGCAGGAAAAGTTATCCCTCGCCTTGATTTCATAACACAATACCTGTCTCTAGTTTGTGTTGTTCATTGTGTGTCAGACTATGCGTGCTTTCGAACACCCGCCCAACTCTACCTCTGATTGGCTTACCATGAAGTTTTACTCAACCTCAGCCAATTGTCAGCATTTATGCGCATTGTCACGTTCATGCTACTGTACATTTCCACAAGGTCATGTGTAATGGTATATAAGATTGAGAGAAACACCACATGTTCCATTTCTTTACAAAGAAGCTCTAAGAATGAACAATGTTGTCTCATTTAAACCACCATACTTATGTACATCATTTTAAAAATGTCCGTCCAGGTCCATGTAGGCACCCTATACACAGTACAGCTAACACATGGCCACTTCCACTGGACAGTGAAGAGGAAGTACAAGCACTTCCAGGAGCTGCATCGAGACCTTTACAAGCACAAGATGATGCTTCACTTGCTGCCTCTGGGAAGGTCGGTGCACAAATCAGTTTTTTTAATCATGCCAACATTTGCAGTCGACATCCGTGTGATGACTTTTCGACATGTTTCTGAAGCACTGAGTATTTTGAATATTCAAATTTCTCTCAAAGATTTACAAAGGAGAGGCAGCAGCTGAGAGCCATGTCAGAGGAAATGCCCAGCCTACACGGGACAGAACGCACCAGGAGGACCTCCAGCAAATTGGTATCAACCCAGTCAATCAGATAGATGTATATCCAGCACATATAGTGACTAGGGATGTGTGCACATTTTTTTTTGTAACAAGATTTTAAAATGTATTTTATTCAAAGATTGATGCATACTACTACTGCTGTGTTACTCTTTGCTGAGGAGTCCTTATTTAGGCTGATCAATATAAGATATTCTATTACTAGGAAATATTATATATTTTGGGACTGACACTTTTTTTGTGAAAATATAATATTTTATTTATATATATAAGATATATATATATATATATATATTTTTTTTTATTATAAAGCCTGTTCTAGGTATTTTTATACATACTGTTAAAGTATAAAAACTCTGAATCCACAGAGAAATGCACATAGCCTGAATTAAGAAACTGTGCTTTTAAGCATGCCGCCAGATCTCCTGTATGGTTGTGATGTCACAACTGAGCAATATATAGGTAGAAGGTGCCAGTACATTGCCATTACAGTCGTTTCCCCGGCTGCAATGATGGTACAGAGATGGCTACAGAATACCTGCTGACCAATCTGACCATACCAGGCTTTTTCGTAAGGGCGCTAAAACAAAGCATTTTAGGTGCTATACAGGTATATTCAGACAGACAATATGAGAAAAAAGTGTTTTTTGAACAATAAAGCATGTAACCATGTTCTAATGTATGAACCTGAAAATGAGCAACATATAAAACGTTCAACAGTGTTCTGGATAATAGAGGTTGAAGTTCTGCAGTTGGTAATGGTGTACCATGCTGGGCATTTATTAGAAAACAGTGTGAAATTAGGTAATACTTGATTTTCAGTTAATTAAGTTATCCTAAAACATAAACTGACCATTAAGGGTTGTTATATGACATGTTATCTATCTATCTATCTATCTATCTATCCATCTATCTATCTATCTATCTATCTATATTAATTATCTGTAAATGCGGATAATATGTCCCCTTCAAATTATACCATCAATATATTGTAATTAATCAGGTCCACACAACAAAAAAACTCTCAATCAATGATCAATGATAATTTCATACTACAGCTTCAGGCAGTGCCCTTGAGTAACTTGCACATGGCTTTGCCACTCTGGATGTTGTGTGTCGAGTTGCATTTAAAATTTGCATAACTATTATATATGTAAAATAAGTTTTCTTTACCTGCTTTTTTATTGCAGAAATACCTTGAGGAGTACCTGAACGGTCTGCTGGAGAACTCATTTTGTAGGAATGATCACAGCATGGTAATAGCTTGAGAACAAAAACGCACATACACACACGTACAAAGTGGATGTCATGTAGCATGACTCTATTTTCTCATCTACTTCTTTTCAGATGGAATTCCTTTCTGTCGGAGCTCTCTCCTTCGTCACTGATCTTGGACCCAAAGGCTTGTAAGCTAACTTTTTGAGAGTGTGTGACATACAAGAAAAAGTGGGGGAATGACTAAGTGCATGATAGAGATTAATTGTGTCCACTTGTCTCAGGGAGGGACCCATCTTCAAAAGGTCAGGGGGTCACCGGATCCAAGGCCTGAACTGCATTGGCCATCATCAGTTCTGTTTTCGCTGGTCACGGCGCTGGCTGGTGGTGAAAGACTCCTTCCTGATGTATATGAACAGAGACAACGGCCACATCAACTTTGTGTTGCTGTTTGATCCCGAGTTCAAAGTGAAAGTGGGCCGCGCTCACACAGACACCAGATATGGAGTTTGCATTGAGAACTTCTCTCGGTAGGTCTGCTGTGTGTTGCCTACACACTGAGAGCATAGATTTATGCTTTGGGTAATGTTGTCTTTGTGATACATACAAGATCTGTTTGTTTTTGTCCAGGAATCTGATCATCAAGTGCAGCAGCTATAGACAGACTCATTGGTGGAGTCATGAAATCAACCGGCTTGCAGAAACCTGTGACTTTCTCAAAGTGCATCGCTTCGAGGGGTTTGCTCCACCACGGGAGAACACACTCACTAAATGGTCAGATACGTATTCTACCTGAGATTCACAACTCTCTGTCTTCACATTTCACCATTATTTGCTAAACTTGTATGGTCTATGGATGTTGTTTGTAGGTATGTGAATGGAGGTGGCTACTTTGCAGATCTGGCAGATTCTCTCGAACAAGCCAGGGAGGAAATCTTCATCACAGATTGGTGGTAAGTGTCAGCAACATCTGGATAATGAGTAATGAAGAGGCTTTGTCTTACCATGTTGTACCATTTACAAATCTAAGCTACATATGAAGTTCATTTCTAATGTGAATAATGTTAATGTCTTTTCTGTCAGGCTGAGCCCTGAAGTGTTTCTAAAGCGACCAGCCACTGATAACTACTGGCGTCTAGATGAAATCCTCAGACGCAAAGCAGTAGGCATTCTCTCTGTCTTGTTCTACTCTTTTATGCCGATTAAATGATTGTCATGTTTTACATTACCTGTGCTGATCATCTGTTCAAATAGTGTTGCCTTATTTTAAACCTTTTCCTGCAGGAACAAGGAGTCAAAGTGTGTGTCCTGCTTTACAAAGAGGTGGAGCTAGCACTTGGCATTAATAGTGAGCACAGCAAGAGGACTCTTATGAATATGCATCCTAACATCAAGGTCTGTCACATTGCCATATATTCATATTTGTTATACACAAAAAGGTTTGCATATTTGTTAATATGTTATATATTGTTTTATGTTTGTTAACAGAGGGCTCATCTCATGCTCTAATGTCAAGTTCACCCCTTATGTTCATCAGGTAATGCGACATCCTGACCATGTGTCCTCTGTGGTGTTGCTGTGGGCTCACCATGAAAAGATGGTGGCTATTGACCAAACGGTGGCTTTTGTGGGGGGGATTGACCTGGCATTTGGGAGGTGGGATACCAACCAGTACCGGCTAACTGACCTTGGCTTGACGGCCAACAGTGTAACCGATGGGGAGCCAATAGAAGATAAAGCAGTAAGACATTTTGCTTTTTTAATTTGTTGCTATTATTTGAGCATGAATATGTTTACAGTAGTTCATGAACCAGTGTTTTTTTAAGGCCTTTTTAAGCCTTTATTGACAAGACAACTGAAGACATGAGAGGGGGAATGACATGCAGCAAAGGGCCGCAGGTCGGAGTCAAACCCTGGCCCGCTGCGTCGAGGAGTAACCTTCTATATATGGGCGCCTGCTCTACCAACTGAGCTAGCCAGGCGCCCAAAAACCAGAGTTCTTTTAATATGTCACAATCTCTCCAGACACTAACCGATGTCTCTGTTAACAAGGGCAATGGTGCGGCTGATGGTCCTGAACCAGATAAGCAAGCAGAGCGGGAACCTTATGATCTGACCTACAACAATAAACTGTGGCTTGGCAAAGACTACAGCAACTTTATCCGGAAAGACTGGGTCCAACTGGACAGACCCTTTGAAGGTATGTTATCGAAATCTCCTTCAGTATCACACACACACAAACACAGAGGCTCTGACAACAGGGAGTTGATATGATTGCTTTTTATATTTATTTCCAGATAACATCGACCGTACTCAAGTTCCCCGCATGCCGTGGCGTGATCTGTCTGCCGCTGTTCATGGCGGAGCTGCCAGGGATGTAGCCCGCCACTTCATCCAGCGCTGGAACTTCACCAAGGTCAGACTGAAAGGAAAGTTCTGTCATTTTAAAGCTACCTAGGTTTTATTGTCATCATTTTGGCCTGAATTTCAATATGTTCATACTCTTCATATTGTAATATAATACTGTTTATATAATCCTATTTATTGCAGCACCCTTTGCACTATGCTCCATAATTAAAATAATACCTATCACAATTGTAATTCCTTCATACTTTGCACTCTTCTATGCACTATTGCCTCAACCTGTCTATAT
>NC_045745.1:26843805-26843889 GCF_008692095.1 Etheostoma spectabile | reverse complement strand
TATAGTGTGTATATATTGTTTGTTTTGTATGTGTAAGCACATTGTGAGCAATGATGACGATCCAAAGCAAAATTCCTCGTATGT
>NC_045745.1:26835696-26843795 GCF_008692095.1 Etheostoma spectabile | reverse complement strand
CATACCTGGCAAATAAATCTGATTCGGATTCTGGTTAGCGCAATATTATAAATACCTTCATCATTTTAGAGACTGGAGAATTATTGCTATTGACAGATGGGCAGGTATACAAGCTTCAGATGATTTTTACACATATTTTACTGTAACTATTTAAAGCAAGTTTTTGGATGTTTAAACGGTTTTAACAAGTAGTTTATATTTATTTAAACCTGACTTGTGTTCACTGCAAAAAAAGGGGTGTCTAAAAATAAGATTAAAAACACTAAATCTGAGAGAAAAGGTACTCAAAACAAGGTAAAATTATCTTTCAAGATAATTTCACTTGACAAGCTTGCTTAATTTAAGATTTTAGTGTAAAGTTGAACACTTAAAATAAGGAATTCACTCTTAAAACAAGATAAATGATCTAACACATCTAAATCTAATTTTTCTTTATCTTGGTAAGAACCAAATAGTTTGCAGTGTTGCCGTGGCCCTATTGGAATTTGTAAGCTGTTATAAGCTGTTTACAGTCTCTACTATGTTATGCTTTGCTAACATATTTGGTAAATTAGCCACAACTACAAAATTATAACCCAGATAGTAGTGAAACATGCTTAATCTAACTTTTAAACAAGGCTTCTGTGTGAAACATGACAAACGGGAAGGTCACAAATCTGGCTTTCATTCATTCGTTTTGTCTTTTTTAGATCTTCAAAAACAAGTACAAGGACGAGTTCTACCCATACCTTCTTCCCAAGTCTCACTGCACTGCTGACTCACTCTCATTCACTGTGCCTGAATCCAAGAAGGCAAAAGTGCAGGTAATTATGCACGCACAATCACCAAATACCAAGTCTCTGACCTGGGCAAAAGGTTGTGTGGGATTTTTATTAGGAAAACAGAACAAATGCATTTATGAATTTTACAGTTAATGATGGACAATGAGCATGCTATGGGATGCTCTTTAAAATCTTGATAAATTAATAAATATATATGTCTATTTGGACTATTATTATTATTATTATTATTATTATTATATCACTACATTACTGAACAAACCGTATAAAAATGTGAATTGACAAAGATATACAAAGATCCCATGTGATATTAGTGTTGCAGATCAATCAGACTTTCTTTCTATTCACTGTGGGTGGCAGTTCAGACGGAGAACAGTGGCCAGTTGTAAAACAGGCTCAACAAACACTCAAGAGAACACCAGAGATAGACTTTACACTAGAGCCAGCCAGAAAACACACAGAACATCAATCTTGGGTTCTTTACACACACGATGACAACACAGAAAACTTAATGTACGAATGTGGGAAACAGACTTCTGTGTCATAGACGGCACAGAAAAACCACATGTTTTGCCTTTTATGAAAGAAACCATGCTGCTGGTCATCTCCATATTATTGTTGGAAATTAGTAAAATGTAATTACTGTAAAAAGAAAAAAGACAAGGAGTTTGAAAGCCCCTACGGCTTCCACTTTGCATTTTACATTGTGCAACACAAAGTCAGATCTAGCAGGAAATCAAATGGTTTTCTTTACAGTACAAACAACAAAGAAACACTGTTCTGGCTTTTGAAGTGCGGCTAAAGTTTTTTGCGATGGCAGATGGTGGAACAAGAGTTAAGCCTGTGAATGAAAATCTCTTTCAACATGTCTTTCCTGTTCAGTTTAGCCAGAGAAAACACATGCACTGCCAAAGACGGGGACGGGGGACAGCATCTACTTTGCAACGGACTTTATGGGAAATGTGATCCTTGCATGGATAAAGCCAGCATTAGCAATATAACTGGCATGACAGAGGCTATCATTCTCACTCTCATGCTATTGATTTGAAGTGTTCGGACAGTGCGTGTTGGTGACAATAGAATTTGCTGTGTGTATTCTGCTCTTCTATTGTGGGCGGTAGCCTGTAACCCTAACCCTTGCTCCCTATCATGCCGTAGCTTTTCAATCAAGTTGGTTTGATTCAGGTTTTGGGGACAGTACTTCAGCAGTTGTCACATTCTGTGCTAGTGCTGTAGAACTTATAGTGTCCCCATAAGTAAAGTAGAAATTAATGCAAGAAAGATGCAGATTATATCACTATCATCTTGAATTACTACGATACTACTATTTTAAGAAGTGCTACTATTTACGTTTCTTGAAATTCTTGTCCTACACTTAAAGTTTATTTGGTGTCAGCAAGATATTAGGATGTGTAATGCAAAGAAGACACAGCTACTGAACTGCTTGCAAACCAGAGGACATGTCTCATAAACTGACATGTCTTTTTTGTTTTAGGTGTTGCGCTCTGCCGACCGTTGGTCTACTGGAACCTGTGAAAACTCGATCCTCAAGGCCTACATCCACACCATCGAGAACAGCGAGCACTACATCTACATCGAGGTAATGCAGGAATGCTTCGGCCAGTCACAGACAAACGTGTACCTGATAGCATTACTGATAATGTCCACCTATGCTTTTTAATGATTTGTTTCACATCTAAACATTTAAACAGACTGTCGAAATTAGAGCAGACCTGACAAAAAATGATAATGTAATGTAAGTAGCAACACTTAAGAATGTATGAAAATACATCTATTTGTATAGATGGATTGGCCTCCCTTTTTTTCTGATGTTTCAGCACGTGATTCTTACTTAATTACATACTATTTGACTAGTTAATTTCATGTGCTACTGAGAGTTTCTGTTGCCAATGTGTGTCTCTGCTCGGTCACGTCCTTGCCAGCTACAGTACCTACCTGTTTTAGCCCACACCTCATACCGAGCCACCATCTGCCTCCTTTCTGCCTTCAGAACCAGTTCTTCATCAGCTGTGCCGATGGGAAGACTGTCTATAATGGGATCGGTGATGCAATTGTGAATCGAATCTTGCGTGCACACAGGTCTGGAGTGTACTAGACAGATTTATGTGGCACTTTGTTCATTTTGCATACACACATTCTTGAACCTTGCAGTTATAAAGCAGTTCTTCATGAAGCTTAAAGTGGATTTAAACTAGAGTACATTCCAGCACAAAATTGTAACAGAATAGAAATATAAGTAAAAGGAATATTCCACTTGTATTAATGTTTAAATTGTACACTTGGAGACAATGCAAATGTCAACATTGTGTCTTACTGCAGAGAGCAGAAGAAGTACAGAGTGTTTGTGGTTATTCCTCTACTTCCTGGATTTGAGGGAGACATCAGTGCAGGAGGGGGAAATGCCATCCAAGCTATTTTGCACTTCACTTTCAGGTGAGAGCCCTGTCCCCCCCATTATCATTCTGCACCCAGCCCACAGACCAGAACAAGCATTATGACTCACAAGAACCTAAAGAAACAATAACGAGACACAACCTTTGAACTTTCTTCTTGCTCCAATGATGTAGAGTTGTAATTGATTTTCCTCAGCTCTCTCACTGACTGTTAAAGCGATGTGGATCACAGGTTTTGTGTCCATGCGACCTTTTCAAAGACTGTGTATACCTTTTTTATTCTGACGAGCCCAGTCACCCTGTTGTTACTGCCAGTACACAGCATGACAGTATTAGTAAAGTCTTACTCTTTGTATTTATCCACCAGATTTCCAAGTTTGTTGTGAATGTTACGCCCACATGATTATTGAGTTATCATTTTTTATGATTTATTTATATACTGTATTTGTCCTATATTGGATTCATTATGTCATTTTAATGGATAATAATGTCCCAGGACCATGTGCCGTGGGGAGCACTCCATCCTGTCAAGACTTAGTGAAGGTGAGTTTTCTGCCATTTATCTGCTCTCGTTTCCACACAAAAATCCACCTGACATCATGAAATACCACCTGTTCTTCTCTAACATGTTTTTTCTTTCCTTTTGTGTTGCTCCTTTAAACTGAAGCTACTGGTACTAGGTATCTGCCCACCAGTCTCCATTTTCACCCTTGACTTCTTCTTCTTCTTCTTCTTCTTTTCACATCCTTTTCACATCTATGTGAGTTTCTGAATACATTTCCACTGTTTTTGTATTATCTCTTGTGAATCATGTGATTTTGGTTTGCCCCCAGTTAAGGACCTGTGGACGGAGTACATCACACTCTGCGGCCTGAGAACACATTCCCAGCTCTCCCAGTCCCTTGTCACAGAGCTCATCTATGTTCACAGCAAGACCCTCATTGCTGATGACCGCTGCTATATCATTGGTGAGTCACCACAGGCCCTGGCAATAGTCACAAACTATTCAAAGACAGATGATCATGTTGCTCTTGAGTCATCATTGAACTTGCCATTCCTGCGCTGGATTCAAATTGCCTTCACACACGAGGGATTCCCAAGAAACAATGCATGCATGTAATCCAGTGTTACTGTTTGTGATTTATTTCATATATATCTAAATCAGCCTCACTGTGTTATGTTCACTCTCCTAATGCCGTATTAAAGCTGTATTAAGTTACTGCTAATACAAACCGAATATTTCCCACTGCCGCTTGTTCAAATTAACAGTGTTCAACCTGCAAAACATTGCATGGCCTTTATTATGAAGCATTTACAGGTAGTAACATGTAATGCCAGGACCGAAATTGTAGGGATTAAAACTTTAAAGCCCACTTTTTTAAAATGTTAAAACAGCTTGAAATGGTGAAACATGAATCAAAAGTTGTAAATCTGTGTTTTGTTTGCCAAGGTTGAATTTCTTCCACAGCCCCATGATGATGATTTGTCAACTTTGAGTTCCACAGATTTTATTTCATATAGAGTATAGGCCTGCAACATTTCATTTCAAATCCATTTCTGAGCAATAAATATACAGATTACACTGTGCTGAACTAGAAAAAAGCAGCAGCAGTCATTCTGAGGAATACCTACGATTGTATTTGCTATTTTATTCAGATAGTTGCTTCATTTGTTAAATACTGGTTTGGCGAGTGATGCTTCTGAAAAGACAGATTGTTAATTCTCTTGCTTTCCAAATGTGCTCCAGGATCCGCCAACATCAATGACCGCAGCATGCTGGGCAACAGAGACAGCGAGATGGCAGTGTTTGTGGAAGATGAAGAGCGTGTCCTTTCTATCATGGGAGGGCAGGAGTACCAGGCAGGACCCCTCACCCTCGCCCTGCGTAAACAGTGTTTCAGGTCAGGAAGAAATAGGACATTCTGTTAATGTGTGACTGTTAACGGTTACTACCTAACCCTAACCCTAACCCTAGACACAATACAGTTTTAAAGGGAGTGTATCACCTACCTGCCTGTCATGAAAAACATCGAGACTAATTTAGTTTGCATTTATTGAAAGTGTCAGCCACCAAATGCAAACTGGCAAGTAAAGAAACCACCTATATATTTTCTGATTAATAAGAAAATCCTCTCAGATGACAATTCTGCGCAAAAATAGCAATAATTCCCCTTAAGCAAAGACAGTATAGTTAAGACCTTTAAACCATATTGTGACAGAACCTTTGTATTTGAATGCACTGTGCTTGCTGAACGTTTGGCCGTTATTTATTCCCCCCACCAGTGTTCTTGTTGGAGCTTCTTCAGACCCAAGTATCAATGTTGATGATCCAATCAGCGATGAATTCTTCTTCTTGAACTGGAATGCACCGGCTAAACTGAATGCCACCATTTATGACAAGGTATAAATAAAAATAAATGTTGGTGTATCATGAAACACAACCTTTTTATTCTTAACAGTAGCAATGTGTAGTTTCAGTTTTTCTAACATCTCCTTCGTTGTCCTTGGCCCGTCTGCTGCAGGTCTTCAAATGCCTGCCCCACAATTCTGTCCACAACATGCGAGAGCTGAAGGAGTACTCCAGCAAGGAGCGCCTCTGTGACACAGACCCAGAGCAGGCCATAGAGGAGCTGAAGGCCGTCCGAGGGCTGCTGGTCCACTTCCCCCTGAGGTTCCTGTGTGAGGAGAACCTGCTTCCTCCACGGGGCACTAAAGAAGGCATGGCTCCTGTCGGCCTGTGGACATAACCACAGCTCAGCCCAGATCAGACCACTATGTAACAGTTAAAGGGCTGCTGTAATGTTCAGCACACTACCCTAAAGTAGCACTGCCACTCCAACGGTGAGGAAAAGACAACACTGCAACCCAAGTTCTTTGTCCATCGTTGATGTTTTTTATATTGTCTTTTTAACTGACGAATAGCTAACCTCAACAAAACCACTGAAATGTAGATTTTTATTATGATTTAGAACTTTAGAAAACGAGTAGATTAACCTGAACTGGCCAGTTTATTCATGATGATGAACTGTCTCATACCTTGCACTACAGTGCAGTCTGAACTGCATGGCTGGCGGTGGTGTTAAACACTCATCAATGCATGTATGAGTCAGGAGAGGATTGCAAGTTTGTATTGGAAATCAAGCCTCTCACATGATCTGGGAACATAGTGTACATTTATTGGTGCAAGGTTTTTGGGCGGGTGGCTCTTTCTCTTTCGCTTTCTCTCTCTCTCTGTCTCTCTCTCTCTCCCTCCCTCTCTCTGTCTCTCTTTCTCCATCTCTCTCGTTATATTTCTTTCTCTCTCTCTCTATCTCTATCTCTCTCTCTCTCTCTCTCTCTCCCCCTCTGAGGCTTCACCTCTTACTGCAGTACCAGCAAATCTGTCAGAACATTTGTGGTTGTTATGGTGACGGATATAAAGAGGTGACTGGAATGGAGCTGGTGTACTAGAAAATCAAAAGTAGTATTGAAATCGGACTAATAGATTCTGTGGAAGCAAAGTCATTTTAATATTTTTGGATGGAAGATTAGGTGGGAAAACTGTGAGAAGGGAAAGAAAAGGAGGAAAATATAATTAAAGGGTGTTAGGTTGATTTACCGTTAATTGTTATGTCTTTTTAAGGCACCATGACAACCAGATTAAATTATTATTTCACCTCCGTCAGCAGAACAGAACATTCCACTATCCAGGTGCCATCAAATTTCTCGTATATTGATATTCATTTACATGCACCAGACTTTTATTTAGGCATTACATTTGGCCATAGCTCTATAACTGAGTAGCGACATAATGACTTTCATTCATGGTGCAATTCCAATTGAGCAACATTGAGTCATAGGTTTAGCCTCACACCTCAAATAATTTTAGTTTTTAAAAAAATATATAAAATCACTTCAAGAAACCTGCTGAATTCCCTTTACTGAGCCACGAGGAACTGGATCGAGCAAGTCTTGTACTGGACCAATATGTAGCATCCCCCTTTTTAAATATTGCATTGACTGATTTGGAAATATGTAATAATTCAGCAGAACATACAATAGATGCTCCTTTCCTCATATAGAAAAGCAAGACCTGGGTTACTTTTCTAATAACAAAATGTGATGCATGATTCCTATGCTGTAAGATATGGGTGACAGAAAAAGATTTTGACCAAGGTGGGAGGAAAATGAGTAAGTGCTGTAACCTGAGATTGAACACTTGAGGAAACACAATGTTTACATGTTTGAAGGTATTTTACATGACAAACATCCATGCCATGTTTTATCAGGTCCTCTGCAAAGCACTTGTATCATATCAAGGTTTTTAGAGTGTTTAAAGATCAACCAGCAAAGAGGCAGACAATAGGCAGTATATGAAGCTTTTGAATGGGACTTTACTGAATGTTTTATATTCCAATAATATAACCAACGCTGGTGATCTCACTGGACTGTGTGGGGGTAAAAAACCCTGTTCTATGTATTTTAAAGAGACCTGAATGTTAATGGAGACGTGAAGTGATAATCCAGTTTATAATCCAAAAAGTAGAAATTTTGCTGAAACTATGACAGAGCCAGTGTAACTGTCCAGACTTCTTCATGCCCTTCAACACATACCCACAAGTCAACAAAACTACCAAGGTGTTTTCAGTGCATACGTATCTGGGAATCTAACAGATGCCAAGGTCCCCACGTGACTGCTGCTTTGCCTCTACATGTAGCTCCTTTCACAGAGGAGCTAGGAAAACCATCTGTGTTCAAAATGGTGCATTGCTGGCTTCAGATCTATTCACACTTTCCTTCAGATGATATTAAAATGCCACTTTGATCCCTTGCACACTATCCATCCATCCATCCACCCATCCAGCCATCTATCTTTGTCCGCTTATCCGATACCGGGTTGCGGGGGCAGCAGCTCCAGCAGGGGACC
>NC_045745.1:26833331-26835686 GCF_008692095.1 Etheostoma spectabile | reverse complement strand
AACTTCCCTTTCCCGAGCCACATTAACGAACTCTGACTGGGGGATCCCGAGGTTCACTAGAAGCTGGTTATTTAGCCTCTCTTATAAAGAACAAAATGGTTACCTTGAGGGTTATTCTTTGTTAAAAAAATTCAGAAGAAGAGATGTCTGTGATATACTGAGAGTAACCTTATACTGTTTCTATCATGGATTTTATTTTTACTGAACTAATGGCCAGCATTACCAATATAGTTTTACTAATACACTACTAATAGATGATTGCGTTTTTAACTTTTCCCTATAATCCAGTAACAGTCACCACTTTGTGAAAACCTTTGTGTATTCAAATCTTGTGGATTTAGGTTATTACTTTTAAAGTTAGAGATGTATAGGTTACTAACACTCAGGGGTAGCGAGATGATACATATTATTGCTCATTCACTTACGTGTAAGTACACTCAACTTGTACTCTTGTAGGTTTGTTACTTTTCTTATTTCTTCAATAAACTTGTTCTTTATGGAATTTGAAAGTGAAAATCTACTTTTACTTGGATTTTAAAATGTCAAACTTTTTATGTAGGTTTTCATTGAAGTGAGAACATGCGGTATGAACATAAAAAAAATCTTAATATGAAAAAACATGCATTTTATGTATTGGCATGTTTACGTTAAATATCACGTAGAGAATCATAATTCTATATACAATGCTCCTAAAATCTCGACTATAGACCTCTATCAAGATGTGTGTTAATCCAAAATTGATTTCCACGGCCAGAAATACAGATATCATCTAGAGACAGATTTTACAAGCGTAAAACTAAGAGGGGGGAAAAGAAATCCTAATATTTGTGATAGTGGTGTGGATAAAGGTATGAGGACACATACAATGAATTTTGCTTTGATTTATACATTGCTCACAATGCGCTTATTCACACAAAACAAACATTAAATACACACTATAAACAGAATCAATATAGACAGGTTGAGGCAATAGTGCAAAGTGTGCAGGAGTAAATGATTTTTATGATAAATTATTATTTTAAGTGTGGAGCATATTACAAAGGATGCTGGAATAAATAAATATGTTATTAAATAATTGTTATATTACAATATCAACAGTATGAAGATGTTAAAAGGCCACTTTGATCCATTGCACAATAGAAGCTGGGTATTGCAAAAATGCAATCCCTAGGGGCCAGTTGTTCAAAACATTTTATCTGGATCAAAATGATTCGGATTTGGAAATCCCATTTCTTCCTATCCAGGATCAGGTAATCCGTCTTACTTTTATGCCGGTTTTCAAAGCAACATTGGATTGGATCACCCTGATCCAGATACACAGTTTTCAATATTACCAATCCGGATTACCACTGCTCTAATAGCAACATATCACAATGTGGGCTACCAACTACGTACAGACCAGGTAGAAGAGCCAAATTGGGTTACTCTTAGTGTTTTTGAGACAACGAAAAAATAACTCCCACTTCCATTCATAATTTCTTTTATAACCCCTCATCTGAGCCACTACAAATAAAAACTATATACATTAACAAAACATTGTGGAAAGTTTTGAAAAATCTTAAAAAAAAAAGGTTAAAAGTGAAGTAGTAGTAGTAAATGTTCAGGGTTTTTCTTCATCTAAGGAGGAAAGACCAAATTTTGTATTAGATTGTTTCCTTGAAATTAATATCCGTGATGAATGAGATATATATTATTATTTTGTATTTATTTTTGTTATTTAAATCTGTTTGGGATTGTTTCATGAGGACAAGATAATTTATATTTTTATTTTATTTTTTGCTTTACTAACTTAACTAAGGTTAAACAAGTCAAGTGAAAAATATAAAAGTATATACACTAAATGATGCAAATGTATTATTTACCAATTCAAATTTTTTACTAAGTTTTTTGTCTGGAATCCACCTTGAAATCCACCTTGAAATCCACCTGGAAATCCACCTGGAAATCCTACCCCCTGTTGGGATCAGGATAATCCTGTTTTTTTGGATCAAAGTTTCCAAATCCTACTGACAAGTTTTGAACAACACAAAGTGAAGGTTTTATCCAGATTAAAACTAGGATTGGATTCCGTGATCTAATCTGATTTCATTCCTTCTTGCCTTTTGAACAACCCATTTTCAAGATTTGATCCAATCCGATAACCAAAATCCTTAGTTTCCTTTGAACAACTGGCCCTGGTTATTGCCTTATTGCCTTATAGATTCAGTTTTTATGCCATGCCAGATTGTTTTTTAAAGTCTTGGCTTTGGAAGGGAATCATGTATTATTGACAAGCATAATGATCTGTTGGAGATAAGACAGGCGCCCTGTCTTATTGGACTACTGGCTGTACGGGGTGGCAGACATATCAGAGGG
>NC_045745.1:26827515-26833306 GCF_008692095.1 Etheostoma spectabile | reverse complement strand
TTACCACTGCTCTAAATAGGACAACATATCACAATGTGGGCTACCAACTACGTACAGACCAGGTAGAAGAGCCAAATTGGGTTACTCTTAGTGTTTATTTTGAGACAAAACGAAAAAATAACTCCCACTTCCATTCATAATTTCTTTTATAACCCTCATCCGAGCCACTACAAATAAAAAACTAATTACATTAACAAATACATTGTGGAAAGTTTTGAAACATCTTAAAAAAAAAAGGTTAAAAGTGAAGTAGTAGTAGTAGAATGTTCAGGGTTTTTCTTCATCTAAGGAGAAGACCAGAAATTTGTATTAGATTGTTTCCTTGAAATTAATATACGGTGATGAAGAGATATATTTAGTATTGGTATTGATTTTGTTATTTAAATCTGTTTGGGGGATTGTTTCATGAGGACAAGATAATTTATATTTTTATTTTATTTTTTGCTTTACTAAACTTAACTAAGGTTAAACAAGTCAAGTGAAAAATATAAAAAGTATATACACTAAATGATGCAAATGTATTATTTGACCAATTCAAAGTTTTACTAAGTTTTTGTGCTGGAATCCACCTTGAAATCCACCTTGAAATCCACCTGGAAATCCACCTGGAAATCCTACCCCCTGTTGGGATCAGGATAATCCTGTTTTTTTGGATCAAAGTTATCCAAATCCTACTGACAAGTTTTGAACAACACAAAGTGAAGGTTTTATCCAGATTAAAACTAGGATTGGATTCCGTGATCTAATCTGATTTCAGATTCCTTCTTTGCCTTTTGAACAACCCATTTTCAAGATTTGATCCAATCCGATAACCAAAATCCGATTAGTTTACCTTTGAACAACTGGCCCTAGGTTATTGCCTTATTGCCTTATAGATTCAGTTTTTATGCCATGCCAGATTGTTTTTTAAAGTCTTGGCTTTGGAAGGGAATCATGTATTATTGACAAGCATAATGATCTGTTGGAGATAAGACAGGCGCCCTGTCTTATTGGACTACTGGCTGTACGGGGTGGCAGACATATCAGAGAAAATTAAAGAGTGGTCACGTAATGCCAAAATACACACTATTGATGATATTTAGCAGTGTGTTTTTAGTTATCCAGCTGAAAGTGAATGTTATTGAACTTATGTATGAGATCTGTTCAGTGAGACAGTAGCTCAGTGCAGGACAGGTATGTCAGAGATGCGGTGACGTGGACAGGTACAGGCTAATGTGGCCCGGGCAACAGCCCATTTGCCCTTATTGGCTGAGTTACCCCTCTGGAGAAAAATCCTAAATAAACTTTGTCTTTATTTTACTTTTTTAGCTGTTGTGGCAGTCCATTATTAGTAAAGTTGAGTAATTCTGACAGTAATAACAGGTGGTGCAGGCACAAAATATAGGCTGCTTCTAATTAAAATACATTAGTTTGAAATTTGTTCTGAGCATCACAAAACAAACTGCTTTAAAATAATGTTGATATTACAATTAATAATATTAAATAATACAGTACAACCGATTTCAGCCACATTGCCGTTCTTCTCTTTCCAGTGGATTTGTTTCTCAAAATTCAGAACATAGGGTGCTTGACAGTAAGTATTTGTGGCACTGCAAAAACGGGGCCAGAGGTACATATATACCATGAGACCAGGTTGAAAACATCAGCAGGATCAAACTCCTCTGAGACGTTTTAGCTGAGTTATGTGTCACTTCCTGTCTGGTGAGATGATATAATGTTTTTACTCTTCATTTTTCTTTTCACTCATTCAATTTTCAACACCGACTTCAACTTCCAAATTTTCTAAATTGATTTCCACTTGTGAGTTTCAGAATTACTATTTTTTGGAAGTAATTAGATGTTATAACTTTAAATATGTTTAATCTAGAGAGATGATTACTAGACTGTCCTACACCGAGAAACTTTCCCAGAGGTCGTTTGTGCAATTAAGGCCTGGCCCTGCTCTGCTGTGGTCGTTGTAGTTATAACGGGAGCAAACCAGGAAGTAAGGTGACAAACCGGCTGCACTAGTGTTCAGTTGTGCGTTTTTAACAGTGTAAAATACAGTATAGTGTATAAGTTACATAATTCTGATTCTAATGATTCTATTCAAGATGAAGCCCCACCACAAGGCTCCAGAGCAGAGAGTGAGGAAGAGCATGCAGTGCCTCACGCAACAAATCAGACAGCTACATAAGGACAGCTACATATTTAATACTTTAGAGAGTTAGGCTACTATAAAAGAGCAATATCAGTAAAAGTGTGAAAAGGAGACCGATAGATGCTGTGCACAATAGTATTCATTTTATTTTAAGAATTTTTAGGGGGGCATTTTAGGCCTTTAATTCCACAGGGCAGATACAGACATGAAAGGAGAGAGAAGGTGAATGACAAGCAGCAAAGGGCCAATACAGGTCGAGGAGTAAACCTCTGTAGCTATACATGTACCAGCTCTCCCAACTGAGCTAACCCAGCCACCAAGTATTAGTATTCTTAAATGTACATTGTACATTAACTTATTCAGAATTATGTTATATTTAATTTGAAGAAAGGGGTGGAGCAATAAACCCTCCAAATGTCTGTGCCCGTCCCTGCAGAGGTGAGAGGACGACCTCAACTCTGCAGACAGAGGCATTTGCGTAGGTTGAGGTGCACTGTAATTTTCCAGGTAATTTGTCCCTGATGAAGCACCGTAGCTGTGCAAGAGGAGAAAACACTTGAGGAGTGTTGTGTGCAGCCAATCGTCTGTACAAATCCGCAAGACCTCAACAAGGCTGGGAGTGGGAGGGAGGACTCGGGAAGCAAAACATGGCGAAAAAACAAGTTTGTCTGATAGCCGCTGTTTGAAACTGCACCGTGTCTGTAGTTAGTGTTGGACTACAACTACAAAGTCATACAATTTGGACGCTGGAGAAGGGAAGCAACGCGTAAGACTCGAGGGCCCTAGTTTACAAGTATTACGGTGGCTGTCGAGAAAATAGTGCCTGCCTGCCTGTCTGTCTGTGCTTTCCCCGGAAGGTTGGCAGTGCTAGGCGCGACTATCAACACAGAAAATGGACGAAGGAAAGTTTATTCTGGAAAAGACTATTTAGCCGACCAGTTTAGCAACGTTGGATTGATCGCGTGCACGCACCTGACTCGAGTGTACGGATGAACGTGCGCTCTGGTCGAGATTGAGGAATATTTTAAGACGTGTTAACAACTTTGACAACTGCACTCGCAGATAAAGCGTATTTTCAAACGAGGCCATTATTTTCATTTTCCGCACCTGTCTTAATGTTCTTGGAGGACATTTATTTAAGGCTCATATTGACAGTCGGTTCTGGTGCGGTGCGGACGGACCCGGACGCCATCACATCAGACGTTGCGTTCTCCTTAAAAACAACCATTGCGTTGCTATAGCCGAACATGTTATTTTCTACTTTAACGGCGTAACAAGGAATGTTTCAGTGGCACACCATACCTATGTCGTAGTTGTCCTCCGCGACACGCAACATTTTTATCACCGATAACATTAGCTGAATGTTGTACAGCAGCAGAGACGCGGCGTCTCGTTAAAATGAACGCAGCAAGGTGTTCAACAACAGTGGAGGTGCATCGCATTGGAAAGCTGCCAGTTGTTAGAACGGTACCGAGGGCCGGCTAACGGTGACGTTAACAGTTTGTTGAAATTTCTGTAAACTGCGTTCAGTAAAACAACTGCGAATAACATTATAGCTCTCGGCCAGAGTTGACGTGAGCTAGTCGGCTGGGTGCGTCTGTGTGGCAGCTCAATCTGCGATGTGTTTGCTAATCTAAGTGCTAACGTTACCGCGTTGTTCCGCAACAGTTTCAGCATATTGGACTGCCCGTTTGCTATATTTGATAAATAGATAAGTCCTTGCGAGCTCGGTTTTGCAGCCACTTAACATTTCCCCCAGTACCGCTTGATAAAATAGCTGGCTAACTTGTTAGCTAAGGTTCTAAGTTTCGCCAGCTATGTCTGAAAACGCCCCCACACGAAGCCTGGATGACATAGACCTCGCTGCTCTGAGGGTGAGTATTGTTATTATAAAATACGTGTACGACACTTAAATGTAAAATGATAGCAGACGGACTTATTAGATGTTATGTCATATGAACTGAAGTGTCAGTTTTCCTCAGACACAAGCACGACCATTCAACACCCACGCAACAAAGTAAAGGTGGAATAAACATCCCTTGGCCCAGTAACGTTATTGCTATAGACAGCTGTGCTGTTAGTAACACAGATTTCCATCAAAGATATTTTCCGATTTCTTCCCCAAATACAGAATTAAGTGAATTTTCTAGCCTTGACCACTTTTTTTTTTTTTTTATTTATTTGTGTGTTAATAAAAAAACAAAACACGTTGCTGCTTTTGTCTCCTGGGCTATGACAAACAACACCTGAAACAGTTATTTTGCTGTTTTAAAAAAATATATATTTTCAACTACCAACTAACTCTGAGATTGCAATGCACAATTTCTTGTTTAAATGATTGCAATTTGTTAAAATATTGTTGTTGTTTTTTTCATATGGGTGCCTGACAGTCAGTAATCCCAAATTGAATGGCAAATCCTCTAACCATACTCCTTGTGAAATTTTGATCTGGTCTTTTTGTCTACCGTATATATTTATAAAATACACCATACTGTATCAGACTTTACCAGGGATGGAATCATAAAGTCCTGGGCTTACTTTCCTGGTAAAGTTGTCCACCTTGAAGGCCTCAGTCTTAAAAATCAACCTGGCTTTTTGGACTTTCTCCTAACATCAGAACCCATTTGCCAGACAAGAAATTAAGTCAAATAAAAAAAGAAAACCTAGTTACTACTATTCCTATTTAATGACAAACCTTCTTTCCATGGGTACAGTTGCAGAATGAAAAAAAAAAAAGTTTTGGCACTGCCTTTTGGTGCATCTCTCCATTTCAGTGGAAAGTATCAAAATTGTATTTGTGCTGCAGTAGTAAATCCTCTTGAGACCGACCTTTTATTAACATTATAAAAAGGGATTTTATGCATTTAGCCACTGCTTTTTTGAAAAGATAGGCGATAGCCCCATCTCCCCACTTAGGTGCATGTTTTTAAAAGAACCATAGCAACTTTTATATTATTTGGCATTTTTAATCTCTGTCTAGAGTTTAAATGAGCGAAGGTTACTCAGAATATGCTTGTGGCTTCATTTAAACGCTAGTGTAAGAACTGTCTTTCACCTTGATGGGTAACTACATCGAAAAATCAGCATGACCAACACTTTCAAATTTAAAAGTAAAACATAGCAGAATATACAAGCTATTCAAACAGTAGCCAAGAGGATAAGTCAATTTACAGGGTTCCCTTTGCCCTCCGACAATATCAGGAAACTCTGCAGCACTTCAGGGTCTTTCACAGATTTATGAGGCTTAGGAGATCGGGGGTAGTTTATCTTCTTTTCTTGGCCTGAGAATATTTCTTATTTCAAAATCCCAGCACATTGTTAGAATTGACCCAGCTCTTTATAGTAAATCTGTATAAAATGGCAATGTGAGAAGACTGCCCATCTGAGTTTATTTTACATTTTGAATTGAGGTACAATCAGTTCATTAAATTCAGTGATATGATTATTAGTCTCAATAGAAGTATTTTGTTTTAAGTTTTTTGGCCCAAAGTGACTTTCTGAAAGCCATTTGGCCTGGTTTGGCAGTAAATTGAAGTAATGCTTGAATATTGCAAATGTTTATTGGTTGGGGCGCTGAACATTCAGTTGTTGTTGTTGTTGTTGTTGTTGTTGGAAAGGGAAGTTACTGTTGAGGTGGTTTTTTTTTTTTTT
>NC_045745.1:26808553-26827505 GCF_008692095.1 Etheostoma spectabile | reverse complement strand
TTTTTTTTTTTTTTTAAATCTTGCATTGTTTGCTAGCTAGCAGACGTCTTCTTCCCTGCCTTTGTTGGCGCATTGCAGCATATCTTGGCTATTACTGCCACCTGTTGATTAGTGGAATAGTGTGAAGCCATTGGCAGGACTGTGTAGCACCTCAAGCGTGTTCACATGCATGCGTGTGCGTCCTTGTGCGTACACATGAGATAAACACAACTTGGACCCGCTCATGGAAAAATAGCGCCATAGCGCTACTAGAGGACAACATCTCCACAGTCAATCCCAGCATTTATCTAGAGATTTGCTACAGAGTACAGGAGGACTCCAGCATTACACAACAGTTAATTGTACACAGGCAACAGCAAAACATTTGTGCTCCAACACTTTGTTCCAATGTCAATAGCACTGGATAAAGTCAAGCCACCTACATAATTAAATCGATTACAGGTGGCATACGTTTTAACTTTTAGAACTAAGACAGTAAAAAGTGACAGTCATTCTCCAACAAAAATCTCTGCTGAATTTCATCTGTTTTGTTGTTAATTTATTTAACATCAAAACAGGGGCTTCTATGGTTATTTTCAGTTTTAAACAGAAACTTTGATAGTGTGTTATCTCAGATAGTGGATGCTGAATAACCTAATAGGAATACCTTCCCTTCTGGAAATTTAGTCTTGTAATTTTGTTGTTGCTGCATTGAAACTGTCCATGCTATGCTTGGTATATTAAAAGAACCTTGCATAAAATAAAATGAATGCTGTAATATGACATTTTAAACACCAGTAGAAGTTACACAGCAAATGCATATTAAACTCGAGTCGAAAAAAATGCGTTCTGGGAGTCTGTTGTTTCGGAGAAGGAAACAGAAACGATAGGCTCTAAAAGTTTTGTCAGTGCCATATAGCTCAATATTTAACTGATTTCAACAATGTCGATGAGGTTGTTCTACTTCGATGACCGCCACAAAGTTTGTGGGTATTCTCTAACTTTGGATGGGTGTTGTGTAGCCCACGAAGTGTTTACTGACACCAGGCCCATAATGGTAACATAAGCCAACAATGGCCGTCTTGATTGTTAAAAAGTAAAAAAAAAAAATGTAAATCCTGTTCATCCTTAACTGTGATGTTGAAATTATGTGTGGTTGCTGAAAAACTGACATGCTGTTGGGATTAGTTTGTTGAATATTTGGGGGAAAAAAACATTACCTAAGTATTTAGGAAGCCATTCAAACACACCTGATAACTAGAAATTCTCTCTAATGATGTTCAGGGACAAGAGTTTGACTGATTTTGACTATTGCTGTGGCCGTGTAACCACAGATAGCCCAGGCTTTTTTAGAAGACTTCCTCTGTCAGTTAAATTGACACCCCTGCAGGAAATGTGTGGTCAACTTCCCCATGGGCTATAACCAATGTCTTTTAGAGTGTATACCCTGTTGAGCTGAGGTAGATATTAGGGAAAGTACATTGCATTGATCCATGAGGTTTTTCTAATACATTGAGTTTACACATCAATACACTAGCATGCTATCCACAGGAACTACAAGAGCCCATTTTTATGATTTAAGCAGGCTGACTAGATCTCGCCTCCAGTTACCCTGTTGTTTCCTTGCCTTTTTTTTGTAATCCTTGCCAACAATTTGTTTGACTGTGTGCGCTCATGGTGCTATTTCTCGAACATAACTGTACCCTTCCCCTTCTTCTACCACTTCGTTCCTCTCATCCCACTCTCGGCGCTGGACGTGGATGATGCTGCCGCCTCTGCCTTGCCACCCACTCTATCATTACATTGTTCTCTTCCATACCGTCATTCTTTTGCCGGCTACTTTACGTCACAGTTCTCCTCTTTTGTGTCATAACATGCCTCAAAATATGGCCAGTATATGTATGTCATCATATGAGCTGTGTGCATTTGGATCAAATGTTTGGTCTTTTCTAATTTTTACTGCCAAATCTTTTATAAGTAATCAATAGATGCTATTATTTTTCTCACAAATGTTTCCTGTCTCAAAGGAATGTTTTCCCTCCTTGTTGAAGGCAGAAAACCCATCATAGGATAAAAGCAGGCTAGGTCATACTGTACATTCTAAACCCAAAGCAGCAGTCTAACCACCCACACATCTTCTTAAAGCCATATTGAAATTGCATGAAATTATTGTCTCTTGGGGGAGGGGGTTGCATAATTAAGTCAAAGTAACCTACTCATTATTAGTGTCAGGGAAATGTGTGTTCAGTGCATTGAAACTTAAAATGAAGAAATCGGGAAAGGCTGGATGTCATGTCCGTCTTTGTATCTAATCTAGTATCAATATTTATCTGCTTGTCTGTTTTCTCCATGTTAAGTCTTGTGGGTGGGTAGTGAGTGAATGTGGGTGAGTGGGTGGGTGGCTAGGAAAATTGAGTTCAGATGATTTGTGTGGAAATATGGAATGGTAATATTGGATTTAAATTGCTTTAGTGTACACAGTAGAAGCCATTTGTTTGTATGTATGGTTTATATTCTACAGAGGCCCCTTGTGCTTTTGTGTGTTTATGTGACAGTGTTCTTGAATGAGTCGAAGATCTATGCTCACTTTAGGGGAGGCAGAGCCTCTGTTGCACAGACACACATCTAAATGCAACCGTATGCCATTTTTGTGAGACATAAGTACTGTACTGTTAAGGCATAAAATTAAAATGACAGGAAAAACAATTATAAAGGCCTGGTTTTATTTTGTGTCCTCAACAGTGTTTTGTATTTAAACTTGTTTTAATTCAGCCTTTGTGCCAACGTAACTGAAGCCAGATTGCATCAGTAACTAGAACAGATGCAGTTTAGTAGGATTTTTTTAGAGTTTTATTTAAGGGTGACTCTCAAAGGTGCTCTAAGCGATGTTGGGTGATGTTACTTCTTGTTGACGTTAGAAGTACTTTCAAACAAAACAAGACTAGCTTCCCTCTCCCTTCTGTCCTTCCGTGCCCTAACTCCCTCCACCCCTAAATCTTTCTTGTCGGTTACTAGCTGGAACGCTGGAACACTGATTGTGTATACTTTGTTTTGCAGGTGGTCACATTTTGTTTTTGTTGCCGTTTGTAGACCCCGGGCTCTCTACAGAGATGCATTTCTTCACAGTGTGTTCTGGGGACAGGCAACTCGTTGATAGTGAGATGTTGGCTGTATGTGACAACAAATGTTGTAGCCTAAAACACGCGTGGCATCGCTTAGAGCACCTTTAAGTGTAACAACATGAAACACAACCTCCACTTAGTGCAAGCATTGAAGTGTAGATGTAGAGGATTCAAAGAAGAACAAAGCACACATCCCATCTCACTTAGAACAAATAAAGATGTGCCTGAGTGTAGTCTTTTTGATTTTGCTCCTAAATTAAAACAAAAACTAATTGCAGTTTATTCAATTGAAATGCATTTGGAGCTTCTTGTATATTGTATCTGACCCTGCTCTGTCTGCATGTTGTATGACGTTTGAATCTGTCCCTGTCTCCAATAGGATCCAGCAGGAATCTTTGAGCTGGTCGAGGTCGTCGGCAATGGGACATATGGGCAGGTATACAAGGTGAGACATGATGCCTGTATTATATCTGAATGATTAAGGACTCTTTTTGTAGATTGAAGCATTCAACACATTTTAAATATTCATTTGTGCGATGAGTTGCTATGAAACTGGCAACAAATACCACTCCAGTGCCTGCTCTTTAAGTGTTATGTGCATTCATTTCTCAAATTACAGCACATTAAGCCTCCTGCTACGTCAGTACGTTTTTCAGCTGTCTGAATAAGTTAAAATTACTGTGACAGAAAGATAAGAGACTCTGGAGAAGTAAAATAAGAACAGGGAAATGGTTAGATGTGATGAAGCAATTTACCACACTTAATGGGCAAAATTCAAGAGTTTCAGTAACCTGGAGTCCCTGGTTCATTTTTACTGACAACAAGGATCCAACTTTTCAGGGCCGTCATGTGAAGACCGGCCAGCTAGCCGCCATCAAGGTGATGGATGTTACAGAGGAGGAGGAAGAGGAGATCAAAGCGGAAATAAACATGCTGAAAAAATACAGCCACCACCGCAACATAGCCACATACTACGGTGCCTTTGTCAAGAAGAGTCCACCAGGACATGATGACCAACTTTGGGTCTGTCTACCCTTGTACCCTTGGCCTGATGGTTTCATAGCAGTATGCCTCGGTGTTTGTGCCAACTAAGTTTGCATGTGTCTGTATGTAGCTGGTGATGGAGTTCTGTGGGGCGGGATCGGTGACCGACCTGGTGAAAAACACTAAGGGCAGCTCTCTGAAGGAGGACTGGATCGCTTACATCTGCAGAGAGATCCTAAGGGTGAGGAATCACAGTCATATCAGTCAAAACAAATCTGCAACACAGGTCACTCAATACTGACCAACGTTGTGACTTTATTTTTTTTTCCCTGCGCAGGGCCTTTCTCACCTCCACGCCCATAAAGTTATCCACAGAGACATCAAGGGCCAGAACGTGCTGCTAACAGAGAATGCAGAGGTCAAACTTGGTACGTTGAGCATATGCAAGTTGTACTTTTGATGTATTGTAAAAGTAAGAATATGCTTATCATCTCACATCCTTTCCTTCTCTGATTCCTTTGTCCACCTTCAGTTGATTTTGGTGTGAGTGCTCAGTTGGACAGGACTGTTGGGCGTAGGAACACTTTCATCGGCACACCTTACTGGATGGCACCTGAGGTTATTGCCTGTGATGAGAACCCTGACTCCACCTATGACTACAGGGTAACAGCTGCGTGTGCGTGTGCGTGTGCGTGTGCGCGTGCGCGTGTCTGTGTCTGTCTTTCTGTCTGTCTGTCTGTCTGTCTGTCTGTCTGTGAGAGCATATGAAAGATACTGTAAAGACTGACCTGGTCCCCTGTGTGTTTTGCAGAGTGATATCTGGTCCTTGGGGATCACAGCCATTGAGATGGCAGAGGGAGCTCCTCGTAAGTGTCCTTTGCACACCTTTTATTTGATCTGTTCTTGGTTGGATTGTGCATTTCTTTGTACCTAGTTTAGTTCATTACGAACATGTAATAATTTTTAAAAAAAACGAAACAAGGATGACAAAAAATGAACAGTAAACGTATAATAAAATAAAAGTACTCAGAAACAGATAATTCATCATTGTCTGACCTCATGAATGAGTCTTTCTTGCATATGTAGTCTTGTTGTCTGTGCGTTCAGATGGACAGCTGACTCACTGTAATCAAAGTAGTGTAGTCTGGAGCTGGCAGTTGGCCTGTGGAGGCTGATTGTACAGATCTCTCTGGTCTGCTTAGCGGGGAGATCTGTTTGCCTGGAGATTCAGTGTCAAACCTGACTAAGAAGCAAAGAAAATCTCACTTAAGAGTAGCAGCTAACTTGTTTGTAAAATGAATCGCAGCTATGCTAAAGAAACTCCATGTTAAACACTGGCTCAACATGAGTAACTTCCCGTGCCATGTATACTGCGACATTTGACCAATTGGTGGTTGTTATTATGCAACTATTATAAGCCTACTTCCAGCAAGAATAAAATGACACTCCTTTCTGATTGGTTAACTAAGTTTTGCATTAAACACTAAAGTAGACTAAGAAAACATGTGCAATATTGGGCTAATGTTTTATGAGCTCTGCATTGTTACAGAATGTGTGTTTACAGCTACCTGTGGCTAATTGTTGAGTTGGGGACAGCCTGAGCTCTAGATAATAAATTTATATGCAAAATAATATATAAAGTGGGAACTTAAAGCCTCCGGTGCACATACACTTTTCAGTGAAGTAGGAGATGGCTTGTGTTGAGTTGCTAAACCTTTTTTAATATATTATAGATTTTTCAATGAGGAAGTGGTAGTAATGGAACTTGTTTATGTGTGAAAAAACATCAGATGCAAATCCGTATTCCAAGGAGTATATCTTTATATCCATCAAACGTGTCTGGTGGGGGAGTCCAGTTTTCTTAGTCAAAATAAATTTGTACCACAGGCACTTAGAAACTTTTTAATGTTCAGAAAGCCTTTTTTCACATGACTGATGAAGGCTACAGAGCTCTTCCAGACATGTTGTGGTTATCCGAATGACATAAGGCATGCCGACCAACTGTCAAGTTGGCATTTATGTGCTATTGTAAATTATGCAGTGTGTCTCCCTCTATCAATCTCAGTACTGGAGCATGTTTCCACTAATACAATTGCAATATCCCTTGCTTTTAGATTTTAGAATTTTATTAGGATGGCTTCTTGAATGAATAATTGATGATTAACAGAAAAAAATGGAATACAGTTTTATTAATTCATTAATTTTTCTTTTTAAAGACATTATGAATGTGTTACGTTATGTTTTGTTGAACTGCCAACA
The DNA here is from genome assembly GCF_008692095.1 of Etheostoma spectabile. Classification (NCBI taxonomy): domain Eukaryota; kingdom Metazoa; phylum Chordata; class Actinopteri; order Perciformes; family Percidae; genus Etheostoma; species Etheostoma spectabile. The sequence continues at coordinate 26,821,161 of NC_045745.1, read as the reverse complement.
TCCTGTCAGTGGGTGATCCGTTCCTTTAAATGAAAATAAACAATGCAAGGCCACCGAATAGTTACATATTTTTCCTTAACGTAATTACTATGTATAATACATGTAAAACATGAATGTTCTATGAAGCATTCATTATAGTACGGGTATAGCTGTGATCCCTCTGTTTTACTGTTGCCTTTTAAAATGCTGAAATGAAATTCCCGTCCAGAAGAATATAAAAGCCTGTTTACTGTGAAAGTGTAAAGCTAACCAGTCAGGTTTAGCTACCTACCTACGCTGGGAACACAATGACTCACAGTCCTTGCTCTTAAATTCAATGTAACAATAAGCCGGAGGCACCAGGAAAGATTGGATAACAGCAGCTGTAGCCATGTTTGAGGATACAAAGAATATGTGTAATGGTGGCTAGTATTATTTACAAGATACCAGGTGTGGGAGTATATGAGTCTGTCTAACATGAATTATATTCTAATGTTCCATTTTCCTTCTTTTTACCGTAGTTCTCAGCATGGGTAGGGGGATTTAATAATACCCAACAACTCTGATCATGTCCTTTTTATTTCTCTAGCCTTGTGTGACATGCACCCGATGAGAGCCCTCTTCCTGATTCCCAGGAATCCCCCTCCAAAACTCAAATCAAAAAAATGGTGAGTTATTAAGCATCCTGCTGTATTGTTGATGTATCTCATATCCTAGACACTTGGCAGGCTCCCTTCATATGATATCAAATATACAATCTTAAAACCTCGGTTTACTTGATGTTTAAGAAAGCAGGTTATTGCAGAGCAACAATAACCAGGATAAGTGCATATTAACACACTTGATGAGAACAGCACTGATTGAAAAGAATGCTGCTTGTCAGATTTCTCAAAGCAGCCTACGGTTACTTGGGGTGCATTTGTCCCTCGATTGGGAAATACATTTTGGGTAGCTGTCTCACTCAGATTTCAAAGTGTGAGAGGTCATATACTTTGTCAAAGTATTGAGACAAAGATGATACGAAAAGCTGAAGGTGTTTAAACTATTTTGCCATATTCTTTCTCCTACCCCGTTTTTATTTGCTCCTATTACTCTTCCTGCTGCTCAGTAATGGACCCACTTGGTAGAGTTTATTTGTATCCCACTGCATTCAGACTGCTATGTTTCTTTCACAATGTTTTTATAATTCCAATTCTAAAGAAGCTGTCAATCAATATTGTGTGACCCAGATGAACAATAATGCAAATACAAAATCATACGTGAGGGAAGGACACAATTTCAAGAGCTTAATGACCGCCATGTTTGAACGTTATCAACCTCATTCAGGTAGTATTCATTGCTTGGTTATCGTAGAGCATTGAATTGTATTTTACAGTGATCATGTTATACACACATTTTAGCTACAGTTTCAGAAAAAGTGAGCCCTCTGTCTATCAAATATTTCTTGTAAAGACACCGCAGAACGAAATGGGTCAGTGCACAAAGTTTTGTGCACAAATTTCTTTCACTGTCACACAAGACTGCATGCATAAACTGTGAACCTTAGGGACTGTAGTTCACGCTTGTGTAAGAAAGGAAGATTCCTAGAAAAATATCACACACCCAGAAAATACTGGACATGTTAAAGTGGCTAAAGATGGAACTTGTCCCACTTGAATCTCACTTCTATAACAGCCAAACTGCCAACTGTTCCAAGCTTCCCCGCCCGCACACTCTTCCCTCACTAGTTTATTTTCCTCTAACCTCCCCATTCCTCCCAGGTCCAAGAAATACATTGACTTTATAGAGGGCTGTCTCGTGAAGACCTATACCAGCCGACCATCCACAGAGCAGCTTCTCAAGCACTCCTTCATCAGGGACCAGCCCACTGAGCGCCAGGTCCGAATTCAGCTCAAAGATCATATTGACCGTACGCGCAAGAAAAGGGGAGAGAAAGGTAAGCAAATGAGATGGAAAGAGCCTGAGTGGGTGTAACCCAGAGAACCTTGTCTCTTTATGGACACTGATTATCTGAAGTATACTTCATTGGTTACTCTGCCACAATGTTGTTTTTTTGATTGTTTTTTTTTGGACAACATTTCACCTATCTTTATGCTATTTTGTTCTCATAGAAGAAACAGAGTATGAGTACAGTGGTAGTGATGAAGAGGATGAAAATCGTGGAGATGACAGAGAGTCAAGGTAATAGCAATTTATATTCTCTGTTCCTGAGAATGAATCCATGACTTCTTTATGCGAATGATTGTCCTGCAAAATCCTCTCCCTCATATCTCCAATCTTGGTCATCAGTTCAATCCTCAATGTGCCCGGTGAGTCCACCCTGAGGCGAGACTTCCAGCGTCTGCAGCAGGAGAACAAGGAGCGCTCGGAGGCTCACAAGAGGCAGCAGGCCCAACTAGCCGCTCAGCGTAGGGACCCCGAGGAACACAAGAGGCAACTGTTGCATGACCGACAGAAACGCATTGAAGAGCAAAAGGAACAGCGTCGCCGACTTGAAGAGGTAATAATCAATTTCTACCTTTTTAACAGAATTGGTTAACATTTTGAGAAATACACTAACTAGCTTTCTGTCCAAGAGTTGGATATAATGTATGATGCTACTCTGTTATCTGTCTGCTAATAAGGAAGCATGGAAGCAGTCTAGTCTTTATGCTAAGCTAATTTATTCCTGACTCTACCTTCATAGTTAACACTAATTTTTTTATACAAACCTTGGCAAGAAAGAAAATAAGTGTTCATCCCAAAATGTCTAACTACTCCTTGAAGGAAGTCTAACATATTTTTCATGTTTTATAGTAACTTTCTTTCTGTCATATGGGCAGTGTAAAGTTTTTACACTTAACATTCCAACATTGTCCCAGATTATTGCAATACTGCACCCAATACTGAAATATGGGGTCTGGTACCTGCAAAATTAAATACTGCATAAACTCAGCACTGATACAGAAAAGCATATCACAAGAAAGGATTAAAAAGTGAACTGCGAATAGAGAGCTATTGATACACCATTTGCAAAAAGTAGGTTAAGTCTCAGCAATATATCTTTGAAGTTGAATCATCTCGCTACTTTAGAGAAGGGAAAACACATTCACTGGGTGTCTGTAGTTTAGAAGCATGCATTCATAATGTCAGATACTAACCCCAAATGTTCATATCTGACTTGAGCTTTTTATCAGGGTCTGGCTTTTTCTTGTCTGGTGTTGATTCATGCTAATACATTCATAAAATACAAAGGTATCAAATGTTGTCAGGGATTTTTTAATTGATTAGAATCCTGCACATTTACCAGAGGTATATGATGCTGATGCATTATGCAACCAGCAGAACATTTTAATTCAAAGCTGTACCAAGGAATGGAAATATGAGTTTCCTTCCTTCTATTTGCCCTTTTATGTATTTGGTTTGCCATTTCTTGCTTTAGTCATAAGTGCACAACAGTTGTGTCTTTTATTATTGTTGTTGTTATTATTAACTACACTCTTGTTATGTATATACTGAATGTATAGCTATCTATGAACGGAAGTAATAAAATACAACATGTGCGTACCAATGTTTGAATAGTTTAGACATTTAAATTGGAAAATAAGGCCTTTGCACAAAGCCTCCATGACTAAATAACTAGTTGCAAGGACTGAACAAAAGCTCTGGTTACAGCAGCACCTTTTTCAACGCATTGTTCACTAACATTTATAGTTGTGAATAAGTTGGTAAACAGTGGGGAATAGAGTCAGTGAGATTGTTTGAAATGAAGTCCAGCTCCTTGCAACACAAGTATGAATTATTTATTCTGCAAACATTGGCCCCAAGTGAGATGATTTTGTAGCCTAGAGTGAGCAGTTTTGTGACTATGAAGTTTGTAAAACGCATGGAAACTGTGAAAAGGTCATTTTATCTATAAGAAGTATGGGAATTAGTGAGCTGTATAAGTGGCTCAGGATTCAGACTTTTGCTACATTAAGACCTATAATCTGCCTATGTTAATTTGACTATTATAATACTTAGAAATTAAATGCATGCTATTTTTTTTACAATCTATATTTTATGGCTGCAAGGTTCAAGAATTTACTTAGGCTAGATAACAAGCTAGCTGTAGTGAAGCTAAAAAGAAAACTCCAGTGTAACCAAGAAATGACATCACAGTCACAGTTAAAAAGTACATGCAGAAACCTATAATAATGATTACATGTTGGCCATCCCAGATCTGGATCACTAGTGAAATATAATCAGCTTTACCCTTTTATATTTTATTGTATTACCTTTTACAGACAAAGTTTCTATCTAAAACAATCTTTTTCTCTAAATACTGTTTTGTACATTGTGTTAACAGTGTTTACACACCCCTGTATGGAACAATACAGATTCCTACTGACTTTGGTGATTAAAATGTTTGCACTGTACAAGTATTAGTTGGAAGTTGTAGCAGTTGACACACCAACATGCATAAAAAGCTTAAAAACACTTTTAGACATTATTGAAGTTAAGGTTTTGTACATTGCTGAAGATTTTGAAAAACATACCTAACGTAACTGCTTGTTGGTGGGAGTGTTTGAGGAGTATGGGATTTGAAGAAGGCACACTTTATTACACCAATATTGCTATTGCTAATAATATGAATGTAATAGTAAAATATTTTTAATGCAGTAAAATTGAACTCTCTTATTATAGCACCACTTCCCCTGTTATCTTCTCTGGCGACCATGTTCAACTGTAAAGGGCCAACAACAATTGGTTGGACAATAACTTTGTGTCATTTCATCACAAAAGACAAACCTTGTTGTTTTAATGTCCCTTTTAAAAAAGCGTGTGCGTGCGTGTGTGTGTGTGTTCCCCCTTTATTTATTTTTTCCAAGCTCTTTGCGCAAAAAGGGTTTGCTTATAAGCAGGCTATCCATTATAAATCCCCCTGTGCAAACATAGCCTCTCTGCTCATTTCTGTTTTTCCTGTCACCCTTCTCTCCCAGCAACAGAGGAAAGAGCGAGAGATGGTGAGGCAGCAAGATAAAGGTCCCCATCGGAGAATTGACGATATGAGACGGGAGGAAGATAGAAGGTTGGCTGAGAGGGAGCAGGTAACCAACTACAGGAGATGTGGGGCTGCAATCAGCCAATCAGTGGGAAGTGTGGGTGTGTCCACCAGCAACACTGTGCAAGTTGCTCTGGTGGTGAAATTCCATGAGTAGGTTGCCATAGCAGCAAGGGTCTAAATTAGTGTATTTATTCAGAGATGAGTTTTCTGTGGGTGAGCTCTCTGCATCTCTTGTGCTCTGTTTCCAGTCTACTGTCAGTAACAAGAGTCTGGCATCATAGCATCAACACTCTGTAGTGCCAAATACTGATTTTATGTGTGTACGGTAGCTTACAGCTATCACAATGCACTGCTAAATATTTTAATTACTCCTAATCTAATTTAATTTATCACAATCTCTATGTAGTCCTAAACAGTGACGTTATCTTGTAATGGTAACATTTATGTCTTTTACAACTTCTAAACAGGGACAGTGCATGTTAAAATTAAGTTTTGGCACAATTTGTTGTGTATTGGAATTACCTTACATAACTGTTGCCTCTATCTTCTACCCCTCCCCCATTAAACTTTCCTTTCTCTTTCCCACCTCAATGCCTGTCCTTCTTGCCTCCTTACCTTTCCTCAGGAGTTTATCAGACATAAGTTAGAAGAAGAGCAGCGGCAATTAGAAATCCTCCAGCAGCAGTTGCTTCAGGAGCAAGCACTGCTTATGGTAACTAGTTCTCACTACTTATCATTTCTTGCTTTGACTGCAGAGGTTTCCATGTCCTTTTGGTTACAATACCTCATCAGTAAGTATTTTTCAGTGCCTATCAATACGTTTTCTAATAAACTAAACCAAAACTAAAAAACGTATTGATCGGCACTTAAAAATATAGAGTGCGCCCTCACAATGATATGGCTTGTTTCTGTTTTTGTCTGGTCAATTAAATTTTTTCATTGCCTAATATCACAAGTCACAACATTGCCTCAGGGAGCTTTATAATTTGTAAAGCATAAGACACTCTCTGTTCTTAGTCCCTCAAATCGGACAAGAAAAAACAGTGTTGCAGTGTTTTGCCAAAACACACACTGCAGTGTCTGCTTGTTTTTGGGGCCGATGCTTTCAGGTGGAGTAAACGGCAGCTGAATACTTTTATAATCGGTATTCTACAAGCTCTATCTGGATTTGTAACAAAATAAGCAGTTTTCTGTTCTAGATGTGCAGCACCTTGATGTAGACACGCTACATGTTGCAGAGTATGGATGTAGCTTCCAAACTACTGCATGTCTTAAAAAGGCATGCACTGACCTAGATTTTGAGGGCAGATGTTTTGGGCAGTTTATTAGTGCAAGTGTATCTTGCTTACAGTGAAGGGAAGACTTGGCACACTCCTGATATCTTTGTTTTAGGTAGCTCCTGTGGAGCATTGGAGTTGCTGTCATTTGGATTGAGCTATAGTGTTAGCTCTTTGTTCTTGTTTTTTCACATATCATTCCTAGGTCACACATACACTTAATTCCTGTGTACATGCGTATCTTCAAGGGACCAGAGCACAGGGTCAACCACAGGACAGTGGCCCTGAAGTAGTTTTTAGGGTTCAGTGCCATGTTCAAGGGCAGCACACCCCCAGGAACCTTGCTGGTAAACTGCAGGCAATTCTGGCATAGTGGCCATAGTTTGCATTGTAGGAACACGTGACATACACTGGCCCCCACCCCCCCAAAAAAATGTTTTTCCGTAAAAAGTCATTACAAACGTACCTCTAATGAATCCCATTCCTTTCCTGTTATTTTAATCAACTGTGAAAATGCCAAGTTAACATTTCCTGCAGCTGGTTCACAGTAATGGCCTCTCCGTCATGCCTTTCATTAAATTTAATAAAGATTGTAACAGGAAAAATGTGAATCAGAAAGAACTACATAAATTCTAAAAATCTAATGAAATCATACAAAAGGTACAAATATACAGGAACTGCTCTATGCCTTTGATGGGCAGCTGCAGGAACTGTGAAGTCAGCCATAATTCATAGCTTAATCAAAGGTGTTCTAAATCTATATTCTGACCTTTTCTCCTGCTATTCTTTATTAGGGAGTTAGTTCATTTGAAGACAGTTAGGCTACCATTAGATATGTAATTAGGTATTTTGTTTTATTAAGCAGTCGGCTATATTATCCTTCAGAAAGGACTATCAGCATTCTATGATCTAAAATGCATTGCAAACAAAATGATAATCAAAACTGTGTGGAGGATTCCTCCTTTTAACAAGAAAATATATATCCATATTGCACAGTCACTGTATCTGTGTCAGGGTGGCAGCAGGGTAGGAAGAGCAGCCTAGATGTCCTTTTGCACATGAACTTAGCTAATGTCCTTCTGTGACATATACTGTAATCCCTCTTTTGTATCCTCGGGCTACTTAAAAGTCCCCTCCCACACAGGGAAGCACCTGGGTGAGGCAGGCTCACCAGGTGCCAGACTGGGTTTTCTCACTGTGGATGAACATCACAGTGGCTTGTTTGCATCCACAGTCTCCTTTCTCTCTCTTTTTCTGTTATTTCTTGTTTTCTTATGAACGCGGTGACCATCAAAAGGCTGGGAGACCTGTGCCAACAACTCCCAATGAAAAACCAATAAGTCAACTGACTCACTTTTACGCTGTCTGTTTACTAAACAGCACAGGTTAAGCTAAAGACACAATCAATATTCTTTTGATGTGGGTTTGTAATTGACTGCTGTACTAAAAATAGTATTACACACTTTGAGATGATAAAGTCTGCTCAAAATATGTATTGTCTCAGTGGATGAAATCAGACTGAGGCAATCAATGGCTTGACTGGAGTGTGTTTTTTGCTCAGGAGTATAAGCGCAAGCAGCTGGAGGAACAGCGTCAGTCCGAGCGACTGCAGAGGCAGCTGCAGCAGGAGCATGCCTACCTGGTGTCTTTGCAACAACAGCAGCAAGAAAAGAAGCCCCAGCTCTACCACTATAACAAAAACCTGGAGCCCAACAACAAACCTACATGGGCACGTGAGGTAGCAATGTTACCTACTTTAGAAGCATTACACACCACAGTCGAACCACTGTACATTGACCTACGAAGGACATCCTTCTTTCCCTGCCATCCTTATTTTTAGGTGGAGGAGCGAAGTAAGCTCAACAGACAGGGCTCACCCAAAATTTGCACCACTGTCTCTGACACTGCCATCCAGTTGCGCTCTGACTCAATCAGCCAATCAGGGGGGGCCCAGTCTGCTCAGACCCCACCAATGCAGAGGCCTGTTGAACCCCAAGGGGGGCAGGGAAAGGTGGGTGTTTTTAAAATGTTAAAGATTCTGTTTATTATAACCTAGAAAATACAATGCAAGATACAACTGATTATACTTTTCTGTCCCTAATTCTTTAGCTGCTTTTTCATTGTCTATTCAACCTTATTTACTCCTTCTTTTTATCTTTTTCCCTCCTTTCAATCTCCACACATCTATGATCACTACATGTTAAACAAATCTCCTTGGAATACAAACACAACTTTGCATTCTTCTCCTCCTTGGTCTGCCATCTTGTGCACTCTTCCTTCCGCTCTGCTACTCCTCCCTCCTGGTGTGCTGCTGCTGCTTTTGTCCTCTGCAGTTCCAGATGGCTCACTTGGTTCCATTGAAGCCTTATGCTGCCCCTGTCCCTCGTTCCCAGTCCCTCTGTGACCAGCCCACTAAGACCATGTCCGCATTCCCCACCCAGGATCCCTCCCTTACCCCCACACCCCGCCCCATCCACTCTAGAGAGCTGGTGCGTCAAAACTCTGACCCCACTTCTGAAACCCCGGCACCACTGGCACACCAAATCGGAGAGGATCGCGGCCCTTGGATCCGCCTGCCAGATGTGGAACTCCCACCCAAGGTGAGATCTAGTGGCTGGTTATGACTCAGCAGTAAGTGCACAAACCCAGTTAGTGCAGGAACCCAAAACAAAACCCCTGTTTGCATTTTATTTTCAACAAGACTCCCATATCTACACATAAATATTAGCTGAACTACAGTTAGTAAACTGACAGTGAAAAGTCTCTGTTTTAGGAAATAAAAACTCTGTTTACCTTACACAGTACCGTAGCTGGTGGATCTAACAGTTTTTCCATCCACTGCTTTAACCTGCCTTTGGTGGTGGTTAAAATCCCACCCTGTACTCACTGCTTACATCTCAGGAAAACTCTTAACCAGTTGAGGATGAACTCTTAACAAGTTGAGGATGAGCTTTATGTGAATACCTTTTTAAATGTGGTTTATACGATTCAAAATGTGCATTAAGGGTTGCTTGGGCTACCCGACCACAGGCCTATCTTTTTAGGAAATTACTGTTCATTAAGGGTGGTAAAAGAGTTAAAAAAACATGTTTACTCACTTTCTTATTTACTGTTTTGTTAAAATACTGGTTATGTAAGCCTGTGATGTTTCTGTCCCCAGATTCCCCAGAGGACAGCGTCTATTGCCACAGCTCTCAACACCAACCTGACCTCTGGCATAAGGCATCCAGTACGGGCCAGGTACTGAGGACAGCCAAATGATTTATCAGATATTTACTTGAATTAGTGCCTGCTCAATGGTGGTAGATACACTTTAGATAACTGATTTGTATCCTCAATGTATCCTCATGGCAGCAATCCAGATCTCAGCCGCAATGATCGCTGGGAGAGAGGAGACTGTATGAGCATCATATCCAATCTTCCCCAGACTGGCTCTCTAGAGAGGCATCGCATCCTCAGTGAGTCCCTACCTCCCCAATGCTATTTCTCTGCAGACTGTCTTTGCATTTCAGAATTATAACTACACCCTACAACATTGTTATTTGCAGGTTCCTCCAAAATGGATTCACCCATTCTGTCCCATGATAGCCGTCATAAAACAGGGGAGTCTCGCACCTCCTCCCGCCCTGGGCGCCCTGCTGTAAGTGTTTTTTTTTTTTCAAACAGGCATTGCATTTGCTTTCTCTTCAGTATCCCTATACTTATAAAACTTACTGTGAGATTGCATGTAACACATAATGTATTGTAAAATAAAAAGCACTTAAGCACGTAATGTACATATTCTCCGTTAGATCTCAAACACACCTGTTCTGTAAACTGACAAATAGTTTTACTAACTCAAAGTTTTCTCCTCACATACCTTTCCTGTACATGTACACTGTTGCTGTTTCCCTTCATGTTTCTCCTCTTCTCTAACCCGGTTTATTGACTTTACCTCAACTTGTGCAGAGTTACAAAAGAGCTATAGGGGAGGTTAGTATCACTGTCTTTTGTGTGTTATGCAATGCTCAGTGTTCATGCATGATTTTGCATCTTCCGTCAATGACTGCAGTACATGTTCATAAAGAGTGAATTGCATGCTCCACTCCTTTTTTCATTTATTGAGTAAATCATGTTTTGTCTTTTGAATGAAATTCCACTCTTTACATAACAGCATTTTTAAATGTATTTTTCTGTTACTATGTGGACATCCTACAGTCTATTGACAGGTTTGAGTCCGGACTTACATTTGGACTCTTTTTAGGGTTGGTATTCACCAGAGACAAACTGACCAAAACATATACTAGGCAGATACTTGGCGTCTATCTATCGATACAGTGTTGAATCGATTTTTTTATTTTGTTTTTTTCCCTCTCCCACCCCTTACTCTTTCTGAGCCCATTTTTCTGACGAACCCTCACCCTGACTTGTGTTGGATTGTCTTTCATATTAGCATTGTATATATTACTGTTGCATTTAGGGCTGGGCAATATGAAGAAAATCAAATATCACAATATTTTTTGACCAAATACCTCGATTTCCATATCGCAACAATATTGTAGTGTTAACTAAGTGGGTAAAGGCAGTGGGGAAGTGGGAAAATGACATGACTTTACTGTAATGCAGCCTTTAAAACCATATTACGATATCCAAAATCTATGACGATATCTAGTCTCATATCATGATATGGATATAATATCGATATATTGCCCAGCTCTAGTTGCATTATTGTCTTTGATAGTTGAGATTATGTTAATGACATTCTTAAATTTAAATGGAGGTATATATGTGTGTGCAGGACCATGGCCTCTTTGCCAAGGAGCGTGCTGAGGAGCAGCCAAGGCCCCCAGTCAAGGCCAATGATTACTCCTCCTCTTCGGAGAGCAGCGAGAGTAGCGAGGAGAGTGAGAGTGGTGAAGGAGCAGAGGAAGAAGAAAGCCCCACAGATCGGTAACACTAACACGCACAAATAGAGAGCATTAACTGTTTTGATTTGTCAAATTTACTTTTGCATTAAGTATTCAATACTTACTGTAAAACTCTCTCTTTTCCCTCTTTCCCATTATCAAGCTTAAGTGCTATGCCATCCATGACTTCTATTCCTCTATTGATTTCAGTCACAGGGACGCAGACACTGATTCAGTCAACACCATGGTGGTTCATGAAGACGAGGGCGAGGGGGGAGAGACAGAGCAAGCTGGGGGCTATGGCGATCAGACCATGCTGGTGCAGAGGGTGAGTCATCTGTGTACAAAATGATGCTTAAAATGCATTGTGACTTGCTGGAAAATCAAGTATACGTCAAAGACACACAGCTGCCTGACGGGAGCAACGGGTCCACTTTTTTCTTTAGTGTTATTTATTTTTTTTCAAAACTTGCCTGACCAAATGAAGAATATTATATGAAGCCATTTTCCATGTACCTTTTAATGAAATTTGATAGCAGAAAACAATTTAGATGCCCAAAACATTGATGATTGCTTTACACCACTGTAATAAAATTACTTGGGAATAAATTAGTTAAATAGGAGCACAGGTACATTAAAGTGCCAAGTTTGCTATCAGTTTCAATATTGCACATCTGTTGTTGGTAATTTTTTCGGAAAAAGTAATGCTGCTAGGAGGCTTGCAGGATCAGCACAAAGTTGACCATGATAACTTTTGCAAGCCAGTTAATACACATTTACAGTAACTGCGTCAATAATTTTTATTATTTTTTTTTTTATTGTGTACATGCCCAAAGCCACCCTGTGTTAGTTTGGCAAAGATCTTTGAGATTTTTGGAGAGACAGCAATTAGATTCAGTAAAAGACAGCACACATCTTGCAGGTGGGTCCTGATGGGCTAAATGTGGGAAGTGTCACCTTTACTGAAGTGCAATAGTTTTGTGTATTTGTGCATTTTAATATGCAAGAAGCGTCAAATATTTGTGCCAAGCTACTGTGACATAACTGAATGTCAGGGAAAGATTTGCAGTTATTAACTTCACTGAAGTTATAACTGAAATGACAAACATCATACAGAGGATTCCGATTACTACTTAACGTAAATATGATTTCTGTTTTTAAAGAAAGTCTTTAATGGAGTCTCACTGACAGCACAAAAATTCAGCTGCATCACATTAGAATACCCACTAGACAATTTATATCATCTTCAGGTCACGTTTCATACCACTGTGCAAATGAGATTCTTCTCATTTACCCATGAATATGTGAAAGAGATGGCTGTAACTGAGACAAAATAGAAGGTGTAGATTATCTTAAGGAAATTAATACATTTCTTGAAATATATCTGTGAGAACACCATGTACATATATATATATATATATATATATATATATATATATA
>NC_045745.1:26807210-26808543 GCF_008692095.1 Etheostoma spectabile | reverse complement strand
TATATATATATATATATATATATATATATATATATATTAGTATTTATTATATATATATATATGTATATATATATTAGTATGCAAAAACTAAAAAATGTAATAAATGCCCCTTTCAGTTTCCATACTTTGTTCAGAAGGTTTAGAAGCTGTGCAGATAGATCTTCTCTTGTCTTTTCATAGTCTAAAACTAGTGTTTTAGATTGTCATTATCATTCAAAAAGTATACTGTCATTTTTGTTTAATGTGTCAGTAAATCATTCCAACTCTTGTTCAACCAAATCCAGAAGATGACTTTTGGTTGTGGACAGCCGCTTAAGGCTGAAATGGTTTGCTAATTATTTAGATGAAGGTGACAGAAAGCAGGAGAGAACTCTAGACAAAGGTTGTTTTTGTTTTTCCATTGCATGCACATGGCACATCAACGACATAAAATAAACATTAATGGCTGGTTCCCCCAGAAACTTGACTTTCTAAAGCAAGTTGGCCGTAAATGTTTCTTCACTTCTTGTGATTACTTTGGTGTGCTAACCATAACGGGTCATATCCTGGTAATTGGAGCAGCAGATTAGCCTTGATCCAAATCTGTCATTGTGCGTGTCTGTTTGTGTGTTTGTTTCTCTTTTACCTGAAAGACCCCAGAGAAGCGGAGCCATAATGGATACACTAACTTGCCAGATGTGGTGCAGCCCTCCCACTCCCCTACTGATTCAGCCACTCACTCCTCCCCTGGGAAGGACTCTGTTTATGATGTAGGTTATACTGAGGCTAAATATATCAGTCCTAAATTCCTGATTTATTGTTTTGTGTTCCCTTTCTGCCGTCATTCCAGCCATGAAGTCCACCCATAACACATTGAGTTTCATAACAATCAGTCCAGCCTGTTAATTGACCATCTAAAATAAATGTAGTTCTTTAAACTGCGGTTTTAATGCCACATAGGCACAGGAAATATCAGTTTTTAACATTGTGTCATGATGTTGACTTAAACAACACTGTACAACTCATACAACCTTTCTGCTCCACCAGTATCAGTCCAGAGGTTTGGTGAAAGCATCTGGCAAATCCTCCTTCACCACCTTTGTGGATCTGGGCATGTACCAGACACCAGGAGGTACAGGGGATAACATGTCTGTCAGTGGTGAGTCTGGAGCTTTTCAGACTTGCAGTAACATCTGCTTGGAGATTCTTGAACCTTACACTACTTTAGTATTTACTACCTTAACCTTTGACATCATGTCTTGTGCAGTAAGATACTTTAGGAAATTAAATAGTGCTGAGTTTTTTTGAGTGAATATTTTCTTTTACATTAATTAACTTTAAAAAAAAAAAAAAA
>NC_045745.1:26803960-26807200 GCF_008692095.1 Etheostoma spectabile | reverse complement strand
AAAAAAAAAAAAAAAGAAGATGAATGAGAGGTTTGTGTCTGGTTTCAAGCCTTGTATCATGGTTTGTGTTTTCCTTCCTTAATTAAACCATTTCCATTGCGGCCTCCCTGTTTAGGCTTGAGGTTTGAGCAGCTGAAGATGGAGGTGAGGAAAGGATCCATGGTGAATGTCAATCCCACAAACACGCGCCCCCCCAATGACACACCTGAGATCCGCAAGTACAAGAAGAGGTTCAACTCTGAGATCCTGTGTGCGGCGCTCTGGGGTGAGAACAGATTTAATACTTAAAGAAAGATTAAACAGATCCCTGAAAGTAACTTATTACTCAAAATATGATTAACTCTGGAGGTAACAGACTCTAAACATATTCTTATTCTTTATTTATAAAGGACAACACCCATCATTAACATTTCTGTAAATGTGCCAGTGTGAGCCAGTTGGCAAATTTTCAACTGTACTCCTTTGGCCAGATGATTTTAGACCAGAGCAACATGAAACGGCAAGACATTAGTACAGGTTAAACTATGCAGACAGAATCAACAAGACACCATACAGACAGCTAGAGCAACAAATATGCTTTCTCAGTGAGCCGTGCAGAGCCACAGGAAGTGGCACGACATTAGCACAGTTACACAACAACAGTATCCCCATAGTGTGTCATCGATACCTCGTAAATAAAAATGTTATCAAATAAATACCTTCTCTTCCAGCCTCTTTTCACAAGCGGTTTTCCATGTGCACCATCTTTTGCCGATGTGATTACTTTTTTAGGAGAAAAGTTATCTTAAATTTGCAGTGTGCTGTACTTTGAGCACATGGCAATACTCTGAGCTGTGACTAGAAAGGCAATAATTACAATCATGTTAATTTGTGCATGTGTGTGTCCCCAGGTGTTAACCTGTTGGTGGGCACAGAGAACGGTCTGAAGCTGCTGGACCGTAGTGGTCAGGGCAAGGTTTACCCCCTCATCAACTCCCGTAGGTTCCAACAGATGGACGTCCTGGAGGGCCTCAACCTGCTCATCACCATATCAGGTCATTACTGCTGCTCATCACCATTCTGCTCTCACTGCAGTTGGTTAGAGCTGTCTGTACTTTTGGCATAAGACTACCGTCTTTAATGGGATGCCAAACACAAGATGGCAAATTGTGCTATTACCTTCAGAGTGATTACTTTGCTTTGCAGGAAAGCTTTTATTTCTGTGCCTGGAGGTATGGACAAATGCTAATATCACAATATTTATTTTAACAAATAGGAAATACCAGTAGGTTTTAAAATAAACTGAATTAATAATTTGATATTTTGTTGATTATTTAGGATGCTTTAATCAGATATTAGCACACAACATTCGCATAACGATCAGTAGTTGTGTGAATAATACGCAGAAAATGCTGTCAACATGTTTGCACAGCTAAAACGCAACTTTAGAATTGTGTGTCAGTAATTGTAAAGCAGACAATTTAAATTAAAGCTGCATGCAGCATTAAGGGGGTCCTCACACGTTCCCGCATAGGAAAGACAATTTAAATTACATATTACGAAATTATGAGAACCAAAATCCCAGGCTGTATCTAGTTTCATATTCAATTAATTTTAGTTCTATATCTCCCAGCTCTTCTGTGTATAGTTTGCAAATCTTAAAAAGGTCAAAATAGGATTTAAACTTCACTTTAAATCCATTTAAATCATTACTGATATTAGTCTCCTTTTTGTAAGTGATATCTCACGGTGTCTATTAAGGCAAGAAAAACAAGGTGCGTGTCTACTACCTGGCCTGGCTGAGGAACAAGATCCTCCACAATGACCCTGAGGTGGAGAAGAAGCAGGGCTGGACCACTGTGGGGGAGATGGAGGGCTGCGTGCACTACAAAGTGGGTGAGTGACCGATGATGGCTGTTTTATCACTGCTGTCTATTCCACTCTGGAGAAGTTCTCATAAATGCATTTGGCACAGTGAATTATTGATTACAAGTATCTGATGTCAGATGGCCTTGTGGTTGTTCTATCTAGTGAAATACGAGAGGATAAAGTTTCTGGTGATTGCTTTGAAGAATGCGGTGGAAGTCTATGCTTGGGCGCCCAAACCTTATCACAAATTCATGGCCTTCAAGGTAATTCTCCCCCTTTTCTATAAACTGGATTAGTTATGCAAGATCGGTCAACCAGAAGAGCATTCAAGTTGATTGTCTTCTCACTGCTCCCAAACCCCCTCCACTCCTTTTTAACCAGTCTTTTGCAGACCTGCCACACAGGCCTGTCCTGGTCGACCTGACTGTGGAGGAGGGGCAGAGGTTGAAGGTGATCTATGGTTCTTGTGCTGGCTTCCATGCCATCGATGTGGACTCTGGAAACAACTATGATATTTATATCCCAGTTCATGTGAGTTGTACAGCTGTCAGACTGCAGTGTTTTGGGAGAGGTGAAACCTACAGGAGCTCATTCCTTCTGTTTTCATGCCAAACAGATCCAGAGCCATGTGATGCCGCACGCCATTGTCTTCCTGCCCAGCTCAGATGGCATGGAGATGCTGCTGTGCTACGAAGATGAGGGCGTCTATGTCAACACCTACGGACGCATCATCAAGGACGTGGTCCTGCAGTGGGGCGAGATGCCCACCTCTGTTGGTGCGGGTTAAATCCAAAAACAAACTTAAATAGACATCTATAAAAGTGGATGTATCCTCTGTACAAACTGCCTGATTGCATAGTAATGTTACATGTTTCCTTTGCAGCTCACATCTGCTCAAACCAGATCATGGGATGGGGAGAAAAGGCCATCGAGATCCGTTCTGTGGAGACTGGCCACCTGGATGGCGTCTTCATGCACAAAAGAGCTCAGAGGCTGAAGTTTCTTTGTGAGAGAAATGACAAGGTGTGAAAGCTGCAAATGCTTAAAGTGTGGGACAGTAAGGTCACTAATAGTAGCTGTTTGTTTGAAGACATACATGTCCTTTTTGTGTCTGTGCTGTTCATCAGGTGTTCTTTGCATCAGTGCGGTCTGGAGGCAGCAGCCAGGTGTACTTCATGACGTTGAACAGAAACTGCATCATGAATTGGTGAAGGAACAGCTGCTCTGGTCAGTGTGTGGAACCCAGCAGGGTTCAGAGAAGCAAGTGCATCCGAAATTCTCTCAAACGCATGCACACAAATGTCAACACTTCTCTCCCTTTCTCTCCCGCTCGCTCTCACTCAGTCATGCACCCATGCACACACACACACACACACACACACACACACACAC
>NC_045745.1:26801382-26803950 GCF_008692095.1 Etheostoma spectabile | reverse complement strand
CACACACACACACACACACACACACACACACACACAGTCTTTCAATCCATTCCAGCTTACACGTACACTCCATAATTTCTACAGAGGCTCCGTTATAACGTACTATCTCTGGAATCAAATGTTAATAACATCTCCAGTGTATTGATTTGTACTGTAAATATTCTTGTCTTGATTTCCTTTTACTTGGTGGACCTGTGTTCAGTCGTAAATGATTAGTTCCTAATTGTAAAATATGTTTTAAAAAAACACATTCCTGGGTGGTTCTACAGTACGTTTTGAAGAAGGCATTATTCACCGTTACTGTATGTTGAAATGAAGCTGTAAATAGGTAGCACCTTACACTTAGATCTGAATCATTTGCAGGCCTCTAATATAGCCTCCATTTGGTGGGTTGCCACCGGCACACATGGACGTCAAATAATAAAATGCTGGAACGCCCATCTGCAGTGGCTTGTGAACCCCCAATGTTTTTGGAGCGCTCACAATTTCCGGGAGGCTTAAAGGAAGGATGTACTACAAAATAATATTACAAAGGGACATTAAAATCAGGACAAAGTAGCTTGTTGAAGTATTTTTTAGTTTATGTATAGTAGACAGTAACCTGAAGTCCGGCTTTCACTAACTTTTTCCAACCTGAATGGCAAATGCTGTTGCAACTCTTAATCACAGCAAGTAAGCCTTGAATGCTTGAAAAGCAAAAATTGATTTTCTTTTAAAAATTAATAAATGACAAAAAAAAGAACCCAATCAGAAAGAAGTCTTGTAAATGTGCAGTACTCAGAATCAGTAATGTGAAATCTCCTGCTTTGCCTTTTTCCTTCTTCTATGGTTTAGGTGAATTTATTATTTGACTCATCAGACTTGTATCTAAACTTTTCTGTTTTCATAGATTTACAAAATACAAAAAAATGTTATTTATATGTAGTGCTTCTGCATTGGTATTAGCCTACTGGTATTCTTAATTTTACTGTAATTATATTGCCATTATATTGCAATATATGCTATTCTGTGGAGTCTTTGTTTGAAGAGGTGGGGGGTTTGTATATTCGGGTTGTAGTGTTAAGGAGTACAATGACACCTTTAGAGGAGAGAGAGGGCACGAGTTATTTGTCACATTGGAGAAACCTGAAAGGGGGGTGTCACTGAGATTATAGTGATTAAGGGAGATCATTTTCGTGGTTCTTTCACCCTACTACCACAGTGATCTACTCTGCTGTATTATATTTCAGTTCTTAGACTATTTTGTTAGTGTGAATCTTTTCTGTGAGTGTTTGTTCAGGGGATTGCAGTAGAACCGGTCTTAGTGTGGTACAGTTCATAAATTGTCTTAGGCCAGTGGAAAGATTTAATGTAGGGCGATTCTGCAATACCACAGAGGACTCCATCTCATCAGGCACTTTGGAGAGGATGGCTGAACCACATGAGACTTAATATATGACTTAATATATTTTTATCTATACACTCTGCCAAAGTTCACAGCATATTCTGCAAGGTGGGTATAAATCGAGGCCAAATGGAATATTGCTTACATGGCAACTATAAAGATTTTCCTCGTCCTAACCAATGTTCCTTTCTGTAATATACAGTCAAAAAGCCAGCTGACTTGCTAGCTGCTTGGCATTTTCTATAGATCTTGACTATAATTTAACTGCCTGCTTTGTTTAGGGAACTACATCAGGGAGAAAGTGTGCGTTTGTGTGCTCTCATACACCAGGCAGTACAGTAGAAGTATAAGACAGTGTTATCAGGAAGTAGCTTGGTGATTAACAGTCAGCAATGGGTAGGTCAACACATGAATCAAGCTTTTTGTTTGGTGCTTAAGTGTTTCAACACCAACAGGTGGACATTTTTAAAGTCAAGATGGTTTTTCGTCACTCAGATCATGCGTCTTATCAGCATGGAGTTGTTAGTTCAAAAAGTTAGTTCACGTGCTTATAAATAGAAGCTGGCATGTTCTTCTTAAAAGAGCGCAACTGTATTTCTTTGTGCAAAACTGTCAGTATAAAAAGCTTTTGGTTATTATGAAAGGAATATTGGCTAGTGATCAATGGGGTAGTCCGCTAAAAGTTGCTGAGAAGATATATTTCATAAAGGCAAAAGGAAAACCAATTAAGAATGCAGTATATGTTTAGGGCAGAGAGTTTAATCAAAGAGTATATGAATAGATCGTTAATTTTATGATGAGACTATAAAACAAACCGTAAATGGGCATGGAAAGCACTTTCACTTCAGTAAACACACATTTACAAATATATCTTTAGCAGATACTTGGTGTGCATGTAAGCCATTAAAATAGAGTATATTGTACTGTATCAAAGTTGTGTTCCCCTTTTTATCAAATGTGTTTTTATTCTTGAATATCTGTCATGTGCCATGACTTACATTTCAGATGTCACAATTACAATCCACCAGGAATTCTGGCACTTATGCTTTTTATGGTCAAATCATAATTTTTTTATCAATCTGCCATGTTTACAGTTAAAGCAGTGCCTTGGATTTGGGACGGCGAGAGATTTAAGGACCCCCTCCCCCCACGCGCGCGCACACACACACACACACACACACACA
>NC_045745.1:26786792-26801372 GCF_008692095.1 Etheostoma spectabile | reverse complement strand
CACACACACACACACACACACACACACACTTGTCTCTTGCTTGAAATCCCATGAAGAAAAGGCATAACTATATTTTCTTTCTCAATATGGGGATTTATGTCCTGTGCCACTGAAGTCAAATCCAGAATATCCTGTAGATGGACTTAAAATGCTTTTTTGGCACTGTGAATATTACCTAAAAGCGACAATCCATTCAGAAAGATGCAATAACAAATAAATTAACACATGTCCAATTAATCCAGTGTGATGTGTAAAGGATCTCCTCACAGTGGGAGCCAGCATAGTGAAAAGCCATACATATGAAACATGTTTGTAGAGTAAACTTAGTACCTGTGCACGGATCAAATTCTAACTCTTGTGTGAGATGTCTGCCCAGAAAATGTCAGTTCTTGCAGCAAAGATTAGAAAAGCACTGGTTGTTAAATGATGTTGGTCGTGTAATCTTGTAGTGGAGAAAGTAGCTTCATATATTCTGAGAAGCCTATTTTATAAAACATGTAAATTGGTCTATATTGAGAAATTAAAGTGAATGTACATCTATAAGACAGATTTGTATTTATATGAAACTGTGTACTGCTCTATTAGTCAAAGCACAATGTATTTTAAGGCAGAGAGGTCAAAGCTAGCATTGATTGTAACGGAGAGATGGAGTTTGTTTTTCCCTATTCACTCAACAGTCGTCAAACTCGTCAGTATGTAATCAGTCTAAGTAGTTGGTTATAGTGAAACGAGTAATCTGTTGAAACAGCTGTGTGTATGTAGACTGTCAATTACTGCAGCATTTCCAAATAAGGTCTGTCTTCTTGTTACCAGACGGAGTCAGATGTGGCTTTGATTCAGACACTTGTGGTGACTCACAGATTGGTGTTGGATCTGGCCTCTGGTGTAAATTGCCTGTGTGGAGTTGACAGGCTGTTAATGTGCTCAGGCGATGATGGAAAACATCACTCAGGTGGTGCAGTGATTATGTGACGGGCGCGATGGGCCTTGCGTGAAGTTACTGACTCTTGGCTATCAAAAAAAAGGCAGCATTTAGTAAGGGAAAAGTGCATTGATCAATTAATGACTATTCCAGAATACAGGCAAGAACAACAACTTAATCATCATTTTTTGACTACTTCAGTTTCATGCATTTTTGTCACCAGGTATGAAAGTCCATAAAGGGGAACTCCACTGATATTCACATCAAAGTCTGTTCACACGTCTTAGGGAGTACTACTGCATATGTGGGGGAAAAAACTTGCATGAAGCCATTTGTGATTCCAAAAGGAGCTGCGTGAACTGTGATTAATTACCTCAAGTGATGTCACGTGAGTCGGCGTCGGTTGGGGCTTAAGACTACAAGTTTGAATATGAAAACAATCTGGGAGGTGTGGAGTAAGAGAGAAGTGAACTTACCACATCTCTCTAGCTGCTCCTCATCTCTGCATGAGGCTAGCGGCTCAAGGCTACATTAGCCCGCGACTAGCACATCACACCTGAATCTCCAACCAAGCTGTCGGCAGTCGCCTTGCATTGTGGGTGATGTAGCCATCCGATTTTACCAAAGAAAAAAAAATGTTTGGAGTAAAGACGTTCTGCATCGATTTTGATACTTATTTGTTTTACTATCCATTGGCAGTCCAACCATGTTATAGAATTTCAATGCTAAATCGCTGGAGTACTCTTTGTGTTTTCCCCCGAACACTAAATCCAGAGAGGGATGAGCAGACATGTCCTGTGCCATTTTGTTTGCAACATCTCAGGTGTTGCCTGGTAACATCAGTAAGTGCACTTACTAACAAATTAAGTTAAAACAGACTGTGATGTGTACAATAGTTTGAGTTCTCCTTTAAAACACAACTCATGTTACATAACATAGAATTTAATTTGAATACTTAACTGTATTTCTACCTCGGCTGTGGTGCACAAGCTCAGCGAGGCACATCAAACTACTTCATTTGCAGATAATGTCTAACTATAAATAATACAAAACACAATACCATCATTTTTATTTAATCATCTTTATTGTCTGATTTGTGCTGACAGTTGTTTTTCTGGATAGCATTGCAAATAAAGACAGAAATGTGATGTATATCTACGTGTAATACAGGATGTCATCAACTAGATTGAGGCAGTCACTTCCAAATATTAAGCCTAATTTAATGCAACATAAATTCTTGTAATGGGTTTGTACCACAGGAGAGTAGTTCTACTTGTTGAATTCCCTAAAAGCACCTTAAGGTGCAAAAGTGCTATTTTATTTTGTACCAACAGCCATTAAAGGAACCTTACAACTCCTTAGTCCGTGTCAGTCTGACCATAAGCGTGAACAGAGTTGATTGCTGAATTCATTTAAGCTCTGAACAAGTTTGGCATCAGAAAGAAAGAGGCACCACTGAGTTGTAGGTGGAGCGCTGAAGGTGTAGAACATCGTCTTGAGAGACTTCTCGGACGACTTTTCTTTTTAATAAGCAATACAAGCATTTGAACAGATATAAACCGTGTGTGTGTGTGTGTGTGTGTGTGTGTGTGTGTGTGTGTGTGTGTGTGTGGTGTGTGTGTGTGTGGGTGTGTGTGTGTGTGTGTGTGTGTGTGTGTCCCCTCAGACGCAATTCTTCAGTGGCCTTTGGCAGACTGAATGTAGGCTGGTTTGTGTGTTGCTTGTTACAGAAGTTGTTCTGTACTTTACTTTTGTTTGTAATCACTTTAAGTAACTTCTTCTCTTTCAGTTTAACACAATCACCTGTTGGGATGCTTGTTCTTATTTTGCTATAATGAAATCCCAGAAACTGCCTTTTAAGGAGTCTAAAATGAAAAGAGAATATTCTGTTGAGGCACTCCTCTCTCATAGCTTATATTTCTAATCAATAACGTGTGAATGGATTAGCAGCTGTAGCTCGGAGTGAGGCAGATCAAACTTGGGGCGCTCTTAAATGACGGAGCTTTGGACAGAACTACAATATCTATTAATGTTTTTCAATAACTTTCTTTCTTTTTTTAAGACGGTAAACATCTTTGCAATGTTTTAGTGTGTGTGCGCGCGTTTGTGTTACCGTGTCTGTGAGAGGTTAACTCCAGATTGTATTTCATAGACTGATCAAATTTAAACTTTCAAAAGATTGTGCTGAATGAATTCATGTCTTAATACAGCATTGTTTGAAAAATTAAATACCTTAATCTCATTAGTCTCGCTTCTTTTTTTTGTATTCTGAAAAATGTCCATTATATTAATGATTTTAATTTCTATTACTTACATTTCGGGGCAAAGCTTTGACTCTCCAAATTAATTGTATCTCTACTTTCTGAAGGCATTACATCTTTGTTTAGGTTGACGGTGGTGCAGGAGTCGGGCTGGGATTACCTGAGGTCACTGGACTTCCTTGGGCTAATAAGAATTTAAAGGTGTTATTTTTCCTTCCCTATCAGGAGCAACAAAGATATGAGGAAAATGGAGGAGATGTCAATCATGCAGTGTGAACACAGAAGCCTTTTCCAGGGAGAATAATTAAGATAGCGTGTGGGTTTGCTGGGCCTTCAACAAATTACTGCAGTGAAAATGTGAAATATGTCAGTGTTTAACCACATGATGGTGCTAAAATCTGCTTAGACCCGTTGTTCCTGTCACTGAGTTTGTGTGGTGTGTAAATAAGCATAAGACTACATCACAGGAAACCCAGTTTAATATTCACAGGTATGCCATTCGATGGATTAAAATGATTGCCTAAAAGATTGTGTTTCTGTTATTGAATAAACCCCGTTTCATCCTTTTAATTTGTGAATCTGAGATTCTCAGTAAGCTGCAGCATCCTCTGGTGGCTGAATGTGAAAACACTTCAATTCTGCAAACAAGCTAAATCTCTTATTGTGTGAAACATTTCAGTTTAACTAATCAGCTGATAAAGAAAACACACAAAGTAAACTACCCTTTCCCAAACTATTGGTCTGTTAAACAATGAGTAGTGATGGGGGAAGATATTCAACAACGTTGCTGGGACTTGAGCACAGACGACTTGTTTTCATCCCCACATTTGAGAGTCCAGGTTCTATCCACATATTTCTGATTAAATACAATACTTGGTTTAATGTGGGGAACTACAACTTTGGAATCCTGTCACTTGTTGGTGTACTTCCAACTTGCTATTATACTGGTTATGTTTGAGATGTGTTTTTAGATCACTAGAGGACAAACAGTCTTCATGCAATTAAGCATGTTACTTTTATTTTTTTAAATCAATCACTGAACATAATTTCACCTCAGATTCTCAAAGGCAGGGGTTGTGTTCAGTGATTGTTTGTGATAAATGTTTCATTGTCATTGTAATAAGAATATCAAACTAGTACTTTTACCTGCTAAAATGCACCTATGCTATTTAGAAACTATACCATTGGTAATTTAACAACCTAGGTCAATGTATGTGTAGCCATTCAGTACCCAAACAACCATTTATAAGTCAAACTGCACCTGAATGCATCTTTATTTGAGTTGATGACTTTCCAAGTGAATAAATTAAAATAAATACACAACAAGTGGCAGGAGAGGCTATTATTTATTAATATTATGTACAATTACACCATCGTAATGTCCAGATAGTACATTGACAAAGTCAAGGTATGAATACTGGCTCCTGCTTTATTAAGATGTCTTATACAGTAATGCTTTTATTTTTTTTTCACCCACCTTTTGAATCTCAGATCTTTTTTTGTTAATTTAATTGTATCAATATTGTCTATTAATAATCCTTAAAGTGTATCTGAGGCACACAGGGAGAACATGAATAAAATAAGTGTAAAAAAAGAAGAAAACAAAAACTTAAGAGCAGATGTATTGTATGTGGGGGGGGGGAGGGGGGGTTTCATATCTATAAAAACAGTGACTATATAATGTTTTGAGCCAGATGAAAATAAGAGTTGATGTTTTCCTTGGACTCAGACGATCATCCTGTCTTTTTTTTCAGTGTTAATGAACTCACATGACTCTCTTTCCACAACCATTCTTCCTTCGTATTAGGATCACAGAGATACATGTGGTACTGAGACAAAAATAGTACAGAAAATTTTGTCTGAAGTGCATTTTGGACTTCATTGTAAACAAAGACAGAATTGTCCAATAACGTCTTCTCCTCTGTTTAATTTGAGGAGCAATATCTCTCAGGAAAAAGTGTGTGTGTGTGTGTTGTGTGAATGAGCGTGTTAGACGTGTTAAAAGGCTTCAGGTAATAGTGGCGTTTGTGGTTTTTCTTTTTATTTGAGCAGCTGAACATCCAACTGTATTTTATCACATTTTTAAATTTTAAAAGGTGTGTGTGTGTGTGTGTGTGTGTGTGTGTGTGTGTGTGTGTTGTGCCTTGTGTGTGGTGGTGTGTTGTGTGGTGTGGTGTGTGTGTTTTGTGTGTGTACTAAATCAGCTGTAGGTAGTGTGGGCATGTGTTTAGGTCTAGGTGTTTAGGTGTTGTCATGTACTGCATTTTGTGTGTGTGTGTGTGTGTGAACTCATACCTAAGTCATATATATTATGTACAATACAATGTTGCAATTTATCTGTTGAATCTTACATACAGTGAATACAGGGTGCAAAATGTGTCCCAAGAGGGGAGGTCAGGTGTGGGGGGTGTGTGTGTGTGTGTGTGTGTGTGTGTGTGTGTGTGTGTGTGTGTGTGTGTTTTGTTTATGTGTGGTGTTTATGTGTTTATGTGCGTGGCTCAGTTCCAGATCTTAAGGAAGCTGTCCCAGGACCCGGTGCTCACCGCCAGGCCGTCATCTGTCACACCCAGACAGCTCACACGATTGTCATGGCCGGCCAGGACCCCTGCAGGGGGGACGAGGACAGACAAAAGAAGACTTGTTACAGTAAACTGTTTTGCTCTTTGACCAAACATGTACTTTTTTTTTTTTTTACAAAATAGGGCTTGACACGTGTGAATTCACTGGTAAGTCTGGCACAGAGCGCTTTTTAAATGACTCATAAGTCAACTTAAAACTAGAAGGAAAAAAACAAACATTGAGCGTTACTTATGTAAATCCATATAATGATAATTTTATATTGCATTTTGTAGGTTCATACAATTATGTGCATACCATGAAAACATTATGGATTATTGTTTTTTTCCCAGTAAAAATAAAAACTCTTCACCGTCATCTTTCCACTTTTCACCTAAATCCGATTGGAGTCATTTGCATGAAAATACCAAAGTAAGGACATTAAATATTTTCTTATCAGCTCCATTGTAGGCGGCTTAGTATTACAGTTAGTTACACTACCCTGAAATTATTAAATATACCGTACTGTATATTATTTATTTATATAGAATTCTGAGCAATTCATGCTTTTTAAAAGTGGCAAATTAGCCTCTGAATTGCATAATGAAATTAAGCATTATGTTTTTAACTTTTTCGTCCCATTTTTTGCACCAAACGCACTTTTCCCTAGTTTTTGAGTGGGACATTGCAGGTGAAGGTCAGATAAGAGTTGGTTTTACTTTTAAGTATACAAACAAATAATGTTCCCTAATGTCTTACTGAGGTAACTCCACAATTAAAATAACCCTTGCTTGAGCTTCAGGTTGAACCTTTTTAGACCTATTCTTTGACATGGCACCAATACACAGCTGTTTCCACCCACCTGCTCTGTCTCCCTTCATGGCGTCCCAGATGTTGCAGTTAAAGTCATCGTAACCCGCCAGCAGCAAACGGCCGGAGCGTGAGAAAGCCACGGAGGTGATGCCACAAATGATGTTGTCATGGCAATAGAGGCTGAGCTCCTGGTCTGCACGCAGGTCAAACAGCCTGCAGGTGGCGTCATCTGAGCCTGTGGCGAAGGCGCTGCCATTGGGAAAGAACTGTGGAGGAACCCCGGAAGATGGATGAGAAGCAGGAGGTGTGGGTACAGATATATCAAGATACTCTTAAGAAGAGACGGCAAGCAGGTGATTCTGTGTAGGAGAAGAGTTCCCTACATGCCCTAATATGACAAACTGTGTTCTCATTGGCTAATGGTGTCTCTGCTCTCGGACTGAATCAGATCAGTCTGAGAGATGATCGTCATGTTTTAATACTGAACCTGTCTACCTGTCATCCATCGGATTTAACCTCTGTGGTGTATCAGTCCAGGCTCAGGCTCAGTGGGAGTCTGGACTGATGCAGGATGTTCAGATATAGTGTTAATTGATAATCCTCAATCGTGCTCCGAGTTTAAATCCCCCCAAAGCTGGAGACAAGACAGTGTATGACGTCACTGACACAAATCCTAGAGCTGCTCTGTTGATAGCGTATTAGACGTACACGGGAGGGAAGAACTGCCACTTTAGACCACTGCTGGGCTGATACCCAGTGGCAGACAATTGGAATTTCTAATAGACATATGAGTTACTCATATTCCGAACACTTTTTGACAACTTGTTTGGTCACAAGACTCGGCACACTCACACAGATGGCGTTGATGTCCGACTCGTGGCCCGTGAAGGTCTGCCGGCACATGCTGTCCCTGATGTCCCACAGTTTGACCGAGGCGTCGCAGGCTCCCGACACGAAGGTGCGGAGGTCGGGCGACAGGGACAGACTCATGACGTCACCGCTGTGGCCCGAGAAAACAGTGGTCTGCTGACTCGTCTCGATGTCCCACAGTGCACTGGGGCAGAGAGCGCAGAGTTAGACACCGATCTGCTCAGGGAAACATGCACTGCACACCGTCTGTGTTTTGATCTTTGTAGGCTCACCATGTGGTGTCTCCGGAACTCGTGATGATTTGATTGTCATCAATGAAACGGCAGCAAGACAGGTAACCTGAGAGAACAGAGTACAGGTGAGTTTGTGTTGTGGAACTGAATGAAACTTAAAGGTGATTGTGGAGTGGCACTACTAGCGTCTACTGTAATAAAAACTAAATAGAACTGTTATTGTAACAGTACACTGGACGTACAAAACCTTAGGGTTTATGCAGAGAGGTGAAGTGAATGCCATTTGCTGCATTCATATACATTTATATCAATCTAGAAGATAGCAATTCATGATACAATTGTTTTTTGTGCTTTCCGTGGTGTAGACCTTGACACACCAAATACTTTATGATAATAACATTGCATTTGCATCTTTCCCAAAGCCTCATCTGTTATCAATTGTCTAGTGTCCTTTGAGGACAATATAATATGATACTAAATTATTAATTGATTTTTATCAACCAAAAATATCCAGAGAGGTACTAGTGTCTGCAGCCTTCCTCTCAGGCTGCATTCAGCCCCAAAAAAGAAGTAAATATCCACCAATTAAGTTTGGCAGCCTGTGTGTAGCCTGAGAGGCCAAACCGGTAAAACGTCTACTGCTGCTCATGAAGCTTATTGCTGTGAACACACGATAGACATCTTGATATTAAGTTGCAGCCCATTTTGCAAATTATGTACAGCAGCACAGTAGCTACAGTGTCACAAACCAGTCTCGCAGACAGGAGTTGATGTCTCAGCTCATTAAGACAGCTCTGCCCTGCAATTAATTAACCATGTAAATGAAATCCCCATTGTTTAGGGGTTTGGGAGCAGAGCTTTCCCTCGAGGCAGGAGACCGCCTGCTGCACGCTCGCCTGAAACCTTTCACCATTTTGACTCGTCAAAGTGGTTGAGAGTGTGATGTTCTCTCACCTGTGTGGCCAGGTAGCTCCCTGCTGACCCTGACGTTGCCTTCGCGAGTCTTCAAGCAGTAGATGGAGCACACGTTGTCCAGGCCTCCGCAGGCCACGTAGTTCCCAGAGGGGGCGTACGCACAGGTCATCACCCAGGAGGAGCGCAGGGGGATGGCATGTATCTAAGAAGGTATTTAGAAGCAACGGGCATTTAACTTTTGGAGTAGAAGGAAACCCAATGCAAGGGCTCTTGTAATAACAGCATAACAATGTGTATTAACACTGAAAATCCAATGCTAATTCCACTATAAATGTTAAAATCAGTTACTGCAATGGTTGCAAAGAAAGCTGTTATGAATCAACCACACTCCTACAAGAGAAAGACTTTCCTCTACTTTCCCTTCCAGTTCGGATAGAGGCCAAGTGTGACTATTTATCCAGCTGATGAGAATTTTTCAGCGGACTGTACCTTGTTAGTGGTGTAGCTGTCCCAGACGATCAGTTTTCCATCTTGAGAGGCACTAACCAGAAGCCTGTGGAGACAAACATTCAAACATTTCATACCATATCTATCTGATGGATGTCCCAGTTTGGCTTAGTGTGTTTATTATCTGAATGAATGAATGCTGTTGACTTTCATTTGAAACAAACATCCCAGTCTTCCACAGTGACTTGTATACTTGTGATACAGGCAAAATGTTGAAAGCTGAACACTTTGGTTTTGCCAAATATTTTAGAATGCACACATGTGGAATATAAGTACACTACAGCTTTCGTGCTTCTTTGATTCCATAGTTCTGAACCTAAAACTGGTTTGAAAAGGGAGACTTTTGGATGTTTTGGCTCAGTGTTTTTGAAAACTCAAAAGATTTAACGAGTTTTGTGTAGGCCCAGCAGTGTTTTGAGCTACATGCCAACATCAGAATGCTATCACAATGACAATGGTAACATGCTGATGTTAATGTTTGCCCGGCTCACCATCTTAGTTTAGCATGTTAGCATGCTAACATTTGCTAATCAGCCCTAAACACACAGCACAGTGTAAACAGGCAAAGACCTATTTTAGGCCACCGCCTGCACCAGCTTGGTAAGTTTGTTACAAATTATGTGTTCCATAACTAAAATGCAATGTATTATCTTATGTTAAGTTGCTATTGTATGGAGCCATAATGTAATAGTGCATAGCACCTGCACAGTGAAATGCTTTATTCACCAACACAAAATGTTTGGTACAGTATGGACTCACTTAGAGTCAGTGCCCCAGTGCATGGCGTAGATCTTAGCCAGGTGGCCCCGGAGGGTACGTCGGGTCCGCATCTGAATCCGCCCCACAGGATCCAGACCAGCAGTTATCTAGTTGGAGTGAGGAAAGGTTAATCAAATAATTAGTTCAAATGACATTCACCCTTTTATTTGTATTGATAACTGTGTGCGATGGAAGGTTCGGCAGATCTTGAGATTGTAACAATGTTGTAAACTATAATACTCAAAATAAGCCAAAGTGACAGCTAATATGTCAAGCCAAATTTGATTTGAATGACTTAAGAAAATTAATTTATAAATAATAATATTAAAGTAATGTATTAAGCACAGAACAAAGGAAATGGTAAACCACCGTGGTTATACTATATGTGGATGGAAATTGAGTATGAATGAATCTATTTTTATCAATCTGTACGTTACAAAATAAGTAGTGTAAGATTTAATTTAAAAAAAGATGTCTAGAAGCTGCTCTGCTTTTTCTATGTGAACCTAAAAACTCCCAGGTCTTTAAAACCAATCAAGTTTCTCCCATGACCTTTTCACTATGTTTCCATATCAATGATTGCCAAACACATGGTTATCACTAAAATAAAGCCCCCAAAAAGCCACCCAAAACATTTATAGACATATATTGTAGCTTTACCACCTGGGACATTAAGTGGCACTTACCTGTGTCAGGGTTGAATCTCCACACGCTTTCCTGGCATCCTGGTGGACGTGGCGTCATAGGATGAAAAAATAAGACATTACACAACATGTTAAATATATCAGCATTATCCTCCTAAAGATGAAAACTGAATTATAAAAACATTTGACTTACTCGAATCTGGTTCCTCAGTTGCTCGGCCTCCTGGCGAAGCTGCTCCAACTCACTCATTTTTGGATTTGTCAGGGCCGTCACCTGTTGGCCACGGGCAAACTTTAAATACCAGACTCTGATTGACATGAAGTATAATCTCATAATTGACTGCTGATGTACAGTATATTAGTGAGGCCCATTGGGATTAGCACAGTTTCGCGTTTTCATAATCCAGTAATCCAGGAGTCCACTTTCATCAAAAATGGATCAATTAAGTCAAATAATTTACGTAAAATACTGTTTGGCCTTGATTTGAGAAAGAAATAATAAAATAAAAGAAACACAATTTAATCTCTAAGGATTACTGAACCCACACAGTGAGAATAAACCATGTAATCTGTTTATGGCTCTGCAACCATGCCTGGTTTAACTGAGGAGAATAATCTGTATTGACTAAACTGCTATCCAACAGCCAGCATCGCTACCAAGCAGAGCGAACACTCCCTTTAAAGCCGAGGGAACTTGACCATGTACTTACAGGTTGTGTATTAAGTCAAAACCTGTGCTAATGCTGGACACGGCCATATTTTTCTGTCACCTGGGACACTGCGGTTTCTAAAAATGAACATGGTAGAAGATGTGGCAAACAGGGGTCAAACACACTGTAGGCCTACATCACATCATGCCTTCAGCAGGAAGCGGCATTTCCTGTTCCTGATAGCCTACAGTTACACATGCAAACAGCTTCCCAAACAGGGAGCTGCTATTTGCATTTGTGGAGCAATTCAAATCCACAGCAAACATGCATACAGCGCACACTGCAAAGGAAGAGCAATTAGCTACAGTAGGTCACTGTTCCCTGGAGGGACTTGCGACCAGATGGATCACACGGCACTAATGGAAGCCAAAAGGGGTGCATCATGGGTCTGAGTCTCCTGGCACAGCTGCTCATTTAGCCAATGAGGAGAAATGCGGTGTGTGTGTGTGTGTGTGTGTGTGTGTGTCTGTGTGTGTGTGTGCGCATCAGAGATCAGGCCTAGATGGGTCCAGCCAGATGCTCGGATGCAGGCGGCTGGAGGGCGAGCAGATTTGTGCTGAAGTCATGCCAGTGGACAGTGGTAAAAAAGACACATATCATACAGACTCCACCTGCACTCATGCATGGCCTGGCAGCCGACAAGAGGCCCTCTCCTCCATGATGATGCCGATGAGGAAGGTGACATTAGAATAAAGCATATTCTTAGCGCCTGAACATTTGAGGGAGTTAACTGGCCTTTTGAGAACACCTTTTCTAAAACAAAGAGAGAGAAATTCAGAGAGCATGATGCCAAAGTGTGACTGGCCCCACCCCTTTGGATGCACATCTGATGTGGAACGACACTAACATGGCATCTGCAACTGGAGCAGAGCGCAGAGCCCACAACCACAGCATGTTTGACAGAGTAAATGTTAATGTCAGAGAAACTGTGCGGCTCTGCTCACTCCCAGGTTTTAACACATGCAGGCCTGGGCTGGGAGCTCCGCACGGAAATAAAAAGCCGCAGTAAAGAAAGAAGCGGGTACAACAAGACAGATTCAAATATCCTATTGAAGACCACCAGAAGCAATTTGTTTTTTCAGCGTCTGAAGCCTTGATAGATTCCTAGTGTATTTAAATATGAAGGCAGGCCCCGTGAATGCAGGCTACATCACATATTGATCAGCACAGCGGCTGATGAAGGCCCTAACCACATCTTGTTTCAGATGCTGAGCTTCAGAAATGCGGATGTAGCTAAATTCATTTAGTCAAACTGATGCCACGAATAGGCACATCATCCCCCAGCCATCTTACACTCAATAGGCTGGCCTACAGCGGCTGTCACAGCGTTTGATAATGGGTGGCTACCTGTTAATTCCCCCGATGATTTTGCTGCTTGTTTTTTCTGCCGAGGAAAAACCGAAAGCAACGTCCCCCCCCCCCAAAAAAAGATCTAGCTATAGGCCTATGTCTTTTTCACTCATTAAAAAAAAATTAAGATCCACTTAAAGCTCCGTGTATCACGACTAGGCTGTTTCCAAATCCTTCAGCGAACAGGCAAACGGAGGAGGGCTCCACACATTTCCATTTCTCTGCTTTAGCGGAGGCTCCTGAAAAAAAAAAGATGAAATCTGCTGCTGCTGTGCTGCCGTTTCCTCCTCGAAATGTGTTCCCCTTTTTCACCGCCGATCAGTTAACAAAAACATCTTTGTCCAATATGCGACGTAAACAAACACAATTCAGCTCGGGTCCCCGGCCCGCATCAAGCACTGTCCATTACTATTCAGTCCGTTTTACTCCGAGTCTGCGTTTCGTGACGTTATCCTCGTTTCCTTCCTCTCTCTGGCTTCCTCCTCCCTCTGCTGACACTTCATCAGGACAACCGCCTCCGAGTCAACTATGAATTACTGAGTACAAATCCGCCTCAAATAGAAAGTCCTGGCATTTCAACAACAACAAAAAAAAAGCTTCTGGTTGCAAGAAATTGAACCCATCAGTAGATCGACTGTGCGGGTTTTCTCCCAGTTTAATGAGAGGCGGCCCTCTCGGTCAGTTATCCACACGGTTCCTGTTTTTTTTTTTTTTTTTTTTTTTTTTTTCTGAATATCATCATTCAGAAACAGGCAGCCAGATCACGCGGTGGGCGCTTGCAGAAGGATCCTCAAATCCGGGCATGAAGCATGTTTCAACCACACCATCTCTTAATAGCCTACTATCATGACCCCCCCCCCCCCCCCCCCCCCCCTCCTCTGACCAGACCACTCAGCAGGTTTGAGATCCTTTTGTCACATGCATTCAGAGATACAGTGTTGATCCTTTAGGTGAGGGGTACCTACAAATTGAATGTTTTTTAATTATGACGACTTCATGTTTTGCAGGGTGCAGCATAATGAGGAAAGTAGAAAGCATGGGACATCTGCAAAATAAGGATAATCCATTTCCAGTGATTTTGAAGGCCGAAGGAACAAGAAATGGGAGTATGAAGATTTGAGCTGATGATTGGATAAGGGGACATTTTCCAGTTGCTCTGCTGAGACGGATCAGTGAGTCTGGGGGCTCATGGAGATTTTGCATAAGATTTATAAAAAAAAACTGGATTTGGTTGTGATTCAAAAATCCAACTCCCAATTTTTTTTTATTTTATTAAACAATATTCTGTTGAAATCATTCATCACAGTAGTGTCCTGTGTGAATACATTAGTCTTGTGAAACCCATTCCAGGATTTGTTTTGCTTTTTCTTTCTTTTTTTTCTTCTTTTTTTTACTTCACTTGGATGTTTGCGCTTCACTGTGAAAAATGAGATCTGAGTTTGACACTAGAAAGTTATTACATTAAATATTATGTGCTGGAGAAGGAAAGTCTCTAAGCTGCACCTTAAATCTGAGTTCAGGATTAGTGACATCACAGTGGGTCTGAGGGCCAGTCGTGGTCAAATATGCAATTGACATAAGTGTGGAAATGTGGAATTGCACACACACACACACACACACACACACAGAGTGAACTTTACAGAGAAGTGGGACACGTATTGTGTCTATCTTTCGACATGTTTGTCTATCCATCCATCCATCCATCTATCTATCTATCTCTGCCAAACAAAGAAAATACCATGCTCGGAGCTCATTTTAAAATTGTTACTTTTTCAAAATGACACAAGTAAAATAACTTAAACTATTAATGCAATGTTTTGGTCAGTGAATGGTGTTGTGATTTAACAGCCCAGCAGATTATGACCCAAATACAAAAAGGCATACAGCCTAGCTATACCAGATTCTGTATTTCTTTAAAGGCGCCCAGAAATCATTTCACTTTGGCACTTTTGTTTAATTAGACATGGGCAGGGTCTTGGAAAACCTTTGTCCAGGAGCTTGTGAAGCAAGATTGTGGAGATCCTGGATGTCCATGTCCCC
>NC_045745.1:26777472-26786782 GCF_008692095.1 Etheostoma spectabile | reverse complement strand
CCCACACACACACACACACACACTCACATCATACAATCCCCATATCAATCCTCTTGTCAGTGCTGGCTTGTTTTCCTGCACCACAATGATAAAAACTTGTTCAGTTTTTTTATTTTGAGAAAAGATCCATTATTTTACGTTTTTCGTTATTTTACATTATTTTACGTCAACCTTACGTGACATATCATGTTAGTCCTGCCACATAATGATCCCCTTCTATTTATTGAAGTAATCTCCGTCACAATAATGACCCCTGGTGTGGAGAAGCGCCATTACAGTCCAGCTATAACTTTACATCTGCGCCTCATGCTCATATAGGCCCTATGTGTAGCCTATGCATGCACGTTTTTCTTTTTTTGAGTGCATACAACTGAAATCACCACTTCACGTGCACTTATTGGAAGTTATTACACTATTGCTGATGTCACGTTTGACTGCAAATAATGGGCGTGGTTATTTTAGACAAGCAGGCTACATTTGCTCATATTTGTGGCATATTTGCCCTCCCCTTTTGGCAATCACATGGGCGGTTTCTACTCTCCCGTGACACTTTTGAACAAATAATAGGAGAACGAGGCGTGCCACTGCTGCTGTGTTGTTATTGGGCAGCACGTCTTTCACAGCATCCAACTCTCGGGACAGCTCAGTCCTGCATGCCCGGCCTGCAGCGGTTACATTTGACCGTCCACTGCGCATCTGACCCGGCCTCTCCCACCAGAAACAGCCCGCTGAGACAAGCGGAGAGAGAGAGACAGACTCAGTGGGCCCACAAAAGAAGCAGGAAGTGTGTGAAACTGTCTCAGGAAGCTTCCGCGAGGTAAGTTTGCCTGGCCTCAGTATTTCAGGGGATAACTTACGAAACACAGGGTGCGTCTGGCCGATAATATCCTGGATGTTGCTGTTTGAATGACACACTACAGGAACATACTTTATGGCGGGTGCGTTGTTTTATCACTGCCGCGGCCACTTCCCCTTCCTGGCCACGAGCCTCAAAACGTAAACACACATTTACCCAAAATGCACCTGAAAAAATGTGGCGTATTTGTTGATTTGTTAGCATGTGTTCACCAGTTTTGCCACCCAAAAGACGTGAAGTTGTAATGCCGCATTTGCTCCACCCTCATATGCTACGTAAGTAGACTGTGACGGAAACGGTGCTTTATTTTGGTAACTGACTTGTTTATGAAGTAGGGTCCGTGGACCCTGGCAGGGCTTGTTAAGTAGGTCTGCTGCAGAGCACGACTAGGTTAAATGTCACTTCCAGCATCAACAACAATACCTTTTGTTAAAATTAGTATTGATATGGACTGTGCATACGGTTCTCGTTGAATATACAACTTCCCTTTTTGCACCACAGGCAAGTCATCTCACCGTGATGGGTTCTAATCAGATGTAGCCTATTACTCAAAACTTAGTATGTTGTGTAACTGGAATACAAACAGCTAGCCCACTAACATTAGGTAGTAAGCCTTGTATTGTCTTCACGTTCGGGACCCTCTATATCTCGGCTGACTTATATGGGGTTTTAAAAACAATTCTGAAATAAAATTTTACTTCATAATATATTAACAAACATTGTCTTTATCTCAATTTCTAACAATTGAGATAACATATGTTTAGGGAATGCACTCAGTCTCTACTAGAACACAATTAAAAATGGAAGTGTGGTTTGTTTTTTTGTCAGAAGGTTATAATTCATGTTAAAAATCCACCATGGGAAAAAAACATAAGTTGTCATATCCAGAATCATTTTTTGAATTGAGTCAGGAGTACATGTTTATCACAGGCAAGGCCATTGATTTCAGGTTGAAAAAAATGTAACTTGGACCATTTTTCTTCTTGTAAAAATTTGAAATGGGTCAGTTTGACCTGAATACCATACAAGGGTTGAAAAAGATGTTTGGTCGGCCAGTGTTGGATACAACAGCCCACAGTAGCACCCTGGAAACACACTTTAATCTGGCAAATTGTGCTGCACCAGTGATTATTTACAAGATTGACTATTCTTTAAATTATTCTTTGGCTTAATCATTTCATTTATTGAGTTTTAAATTGACTGTCTGACCAACAATCTAAAACTCGAACATATTCAGTTAACCATCATATAAGACAAATAAAAGCAGCAAATTCTCACATCTGAGCAGCTGTAACCAGTTTCGAGCACTTCTGCATGAAAATGACTTATGATACATATGATGATGTATGATTAGTTGCTTATCAAAAATAGATGCTGATTAATTTTCTGTCTAACCATTAACTGATTTATGGACTAATATTTTCAACTGCTGTCAAAATACCAGGTAGAAAATAAACAGTATCTGGGTGTAATCCCTGTAATAATTAGAAGATCATGTCCCTTCATGTTCCATCGTGTTTTCTTGTGTAAAACTACTGTCCTAATTCGGGTTTCCTATCATGGGATACCTGTAGCTGACTTAATAACTCACAGAGAGGAGTATATCGTAAAGTAGACTCTGGTAACAGCTTTAGGGATGTAACTGCCTCCTTGAGAAACTATGGAGAAAGTCAAACACTTTCATCTGAGAAAAAGAACAACCAAGGTCACTTGAACAGAGGGGCATTCCAGGGCTGCTCAGCTGATACGTCTGATTTTCGGTTTGATGTAAAAACAGGCAAGCAGCTGCGAATCAGCTGACTGCAAATACCAACCTGAGGTGTGAGCAACAGCTTTTATTAATAAGAGCGAGTTGCAATCTTTAATCACAGGCTCTCTTTGTTGGCATTTCCGTGCTTGTTTTTTTTTTTGGTATTGTGTAGAAAAGGGATGTAACTAAGGTCAGTGACTGTGGATAAAGTAACAGAAGAGGTACTGCATTGTAGTAACAGGGGACTATCTGGCACCTAGGTGCTGACAGACTTGTTTGACTTCATTTGCGTGTGTGTGTTGAGTCACTGAATCTGAAGGTTTGTCAAAATCCCAAAGTATTCTCAGCTGCTCAAAAGCCTCACACATGTGATGCTGGCAGCATTCATGAGGCAGAGCATGACATGTTCTGCTGTGGGCACATGATGATCTTCATTATTGGTTCATTGTTTATGGGTGTGAGAAAACAAACGTCTGTGTGTGTTTGCAGGGTTGTTGGATTTGAAAGCGAGAACAATACATTATGTATACAAAAACTACATACATTTATGAGATAACACTGACATAATATTCTATATGGTCTCATTTGGTCCGAACAAGAACAAGAACATACATTGGACACAACAACTTAGATAAAAGTAGAATGTGTGCAGGGCATTTCACATCCTTTACCTTGTAGGCTTTTTCACGACATAAATAGGGGAAAAGGAGAACTGTTTGTGGGAGGTAAAAGAAGACATGTATTTGCCTGTGTAACTTAATGATGACATAGTTGACAGAAAGACCTAAAGTGACTATGACCGTTACCTCCAAATCCAACCCTTTTCCTCACCACTAAGCATACAGACTGCTTTATAACTAAGCAATTCACATGGTTTTACAGGGTAGTGTCTAACAAGCCTGTTAGAAGTTTTTCCTTACAGCAGTAGACTCAATTCTGTAGTTATATTTCTTTCTCATACATTTTTTATTTTTTTTCACAAGGTAATCAGACTAAGCCCAGGCTCTTCTCACCAACCATGTCGAACGAACGCACCCCTTTGATCACCTCAGGGGTATGTGGTCTGGCTGTGAGAGCAGTGGCGTGCGGCGCGGAGTCGGACGCCACCCCTGAATCTGCCTCCGAGACGCCAAGTAAAGACTCTCGAAAACTAAACACTTTTTTCGGGGTGATGGTGCCGACCGTCCTCTCGATGTTCAGCATTGTGCTGTTCCTGAGAACCGGTGAGTGATGCGTTGTGTAAGGAGATTGGGAAAACTAAAAGCTGCATTTGGTTGTAGACAGTGGATGATTGGATGAATAGCACACATTATAACTGAGTCATTGTGCTGTACAGTAGTGACTAACACTGATCTGATTTCTCTTGCAGGGTTTGTGGTTGGTCACGCGGGGCTGTTACAGGGTCTATTAATGGTGATTGTAGCCTACACCATTATATCTCTTACAATACTGTCCATCTGTGCCATTTCCACCAACGGTGCTATACAAGGTGGTGGAGCCTACTGTATCCTTAGAGGAACCGAACCATTGCTTTTCTTGAGTTGTTGAGTGTTTCTTAATATTGCCAACAGTTTCACTCATTTCAGTTGAAACATCAACCTTAGCAAAACGTGACCAGACATGATAAGTCGGTCTCTGGGCCCAGAGTTTGGAGGAAGCATTGGTTTGATGTTCTTCCTCGCCAAAGTATTTGCATGTGGAGAGTATGTACTTGGTCTTGTGGAGGCGATACTTGACATATTCGGTTCGGATCCTGGTAAGATTTTTGATTATGTTCAGTTTTTAGCTAACTAAACTACCTAGTTCTGTCAGTACACATCCCACTTTAACTCTTGAAAATTCTTTGTTTTCTTGTGTTCTAGAGTCATCTGTTTCCGAGGGGCTGCGGGTGCTTCCTCAGGGTTACTGGTACACAGTGCTGTACTCCTCAGTAGTCCTTCTGCTGTGTCTGCTTGTGTGTCTGGTGGGCGCCCACATCTACTCCCGCACCGCCTTTGTCATCCTGCTGGTGGTCACCGTGTCCTTGCTGTCCATCTTCATCAGTTCTGTGGCAGTCAAACCTCGTGATTTTGTCATCACCCACAAGGGATCTGACAACCAAACTGTCCACTACAACGTCAGCTACACAGGCTTCAGCGCGGCCACTCTGAGGAACAACCTGGGCTGTGAGTGTTGATGTTAAGTGAGGATATGAAACCAGCAAAGCTACAAGGCACTTCTAAATTTAGGGGCATCTATTAAAGGTGTCGCTGTTGTTCCTTATTTTTTCTCATTGCAGCTGGTTACTCTTTGGACTACAGCACCAACTCTGTCATGTCTTTTGCCACCGTGTTTGCCGTCATGTTCACCAGCTGCACCGGGATTATGGCCGGAGCCAACATGTCAGGTTATAGCTTGTTGTCTTACATGTATAATCACTGGAGTAGTTTTCCATTATGTCATTGCTGCTTTTACCTTTTGAATGATATCCATGTTGTTATGCAGAATAATGTCAAACAAGAAATGTATTTATAAGCGTATTGCAGTTGAGTAAATCTGCATTGTACACACAGACATGCACAACCTGATGTTTGTTCTCACTCTGCATGTCTCTGAAGGGGAGCTGAAGACACCGAGTGTTTCCATCCCTAAAGGCACAATCGTAGCCGTCTTTTACACTTTTACAGTCTATGTCCTCCTCTTCATCTTGGTCAGCGCCACATGTGACAGGTCTGAGATGGTCTACGGTAGTGTTGCCTAAATTATAAAGAGAGATCAACAATCAAATTAGTAGTTATTTGTTTCTTTTTTTCTTTTTTATTATTTAGAAACCTGTTGATTCAGGATTATGGGTTCCTCCAGAAAATAAACATCTGGCCACCGTTTGTCACCATCGGGATATACTGTGCTGCTCTGTCAGCTGCAATGTGTGCTATGATTGGAGCGTCCCGTATCCTCCACGCTCTTGCTCTGGATCACCTCTTTGGTAAGGCTTGAGTTTGTTTTTTTTGCTAATAATATCAATGTTTTCTTCAGTTGTTTATGTTAAGAGGCTTTTGTTCTCCCTCACAGGTTTGCCATTAGCTCCGGCTGCCATCACATCCAGTTCGGGAAATCCGTGGGTGGCAGTGCTGTACACCTGGGGTCTGGCACAAGTTAGCACAGTTCCTGCATTGTGCAGTCGCATATTTTTAGATTTACAACTGGTTTCCTGAACTGTGGTTTGTGGTGTGTTTGTGTTTCAGTGTGTAGTGTTTGCAGGACAGCTTAATGCCGTAGCAAGTTTGGTGACTGTTTTTTACTTGCTTGCCTACGCTGCGGTTGACCTGGCCTGTTTGGCTCTAGAGTGGGCATCGGCACCAAATTTCAGGTAATTGAAGATAAGAAAAATAACAAATCAGTAGGCATTGCAATCTTATTTTTCAACCCCAAGTAATTGAAGCCTTCAGTGAAGTCAAAACACCTGTTATTTAGGAAATGTATCACAATTTAAATAGGTTTCATGCTGAATCTAAAATTGCTCAACGAAAAAAGAGAAAAGCTAATATTTAAGGTAGTGAGATTTGAAATGCAAACATTTTAGCACTAGTCCTCAACATTATATAGATTAACAACCCAATCAGCCTCACTTTATTACCATCATGTATTTTATGGAACAGTAAAAGTAATATTTATTGCCTCTCTCTCTGCCTTGGTTTTTCATGTGTCCGTTGGCCTTAGTTCTTTGTCTCTGTGTGTTTAACAGACCGACCTTCCAGCTCTTCTCCTGGCACACCTGCCTGCTGGGCATCCTGAGCTGTTTAGTGATGATGTTCGTCATTAACCCTGTGTACTCCTCAGGCAGCATCGTTCTCCTGTTACTGCTGCTGCTTTTCCTCCATTACAGATCGCCCACCAGCAGCTGGGGCTACATCAGCCAGGCTCTCATTTTCCATCAGGTATCTGGACCTCTGCAGAGACACACTTCAACAGACATGCGCTTCAGTGTGTCAAAAGTGCTGTCTTCCTTTTGGTTTAGGTGCGCAAGTATCTGTTGATGCTGGATGTGAGGAAAGACCATGTGAAGTTCTGGAGGCCGCAGATGTTGTTAATGGTGGCCAACCCTCGCTCCTCCTGTCAGCTCATCCTGTTCATCAACCAGCTGAAGAAGGGAGGACTGTATGTGTTGGGCCACGTGCAGCTGGGAGATCTGGGTAATTCTCTGTGGGTGGTCTGTGATGGCAATCTGCAGCCAACAGTATGAAATTATTCTTATCTTTGAATCAGTGTAGCCAAGTCAAACTCACCTTTTGGCCTTTTCATGTGTCTGGACGCCTTTCACTGATGCATTCAACATGACATCATGTGATTATTTTTTATCATTCATTATGAGAGTTAATGAGCAGGATGAGCAGGAAATATTAAAGTAGGTTGCATATTATTGTGTCACAGATCTGAGATCACCTGAAGTCCACAGGCACCATCATGGAAGACTAGCTCGTGGGCTTTCACTTTCCATCTGCTGTTTCTCTTGCATTATTAATAAGATAATAAGTTTCCTCTGTATCATTGTTGCATTGGACCCGAGAATTTCAAAACCAGCCATCCTTTAAATTCAGCCAAATATCTAGCTCTTTGTTTATTTTGCTAAATATGCACAGAGACCTTTCAAACCGTAAGATTATATTGTGTGATGCACCCCAAGAATTAGGAAAGGAAGGTGCTGACATATTATTTCATTCATTCCTTCACTTACTCCCAGTTTGCATTTCTGCCCCCTGGTGACCA
Source organism: Etheostoma spectabile (assembly GCF_008692095.1). Lineage (NCBI taxonomy): Eukaryota > Metazoa > Chordata > Actinopteri > Perciformes > Percidae > Etheostoma > Etheostoma spectabile. The sequence continues at coordinate 26,779,430 of NC_045745.1, read as the reverse complement.
TTAGGACACATTGCAAATCTCCAAACAATGCAAGTGCAGTGTTGGAAAGTAACTAAGTACTGTATGTAGTATTTTCTCAAGTACTACAGTTCAAATTTGAATGTTTTACTTTATTTGAATATTTCCATTAATGCTACATTATACTCCATTACATTTCAGTGGGGAAATAATTAATTTACTACATTTGTTTGACAGCTGTAGGTAGTACTTTATTTTCAGATTAAACTGTACCTTTTTGACTTTGGGTCCTCTTACAAAGAAGTCAACTTATCCAATATTAGTTAGAAAATGAGTTAAGATTAGGCATCCAGTGCCACCACTGGACTAACTGCATTTAAAGTCCACCTAACACCATTAACAATCTAATATGTAATAAATAATAATATATTAGCTCCAGAGGACATTTTACTGCTGAACAAGTACTTTTCCTTTTACATTCAGCTGATAAAACCTTTGTTTGATTTTAAATGCAGGACTTTTTACATTTACATTGTGGTATTTTTACTTAAGTAAATTGTCTACTGTTTCTACCACTGTTCCGCAATTTTGCTGAAATGTATTCAGTAGTGTTTCATCTATGAAGTAAAGCCATGTATTGTGTTACCGTTGTATTCTTCAAATCCATGCGGTAAATTTATTTGAGGCTTTCCTGTGTTTTAGACTCCCTGCCATCTGACCCAGTCCAGCAGCAGTACAACTTCTGGTTGAGCCTAGTTGATAAACTCGGGGTGAAGGCCTTTGTAGACCTGACGCTGTCTCTGTCTGTCAGACAGGGAACACAGCATCTGCTGCGCATCACAGGCCTAGGTAAGCTCTGATTTCTCTTATCCCTGCCATGGCCACATTCAGTACACATTAGGATGTCGCTTTATCCGCACTTCTGTTTCCCTTTACAAGGTGGCATGAAGCCCAACACGTTGATTTTGGGTTTCTATGACAGCTGTACTCCGGAGGACTTCTTCCTACAAGATTCTGCGTTCTGTGACTCTTCGATGGGTCAAGGGAGTGAGGGCGAATATAATTTCGGGGTTGATCTGCCCTCATTACAGGCACATTTCCCCCCAGTCCGACATGTGGAGAGCCCACGCTGGCTATCACCAGAGGAGTATGTAGGGATCATTTCTGACGCCATTAAAATGAACAAGAATGTGTGCCTCGCCCGCTATTTCTTCCAGTTAGAGGGAGAGGATAAAGATAGCAAGGTGGACGGGTCAGAACGGACAATAGATGTGTGGCCTCTCAACCTGCTCCAGCCAGGCAGCCGTGATTACGAGGACGTGTGCAGCCTCTTCCTGCTGCAGATGGCGTGCGTGCTCAACATGTCCAGCAAATGGCGCCATGCAAGAATGAGAATCTTCCTGAATGTGGAGACTGAGTCCAACGACCAGGGCTGGGTGGTTAACGAAGAGACGTTCCGAGAGTTGCTGAAGAAGCTGAGGATCAGGGCGTCGATAAAGATTGTTCCGTGGGACTCTGTGGTGCAGCACCACGTTCAGCCAGATTGGGAGCTCCCTGCAGAGCCAACGCAAGCTCTGTCTGAGGACTTCCTGTCCGCGGTGAACAGTATGTTGATGGAGCACAGCTCGCAAGCCGCTGTTCGCTTCCTGTATTTACCTCGACCCTCTGGTGACCGCAGCCAGTCACAGCAGTACTTAGCTCAGGTGGAAGCAGTGACCAATAGTTTGGGGCCAACGCTTCTGATTCACGGTGTCACCTCAGTCACGTACACTGATCTGTGAGCATGTGCAGTCATGGGTTTTGTTCGTTAATATTAAAGTCTTATCTGTGTAAGTATAAACTCTTGTTACATGTAAAATGAACACATAAAGTAAAGAAAAGTGGATGCTAAGATACAGTATGTAGCAGCAGTTACTTTACGTTCACCTAAATCAGCTTTAGTTGTTGTTTTACTAAAGCTTACAAAAGGACCACAGTCAATTGCATTTTCAAAATCTTTT
>NC_045745.1:26771593-26777462 GCF_008692095.1 Etheostoma spectabile | reverse complement strand
TTTTTGCATTCAAATAGGATATTTCCTATTTACATATACTTGAACTGGCTTGGTGATTGAGCCAAGAAATGGGGGAATACTAACTTTTGTGGGCGTGGTTCATGTTGACATAGCCTCTTGTTTGCATTGGCTTTAGGCCTGTCTTTTCACATGAGACAGAAATCAAAAATTTGTCAAAGACTTCTCAAAACAAAAACACATTTTGTTTGGAGCCTACGGGTTGTCTCAGACATTGACTATAAAATGTCTATATATAATTTCAGGGATGAAATGATGAATTTGTTTTGCCATAACAATTGACCACAGAAAAAACATATTGTCCTGGTTCAGTTTCTTAATGGTATTGCTTTAATATATCATAACTTCTGTATTTTTGCTGCTTGTTTTTACTACATTCTCACATTTCTGCTGGTTGTTGGACCAAGTCATCCATGCTTTTTTGCAAACATGTCTTGTGTCTGTTACATGTTTTTCTCTAATCTTCACAAAGGGAACCGTTACATACAGTATGTTTTACTTCCGAATGCTGAACGATATTTGTTGCTGTTGTGCTAACCAGAAAAAAATATATTGTGATTTTGTTTTTGAAAAAAACACCAAAAATTGTTAAAGTGATGGTGACTTTAATCCAGTCTCAATCAGGACCAGGAACAACGATGAGTCAGACCAAATCCAAAAAATAAGTTGTCACGTTTTTAAACAGCAATTCATTTACCCTATTCACAAAATACAGAATAAAAGAAAGTTAGAATAAAGTTACTGCATTCTTCTCACATTTTGTTTTATACTGTGCAACACTAAGCTTTTACCAAATAGGAAATTGATGAAACGTTGCACAACCTTTTGGCATGTTCTTTTTTTTAAGTTGTAAACTCGGTCAGTGAGGAAGCCTGAGAGGACTGTCTCTTGTATATTAATGGTCTTACTTGTATATACGGTCAGAGGTGTAAATATATGCCAAATGTAATGTATAGCTGTCTTTCTAACTGTAATATTGTAAGATCTTAAAAAATGTATATTTAAAAGATCTCTTAAATGCAAAGCAGTACAGATTGTGTCTGTATATCTGTCAAGTGTTATAGTATAAATATTAATAGAAACTCTGTTATGCTATCCTGCACATCTACTCTATAGATAAAATCTAAATGTCATGCAAAAATTGAGAATAAATAAATGTACATAATATATATTACAAACCGAATATAGTGTATAGTGTAGCTCAGTTATTATAGTTACCTCAATACATTTGAGGTATCTGAGAAGTGGACCTACAGTGAAGATAATCTTTTATGAAACCCATATTCACGTGTGAAGTCAACTTTCATGCCAGTAAGAACTTCAGCATGCAGATGCAGGCAAGACTACTCTTCCTTTTCACCAAGCTTCTCCTTTTCCTTGCATACTCTTATATCATATTTGCTGTCTTCTGCAAACTTCCGTAGCTGTCTCATGAGGAATGGTGACATACGAAACCAGTCCGGCATGAGTATTGCAAGAGCCACGTCCTGCAGGATGATAGGAAAGAAAAGATGAGCCGTCAAGATTTCATAGCAGCAGACAGTTTGTAAGTGATCACAGTCTCTCATCTCTCTGACCTGGAGTGCGTGAGACAGACAGCCGCTAGTGTAGCTGGAGTGACCCACAGTGTTCAAGGCCTCACTCGCAAACCCGGAAGCACTCTTCACCAAGCAGTTGACGCTCATGTTTTTTGTCATGTTGGTGGACACTAATAAGGGGGCCACACACTGGGCGGAGAAAATGACTGGTTGGATAAGTTGAACTTCCCTTTACATCTCACATTTATTGCTGACTTTTAAAAGTGATATTGAGTTTTAGCACTGAGACTGACAAACACTGAGTCCAGTGCAGAGATATCTAAAGCATGGTGTGTTTGATGCAGCTATGCAGTAAATAAAAAAAAAGAGGAAGATATAAAGATAAAGGACGAGATTTCCTCGTAAGGTCAATAAAGTTTATCTTATCTCATAACCCAAGTCCATGAGACCAGCAGAACAAACTGTTCTAATTAATCATTGACTGCATACACACACAAACTTAATTTTGTTTTCTGTGTGTGTTACTCAGATGGAATGGTACATATCTTTTTACAAGTTGTTTTGTTTTGGTAACAGGTTAAATCAAATCAAAATTTCCTCCAGCTTGAGTACACATATCATATACTTTACCTGAACAATTATTCCCTTTGACTTGTACTCAGCATGCAGACACTGAGAAAAAGCTGTTACAAAAATCTGAAAGAAAGAGGAAAGTCAAAGTCACAAAACAAAGTGCCATGACATTGCGCGCTAATCAGTGAATGTGTAATGGTGGGATCTGATGAGGGTGTGTTTGAATGAATTAGTGCACATAAATAACAGAGTATCAGAAAGTACCTTAGTGGCGGAATAAAGGGACAACAAAGGCTGTGGACGGACGCCGGCTTCAGAGGAGATATTGATGATCAGCCCTGTCCCTCTGAGAAGGAGATGTTCCAATAACATTCTTTTCTTCCTGAAACTAAATCTGATACCTACCTATACCTTACTTGCATACCGGCCAATGCTAAGTACAGATCCAATACCGGTGTTAATATATGTACATATGCAACAAATACAATGGATGAATGCTGGATAACTTTCTTTTATTATCTAGATTTAGAGTCTGTCATAACTGAAAAAGACCATCAATGAACTTCTTTAAAACACATGTTTTATGTGGTATTGGATCGGTTCATAGACTTGCACATTCGCCGATACCGATACCAGCATCTTAGGCAGTATCTGAGGCATTTCCGACACTGGTATCAGTGTCAGAACTCTAAAATTCATTCATATTCATTCTTATTACTTTATATGAACCGTTAAATTCTGGATGTTTGTGACAATACCTTTCAACCATGCCTGGAAGAACCAGTCTGGTCATCTGAGTGAAAACAATATGAAATCATCTTTTTTTATGCAGTATGGCCATGAACAAATACTCAAAACTGTTTTCAGATACAGTGGAAAAGGTGACTTTATAAATACATAGCCAGTAAATCCTGACATAGATATCTTACCTGAGGGACTGACAGCATGTTACAGTTGACAATCTGAGTGATTTTCTGGTCAGAATAAACACACAAGAGAAACTGTGAGTTACACTGTATATTAGAGACAAACATGATCTGAAACAGCCTGAGTCTGTCAAATGAATTACCCATTGTATTGTCTTCAGAAAATGATGAAAAAGTTACCTGTTCAACGTCTGGTATTTCCAGGAAATAGGCAAAATGATCAGAATAGGCCATTCCTACATTGTTAACTGTGTGAATTACAAAGACACAAACAGTTGTTGTCAATCTTTAACTGATCTATTATTATTATTTTCCCTTTCAACTATTTGGCCTGTTGAATTAGCCTTTTAAAGGTAGAAAATATATTTTTGTATTTGAAATCAGCAGTTGCAGGTGGATCAGCCTCTAAAGGAATTGTTATAAAGACATTTAATAGCTTTCTTGAGGAGAGTTAACTACATGAGAAGATTGCTGCCACTCTCAGTCAGTATAATAAATATGAAGCTACAGCCAGGGGACAGTTAGCTTAGCTTAGCACAAAGACTCAAAACACGGGGGGGAAGTCAGCTTGGCAAAATCCACCCACCAGCTCCTCTAAAGCTCATGGGGGGTTATGTGCTGGACTATTTCTGAGCCAGCAGTGACTTTTTTATTTATTTATTTTTAATCTGTCAGCTGTTTTATCTGTCAATGTTTTCTAGAAAAATTGCTTCCAATACTTCTCAATTTGTAAACATCTGAACACTTGTGTTCTGTAATTGGTTGACCTATTACCCAGAATCCCAATCTGCAGTCCCTGTAGTTCTTCAGCTATAGCAGGGTAGATACTTTGACCATCTGTGAAGTCCGCTTGGATGGTCCGAGTCTTTCGTCCGTATTGATCTTTTGAAGGGGACGAGGAATATTTAGGATTATTTCTGCTCTTGAGTTGCACATGGGAAAAACAAATGTGTTTACTGCAACTGGAAAACAGCAGGAGAACAACATTCTTATTTTAATTCACTCACCTATCTCTTTGGCAGTTATTTGAAGCTTTTCATCAGATCTGCTTATTAACACAACATCCAAGCCTCTTCTTGCCAGCTAGAAGGAGACATGCAGCGAGTTTGGTAACTCTGCACTGTCGAGATCTTAAACAGCTGAACACATTTCAGCCAACTATGCCCAGCCCCTAACTTCCAATTTGGACCCCCAGAATGGAGAGAAAGTGTTGTAGAATGAAGTTGGAAACTCACCTCACAGGCATAGGCTTTACCAATGCCAGATGTGGCACCAGTAACAACTGCACAATGGACAAAACACAGACATGTTAGAGGAATTCATTTTGCATTGGATGATTAATGTCCATTTGTTTCACACGGTTATCATGTCATGACAGAAGTTTACAAGATGTAGATATGGCTACCAATATTTATATGATCCACTTCACCCTGATGTGATGTTTGTATGTAAAAATGAAGGTTGAAATTTGAATATTACTCGTCATTGTAAGTAGCTACGTTTCTTTCTTGTAGTGAGCATATTATTTTATCTCTAAAACGTTTCTCACAGTAACCACAATCAAGTCAACTCACTTACCAAATCAGTTCTGCCGAAATACAGTAACATTTTTTAGATTGGCAAAACTAAGAGTTGCAGATACTTCTGCATTTCAAACAGTTTGCCACATTGAGCTTCAGATATAAATGTTAATTATTAAATCGTCCAAGTATAAAGTGGAAGCCAATGAGTCTTAAGTGCTTTAGACTTTAGACAGAGACACGGGAGAGGAAAAGTTAGAGGAAGAGAAGGAAAATGTCCTGAAACACCCCTGTTGCTTAGCCAGAGAAAACATTCCCTGCTACTGTATGTGGATAAGATCTTGGTCTCATAGAATCCCAAGACAAAAGGCCCAGTTTCTTTACGCTGTCTTCTGTGTATACTGTTTTGGACCCTTAAATAATTTATTCATCAGAAACTGTCATAAATGAAGGAAAACTGCACCAACTAAACAAAGAGATTTTGGGAAATTGCCTTGAAGTTGATGTGTTTCTGTAGAGGGTTGGATTGTTTGCAGGCAAAAAGACGGAAGCGTCCTATCAAGTAAGAATGTGAATAGCTTATCAAGTCCATTATCAAACCGACTTCACAGAAAGGAAGCCTGGTGCTACTGATGAAAGTTGGTGTTGCAAGAAAATCCAAATATTGCCATGCACTAATTTCCAGTCTGTAATAAGTTCCACATCATCCATCAGTTTCAGAAATGAACAGATTTAGTCAGAGAAAGCTGCATCAACTATGATTTCACAGTGGTAAACTGAGTCAGCGATATTGGTGAGATGCCTGCGCAGAGCCCAAAGGGCACTAAAAGATAGCCGTACGACTTCTACATCCTCAGCCTGTGAGACTTCTTTTTAAAAAACGTCTTTATGTTAGTGCAATGTTACAGTACAAAAGAACAGGACAATTTGTGCAATAGAACAGTACAGGAAGACACAGGAAAATTGGACAGCAATAAAACATACATGTGTTAGGACATTAAGACGAGCACAGTACAGTGATTTATATTGGTCTGGGAGAGTGAAAGTGTTGTGAAATGACATGTTATGTGAAGAGGGAGAGAGACAAGTCAAACATCAACATCAAATAAATATTCATGTTGTTACACTGCACTGTTACTTTTATTATTGTATTTTGTAACTTTCTCAGTCTATTTGAGCTTGTTTTTTTATTGTTTTTATGTCTCTTTGAACTGATTTTCATTGCTCTTTAATGTTTTACGTAATAATTTAGGCAAGGCAAGGCAAGGCAGCTTTATTTGTATAGCACATTTCA
>NC_045745.1:26766646-26771583 GCF_008692095.1 Etheostoma spectabile | reverse complement strand
AATTCAAAGTGCTTTACACAAAAACAGTTAAAAAATAAAAACAGATAAAATACAGAAGAAACAGTTCAACATAAATAAAACAAAAACAGATGAAACACAAGAATAAAAGTTACAGTGCGGTAAAATACTGTGTGTATACGCGTGTGTGTGAACACATCTGACAGCTAACATTTTGTTTAGCTATAAAAGCAACTTGTAAGAGAACACAAAGGCACACACACTTTTTCTTTCTTTCATTACCTGCCCATTGTCCATATGTTCTCAAATCAACATGCCAAAGCTCTGACAAAACAAATTGTCTGAATCCACACCAACATTTCCAGGCCAGTTTCAGCAGGTAGAAAACAACGGTAAATCCCCCAAAGATTGCCAGCAATTCAGTGAATGACATTTTGCAGCAGAGCTTTGACTGACCAGGATTCTCTTGATGGACGAATGTTTAATCCTAATTTTACATTAGAGCAAATAAGAACTTTCTCTTATAGGCTTACTGCACTCCTCCCACACTGCCCCACCCCTCACTGTGTGCTGCTGTCAGACACAGGGAGCTTATCAGGCAACAAATACCCCTGGAACCACACGATGCACCTATGTGGAAGTGTGGAATTTTCAAAAATGTTAAAACAATGCTGATCTTTGATGTTCATGTACTTTTATGTTTTAATGTATTCCCAATATAGCCTATGCTGCAACTGGTTTAGGCAGAATAATAGTATCAAGTTAGACTTTAGACCCAATCAATATCCTTCTATTTCATACTGATACTACGCTCATGTACTCACTGATATAGCCAGAGCTGTTGGAACCTCGGATTCACTTTATGCAGATGATACCATTTTGTACTCAGTTGGTTCCTCTCTCAATTCTGCGGCTTCCAGTCTTAACTCAGCTTCACCAATATAGAACAGTTCTTTGACAAAATCCCAACTCCGTATATACCAGTAAGACAAAATGTATCCTTTTTAGCCGAAAACCGATTACCGAGACTCCACACAACACCTGCATGAACGGTATGGCTCTGGAGTACGTCAAAAATATAAAATCTAGGTATTTGGTTGGATTCATCCTGTCATTCAAACCCAACTCAATAACCTTCAAGCAAAAGTCAAAGCTAGACTAGCCTTTCTTTTCTTTTCCTGGGCAAGACACCTCCCTATTTGTTATCTCTTCTTCATGGCGTTCATAACACCTATCAACAAGATCGAGTAATTTGATTAAATTTAGTACCCTCCTACTTCTACTACCTTTGGACGTAATGCCTTCCGCTTTGCGCAGTACATGCTGGAATACACTACAGAATACCCTGAAACTTACATCTCTGATCCCTATCCACCTTTAAGCAAACCTCCAAAATTACATTGCTGACTCTTGTTCCTGCGACAATCATGAATCATATTTAACACACATATTTAAGCTTTTATTCTTTTCTTTTTTGTTGACTGCTTTTTAATTCAGTTGCTTGTTCTATGTGTCATGTGTTTAACTATGTAAAATTGTAAAGTATGTTCCTATTTATTTCTGTAGCCTCTTGGCCGTCATGTTTTTAAATGAGAATTGGTTCTCAAACAGTTTACCTGGATAAATAAAGGTTAAAAAAAAAAATACAGTTTTATGGTTCAATTTATTCTAATTTTGGGACCACTTAACTAGGTAAAGGTAAAACTACTAAAACAAGTGTTTGGGACCTGGACATCATGTGCAAAACGGAATATGCCACTGCCCTACAATTCATCATGTATAATCTCAACAACATGACAAGGATTTTATGAATTGTAATCGTTAATTTAACTCTGCAAATGAACCAGACTAAAACTAATCCTAAATAAAATTACAGAAATTAAAATAAAAGAAACAGATTAGTAATTGTGTTGTTATTTTACTGACTAGACTTCATCTGACATTACTAGATCCACAGAAGACAGCCAGTCTTTACTTCTCTCTTGCTCTTGGGAGACTGGATGCAACAACAGGCCTCTCAGCCGAGCTGTATGAGGATAATCTCCCAACATGTAAGGTGACTGGAACCCTTACACACGCAGAAAAACTTGTGTTAGCTTTGTTTTTAACCCTTATGTTGTCCTCCCGGGTCAAAACTGAAATTGAACACCTTTTAGACGCTTTCAAGACACTTTTGAAACAATGTTCTTCGTTTTCTAAATTACCATCAGTATACTGTACACACCACTTACACCAAAAGCAAATTAGTGTAAAATTAGTGTAAAACTGGTAATACATTACAATGTATTACTAGATTTACACTAATTTGTTTTTGAATTCATGGTCAAGAAACCTCACTTATATGAAATTATATCAATTGTTTGAGAGCAAAAAAATCAATAAAGTAGTGAACTGATCCTTTGTCTAACTTGCATGGAGCCTTGTATGGAACCATCAATGTCATTTCTAGACAATTTGGATGAAAGAATCCCAAATTTCTGATGTAGAACCTTTTAAAAGCAGGTCACATTTGACCCAACAGGAGGATTAACCATTCCAGATTTTCATGGTTTTTGTTTTAACACTTTAAATCAGAGGGTGTTGTGTACAATTCCTACTGGGTCCTGCTTCACCCCTCGTTGGACTGACAGGCTTCTTGTGACATGAATCACACACAAGGTTCATTTCCATCCAGAGCCTGCAGGGATTGGATATAAGAAATCTTATAAGCCGTTTCTGGTACAGGCACCAAAACACCAAAGCAAATTAATTGTATGCAAAAACCTACTTTGCAATCAAAGCGGATTCTGATTGTAATTGTTTTACTGCTTACATTTTCAGTTGAACACAAGAAGGTAGAGACAAGAAATAAGTGAAATAACATGACGAGGGGGGTTGGTTTTCTTCCTGTCCTCCCCAATTTTTTGAGTCACCAGCCACAACTGGTGATTGCGCACCACCCCCACCCCTCAGTTGCAGCGTTTATCCCGTCAAATCAAGGACGCGGAGGATTAAAAAAAAACTATAATAGACTCTCCAGAAGAGGAAATTATCTTGGAATTTTCATCCTATTTGTCTCCAAAGCTGCTGTTGTCCTCTCTCAGCGGTGACGTAGAACACATCACTACAGTCCCTGACAAAAGTCTTGTCGCTTGTGTATAAATTGACCTGAAGTGCCGCTGAAATAGATTGCTAGATCAAGATTTATTTACAAGAAATGGCTCATTTTAATCCCAACATCTTTTGTAATAATGTTTCAGTGCAAAAAGAAACTGTCAAAAAGTATTCTAATATTCACAGCTTGGTAAACACCATTGAGTCAATTTTTGCAAAGACATAAGTGTTGTCGCCTTGTCATATGAGCTTCACCTGTGACTAATAATGGATCAATTAGGTCTCAGGTTGATAAAACAACCCCAGTACACTAGACCTTCACATCACTGCAACTAGACCTCTGCGAACATGCCTAAGATCACCCTGAGACTAAAGTTTTGATTATCAAGGCTGAACCAGATCCACTGCTGATGTGCAGACGGCTTCAATGTTCTCAGCGTCAAGTCCAGAGGATAAAAAACATTTGAAGACACTGAGACGTTTTTGACAAGCCCGGTCAGGCAGACCCCGCAAGACAACTGCTCGAGAGGACCGTTTTTGGCTCTGAAATCCAAGCCAGCCCATTTTCTACTGCAGCAGAGCTCCACCAACCTTCCCCTGAAGTCCCTGTGTCAACCAGACGGTTTGTCGGATTCTGTCTTGAAATGGCCTCCATGGTTGAATCAGTGCCCAGAAGCCCACTAACAAAGACAATTGAAAAACCGTGTGGCATTGGGCCAAGGCCCACAGCCTGCTGAAAGGATGGACGCTGGAGAAGTGGAAGAAAGTGGATTTTTCCGATTAATCTTCTGTTGAATTACACCACAGTTGCCGCAAATATTGCAGGAGACCTACTGGAGCCCGCATGGATCCAAGATTCACCCAGAAAACAGTGAAGTTTTGGTGGATGTTTATCAATATAAAATAGTCACACACTATATGGAGCTAGATTTGTTGCTTGATTACAAGGGAGAAAATAAATGATCGTAGAGAAAAAAAAAATACGTTTGAGACTAAAAAAAGTTTAAATATAATTTTAAAATTATTTCTGAGAAAAAAATATCTCTTTTAAAATACTCTTTAACTTTAACTTTTCTCTTAGATCATTTTTTTCCCCCCCATATAATTAAAAAAAACAAATCTAGCTCCATAACACTATAGCTTCAATTAATTATAAAAATTAAATTTCAATAGTTCTATTTTCCTTTTCAATGCTAGCATGGGACATTCTCTGACAATATGAAACTACTTCTATATCTATGACAACAAAGTATTCTATAACACTTTAAGGGATTTGCTCTGTTCTGTCATGAGCGTTTGCTCGGATAATCTGGTTATTATCTAGCTGATAAGCTACATTTTTAGTAGCTTGCAGCAGCCTAACAGCTGCCATTTTGCCCTGGGCCAATTACCAATGCTACTTCAGGTATATGACTAGAACCAGCGTCTGAAGTCCTGCCTTCTAAGGGTGACGGACATGTTGCTTGAACTTAAAAATGAGACTACGACTCAGCTTCCTTGCCTAGTCTGTTAAACTGTATTGGATTGATGAGCACAATTCTTCCACAAGACATTCTCTCATTTATATAACATTTAATCAGGTAATCTCATTGAGTTCAAGATCTGTTATCGTCACACTGTAGAGTATTGAGAGGAGACCCCTAATAACTGTTACACCACCGAACGGCATTCTGGGTACAACTCACTCTCCTTTGCTCGCTACAGTACATTGAAGAACAGATGACGAATAGGAGGCCGAGATGTTACATTGTAGCAAACACAAACACTTTAAGCATCAGCAATGTGACTTTCGGAATGAACACTTTAGTCCCCAGAAATAGCCTGGTCCCAAATAGCTAGCTGATGACAAATGACGTGTATGCTCTAGAGCAGGGGTCTTCAACGTT
>NC_045745.1:26764274-26766636 GCF_008692095.1 Etheostoma spectabile | reverse complement strand
AGGACCCCCAAACTGATGGCGAGATAATTATATATATTGTATAAAATTGTGTTATATCAAACTGGTCGTATAGTGCCATGTGTGCATTGATGACTGAAAGACATCTTCTGCCTCCATTTATCTGTTTACTACAGTGTGTTGAGTTCATGTTAATGTGTATTTAAAGACATTTCAATTAGTGGAAAAAATATTTAAAAAAAAGTCTAATCAACCAAAACTTTCGCGACCCCCATGCAGTACCTCCGCGGACCCCCTAGGGGTCGCGGACCCCCTGTTGAAGACCCCTGCTCTAGAGTGCTGCAGGGATGACAAGTTTTTGTAGGCCAACCTGGAAGTTGGCATCCCCCAGGTTCCCACAACAAAAAGCCAGTAAGATTTTTCCATTGGATTTTGGATTGTTATAATTGTTAAAATAAGCTATGTGGCAAACAAACGTTTATGATACTTACAGTTTTTGTTCAACAAGATAATTTTCGTAAATGAACACCACATTTATTATTTAACAAGTGTAAATACAAAGTAAAAAGCTAACGTTAGGCAATAAATTAACTCCACCACTGTCGCTTGACTTCAACGTCACCATCACTAAGCAGACAGTGACATTTAATGTCCCAGACACCCTCTGTAGTCTCATTTAACCTCAACCGCCTTTTCTAAGGCACGTATAACCTCCAATATTCACGAGGTGGGTGTTTACGTGTGTAAAAAAACCTTGAGCTTGTGTTAACTACAGACCTTATTTCAGGCATGTAACCTAAGTCCATACAAAAAAAAACGTTCCTTTCGAGATTAGGGAACCTGAAGTGCAAAAATGCTAACTCATTTTGGACTCATTCCTGCAGCACTCTATTGCTAGGGGACGCAACTACGTCATGGCAGGTGTATTGCTCAGAACCCAAGGAAGCGCAGTGTGAAGTTGTTTGGATAAGCGATTCTGGAGAAAGGAGGCCAAGCAAACGACCCGTTCAAAACTAGCACTAATTAGCAGGTTTGGCATTCATTTCCGGGGTTGTTGGTTTGGGCTACAGATTAATAACATTTAGGGCTAAATAATAATCAGATCACAAGTGCTCTTATCCTCCTGTCAGTATTTGTGCAGTGCTGCTGCCTCTGCAGTAGACCAAGCTAATTCTTTGCTCAACTGGGCCAGCTGTGTGTCTGACCTTGCTTTGAAGTGATCTCTGTCAGTGCAGTTAGCCATGTCACTAAGAGGCTTGCAGGCAGCAGATCAGTTTAGCACAGCCTCACCTAACTAATCTGATTACTTCAACAAGGCTGCTATCAATGTGCAGGACAGGATCGGTTGGTTTTTAAATGTGGGGTTTCCCTTCCCCCCCAAAGGCTTACATTCCAGCTGTAGTGAAGTGTACAGGTCAAAAGAGCAACAGCAGATTTTCAGTAGCTTAAACAAGATTTGTTCAGCCTTTGGCTCCAGCTTAGATAGTTTTTCATTAGCATTTCTCCCTTGTCTGTAAGATGCCGGCGATGTTCTGTGATAAGATGTTCCCTGACTGCTATTGAATTTGGAGCCCCAACGCGAGAAAGGAGAGAGACTACAAAGATGTCAGCAAGGGCCTGTAGAAACGTGAACATATTAAAGACATAATTGATCAATCTAACAAAAGCTTTTATTTACCATGAACATGTTCTGGTAGTGTATCCAAGGTGATCTGCAGGTTATTGAGGAAAACAAATTGCTACAATCCAAGCTTAAAATAAAAGACCCATCATGTGGAGAGTTTTAACCATGCTATATTTTATTTAGCATCTCTAGTTACTGTAGTAAAACTAGGGGAAGGCAAAGCGCATAAGCATAGTAGTCCTCAGAAGGATTTCAACTGCAGCAGCAGGGTTATATGAGGTGATGGAGGATGACAGATGCAGTGTGCAGTTATTAATATTAATATTAATATTGTTCTTTGTTCGGCTTTGGGTGAGGAATGAATTGGGCACATTTGTAGCTGAGCAGATTAAAGTAGTTGAGATTGAATAGAGTTTCTCAAGGTATGCATGATGAGCAATAATTGATTTAATAATAACACTTTAATAAGTGTTGACAGTCTAAATCAGTCCAGTTAGCCACCAATTTCAGCATGATTAAAATAGCTATTGAATCCATTGATTGATTAAGATGCTCAAGATTTGTGTTCTTGGCTACATCATCACTTAAATATACACTGTAAATGATACAGAGTGACTACACCTCTACTTTCACCTTCTTTTTCTTCTCCTCCAGCCCTCCCCCGAAGACACACTCTTCCCACACCTGTGAGGATTAAAAGCTAAAGAGGGCTGAGAAGTCAAAGCTTGCCTGTCCTTTCCACTCTTCCCTTTCTTTTATCTGTAACCTCTCCACAGCTCC
>NC_045745.1:26738662-26764264 GCF_008692095.1 Etheostoma spectabile | reverse complement strand
TTTTTTTTTTTTTACCAATTCAGACACTGATTCGGGGTTGCACCTCTTCTCACGCACCGTCCTTTGCTCTGCGGTTTGGGGTGGGTCCCAGTCCAAAAAGGGAACAACGAGAGCTAAAGCAAACTGCTGGAAATGTGGAGCTTTTTCATTTTCAGTATTGTCCTTCAGGAACTTGGATGCAAGAGGAAATAATTTGATTTTCTTTTTTCTTTTTTTACTTTCCATGCTTTTTGGATTACCTATGATATTTTTTTCCAACAAAAGGACAAAGAGAACTGTTCCTGCTGTATACTTCTGTATACTTAATCCACCTGGAGGTTGGGTGGTGCTATTCAACCAGACGCTCCAACATCGACATGGCTCCCACAGTATGTAGAGAAACTACTCTATTATTAAGGGTAATATTGGTATAGTTTTGTTAATTAGCAAGTTTTCTTCATATAGAGTCATTGTAGCGTTGTTTAAATCTGTTTGCAGCACAGCTACTCCAGTAAAGAGGAGACTGTTGGAGTATCTAATCCCTAATCCCTGTAGGCCTTTTTTAAATGCTCCATACGTGAAATGTAAAAAGCATTTTGATGGAATGATACAATTCAGTCTATTTCTATTTTAAGCAGCACTTTAGAACTAGCTTATTAGTCAGTGCTCCTCTTAACCTATTAAGAACTGATAAGCCAATGTCAGTATGAGCCACTTTAGACGGCTTGTTGGTCGCCGCAGGCTTGGTGCTTTTCACTTTGAAGGGAATGAATCAAATCAGGCTCTGTGGTATTTCCTGCTGTTAAACTGTCATTTTTGAACCACAGGTGGTTTACATTGTATCGTGAATTTAACCCGGAATGGGCCTCAAGATTGTGCAAATATAAACTAAAGCTGTGCTACTAAAGCATGCCGGTTGATAAGTAACAACAAATTGCAGAACAGAACCAAAGTTTGAGAGCATTTAGCCAGTGTCATTATTACATAGTTTTTCCACCAGAGACACTTGATTGATAATGTTTTCCACAAGTGTATCACCAGAGGTAATTCTTTGAGCATTGTATGCTGTGGACTAAGATTTTTAAATTGTCTTCATAAACCAGTACTACATTGGTGGGACATTTTTATCTCTTTCAAGATGAACGTCCTTCAACTTAAAAAGCAATGCTCTAAATCCTAGCAGTAGCTGCAACTAAAGGCAGTGGTGGCCTAAAAGTGACAGTCAGTGAGGTCGTCAGTTCAGTCCCGGACTGGCAGGATAAATCTTGCTGGTGACAGTAAAAAAGGCAGCACTTGTCCCCCCCTCATAACCACCACTGACCTTGAGCAAGGCCCGCAAAAGAGAAGCTTCCTCTCAGTGAAACTTCCCTGACTAATTAAAGGTTAAAAAAGGTTTCCCTCGCAGCCATTTTTAAGTGTGTTTCTGAACGCAAACTGAATTATCAGCTGAGGTGGTTCATTAGTTAAAAACAGGATTTTAGGTTGGTTTTCAAAACATAATTACCAGGGCTACAGTAGATCAAAGCAGAAGATTATAGTCATAGTAGCACAGTCTTTAACATTTAAAAGTTCAGTTCTGAATAGAAAGTAGTTAACATGTACTTGCATGTAATAAATGCAACATATTTATTTTTCTTATTTAGTGTCCTTGTCTTTCAGCACTAGTGTCTTAATTCAGTTAATGTTTGAAGATTAATCGGGCTGAATGACTTTTCTTATTTAACCTGAAACATACTATGTTTTAATCCTGAGATATATCTAGCAGCTAGTACTAATTTGGATGCTGGTTTCAAGAATCTGAGGAGTTGATTGGAGTCAACCACCAAATGGATGGGTGAGAAGATCTCAAGACATTGATTTTAGAAGGAAAAAGAGACGCCAAGAACAAATAGAGACATCAAGGCCAGATTTAGCTCCACGTTACCTGGCACTTCCTTTTTTAAACTCTTCGGCCCTGGCAGAGCTAATCAGCTTGCTACACTGTGGTCACCATGTCCTTGGTCAAACAGATAGATCGTGATAAGATTCAACATGTCATACTGTTAAATAAAACAGCTCAACAAGATGAAGTTCAGGTCAGGGATCAAGTTTGTAACATGGAGACTGTATAAGCCCTGAGGTGTCCTTGCTTGTATCACATGACATAGGAAGCAAAAACAGATCACCCTGAATTGATAAGCTACAGTTTTTCTAATTCTACTTTTTTGTTCTTATTTTCTGGAGGCAGTGATGGCTTGGGGTCGTCTAGGCGCCTGTCCAGTTTTGGGCTAGAGGCCTGCTGAGTGCCAAGGGAGAGCGTCCTCTCCAAGAAGGACACACTCACTGTCACACTAATAGCCCTAAACTTTCCGCATCCCTTCTGTGTCTGAAGCATCAGAATAGCTGTGTGAGGACAATGGCAAGTCATAGAGACCCTCGCTTTCTGCACAACCTGTCCTACCACCCACGATGGCAGCACGACTCCATAAAAGTCAAGAGAAAAGGACATGTGCGGCCAGTGGCTGCAAACACTTGCAGTGGACATAGATTGTTTAAATCATTAGCAGCTTCATCATCAAAACCAAAGTTGCCATCATCCTGTGTGCAACGCTCCAGGAGCTGGTTTTTGAACTGGCTTCTTCTACCCTTTTTCATGCTCTCATTTCTGCCCTGTCAAGCCTGGGCGACCACTTTCAAGGTGGTCCTGGTTGGACCCTGGACGTGTGACATCTTATACTCCAAAGCCCTCCCTGACTTGGCAGCCAGCCTAGCTACCGCCCGCATAAACAAGGACCCCTACCTGAACAAAGGCTACTGGTATGACTACACGCTGATCAGTGAGGACTGCAAGTCATCCCGTGCTCTAGTTCGCTTTCCTGAGCTGAAAGGTTATGGTGCTGCTTTCCTGGGCCCTGCCAACCCAAGCTACTGCTCCTCAGCTGCTTTGTATGCAAAAGAGTGGGATGTTGGGATTCTTTCCTGGGGTTGCCTCAAACCCAACATGGATGATGGAGGGATGTATTCCACCTTCCTGCGGCCGCTGCCACTGTCCTCCCGTGTACTTTTTGCTGTGTTGCGGCACTTTACTTGGGCTCATGTGTCCATAATCTCAGAGGAGACAGATTTGTGGGAAGCCACAGGACAGGAGCTGGCCTCGTCACTGAGGGCCCTTGGCCTGCCTGTCAACCCTGTGGTTACTATGGAGTCCGACAAAGATGGGCCTCGGAGAGCCTTGACAAGAGTGCGGGAAACAGACCGGGTCAGAGGTGAGTTTTAGATTAAGATTAAAACCACCTCCACACTGTTTTATTCCCCATGAATTATGTAAATTAATTTGTGATTAATCCCTCCTCTCTCCACAGTGGTCATTATGTGCATGCCTTCTGTCCTGATTGGTGGCCAAGCCCAGTACGATCTTCTGACAACAGCCTTGTCCATGCGTATGATCCACCGTGGCTACGTGTTCATTCCTTACGACACCCTGCTTTACTCACTACCCTACAAGGATGCAGCCTACTATTCGCTAGGCAATGACACCAAGCTGCGGAAAGCCTATGATGGGGTCCTCACCATCACTATGGACTCTGGAAAACGCAATTTCTATGACGCCTTCAAAGATGCTCAACAAAGCTTTGAAATCCGCAGCAGCACCCCACCAGAGCAGGTGAGACTCTATTGTATATTGAAATAATTGACAATGATAAACATTTGAATAAAATTGAAATCATTACATCACTGTCTCTTCTGTTAGGTTTCTCCATTCTTTGGCACCATCTACAACATGATATACTACATAGCTATGGCTGCCGAACAGGCCCGCACCAATGAAGGCCGCTGGGTAACTGGTAAAATCCTGGGTGACAGCAAGGGCGGCTTTGAATTTGATGGCTTTAATCAGCACTTGGAGGCTGGCAAGAACGGTGAAGGCATGCAAGCTCGCTATGTAGTGCTGGACTACAGTGGCCATGGCAACTCTCTCTACTCCACTCATATTCTGGAGGCCGCTCATACATATGGCAGCTTCGGTGGCTTGAAATACCTCGGTCGTTCGATCCATTTTGCAGGCAGCACGCCCTACAAAGACTCAATGTGCTGGTTTAGCCCATACTTTGCCTGTAGTGGAGGTGAGTGCAGTAGTATTGTCTTCCAAGGAAATAAATATAAGCTAGGACACTGCTGAATAATTCAGTGCATTCAAACTGTGTTTTTCTTCTCTTCCTAAAGGACTGGATGGATTCACTCTCTTCTTTCTTTTCCTTTTGTTTATTGCATTGATTGGATATGGAGGTTACATCTTTGTTTATCTTAAGTACGTACAAGAAAGTATCAAAAAATCATATCTCATCCGGTAAATGTCTTGTGTGATTTTCTTTTTTTTTTTAAATTGTTTTCTTGTCCTTCTTTGTCCAGGAGATCTGGCAAGGTTGGGTTTAGCTTTGGAGATGGTAGTGGATCAACGAAGGTAATCCTGACCCTGGACGACCTAGTCTTCATCAACACTCAAGTCAGCAAACGGGTCAGTTTTGTGTTAAATCTCTGACAGTACTGATTGTATATTGCTTCTCTCTGCTTCGCAAATGTGGTGAATAAAAGTTGTTTACCTGTAAAAGACGATCTTCTCTAAGCTGACCCGTCTTTTTTGAATTGTCTGTGTGAGCAGAGGCTTAATGACGAAAGTATGATGAAAAGCCAGATCGAGAAGACGTCTAACTACTCAGTGTCTGGTCGCAGCTACTTGGCCTCGTCACCAGAAAACTCCAATATTGCTGTGTTTGAGGTAAAGCGAGTTTCGCACATTCAAAAACTCCCGTTTATCATTTTGGTGCCCATGCCTTTGGTTGTCCTTGGTTGTTACAAAGACTGTGTCAATTTGTGTATGTCCCAGGGTGACTGGGTTTGGTTGAAGAAATGCCCAAATGGAGCTGTCTCAGGTATCAACAGCAACACTGAGTCTGTCTTTATCAAGGTACGTGTGTAATTATTCAAAATACTTTCCTTTGTTGTCAGAAAACACACAATTTAGACTGGTATGGTCCCTGGCCTTAATACTTTGTATTTCTATCAGCTCAGGGACATGAGGCATGAGAACCTCAATCTGTTCTTGGGAATGTTCTTCGACTCTGGCATCTTTGCTATTGTGACCGAGCACTGCTCCAGGGGCAGCTTGGAGAATCTGCTCAGCAATGAGGAAGTGCGTCTTGACTGGATGTTCAAGTCTTCCCTATTAATGGATCTGATTCGGGTAAGAGAGACAATATTACATATTCCATGTGTTTCTTGTCATGTTTTCTCATCGCTCACGTTTTCCTCAAACTGTTATTAGGGAATGAAGTACCTGCACCATCGGGACATCATTCACGGACGGCTCAAATCCCGTAACTGTGTTGTAGACGGGCGCTTTGTATTGAAGGTGACAGATTATGGGTTCAATGAAATTTTGATTGCCCAAAACATTGACACTGAAGGGGAAAACCCAGAAGGTGAGTTCATATGCATCCACTGACTCATTTAGGGACTTTGCTCATACATATACAATATTTTTAGTTTCTAAATTGCTGTGCATCCTTTTTCAATAAAGATCTGCTTTGGACGGCTCCTGAGCTGCTGAGAAGCTCCAGTCTGCGGAAGAAGGGCACTTTCTTTGGAGATGTCTACAGCTTCTCCATCATCGGGCAGGAGGTCATCTCTCGTTCTACACCTTTCTGCATGCTGGACATGCCTCCCAAGGGTGAGTGATATAGGGTTAGTAACCCCAAAGCATTGTAACATGAAAAGAAACAGTGAAGAAGTAGAAGGTGTTGGGGCCACGTGCAAAAGATGTATTACTATTTCAAATATTGTTGGCAAATCTGCACAGGTGCTATTTGAAATGTGCATCCTGTTCTTTATGTTCCCCACCTGTGGAAATAATAGCATGCAATGTATTGTTGCTCTTTGCTCACTTTACACACAAAACCAGTTCACATTAATTTGAAAAGAAAATGATAAATATTAGAATTGTTCCTGAAAATAATTTTTTTCCATCATCAATGATATTCACATTTATTTGACCAAATTTAGTGCACAAAATCACATTGGAGACAATTCAAATCACAGCGTTTTAGTGTCTATTTTTGTGCATTTGCTGTGTGTGCCTAACTTTTGTGTGTTGTCTGTGTGCGTCGACAGAGATTATCAGCAAAGTCAAAGAGCCTCCTCCGTTGTGTCGGCCTGTCGTGTCAGTGGACGAGGCCCCGGTGGAGGTGATACAGATCGTAAAACAGTCCTGGAGTGAAGATCCAGAGAAGAGGCCGACCTTTGAGGAGATCTTCAAACAGGTAAAAACACTGAAAACCTGTGTTGATCCACATCTTGTATGTATGTATGCTGTGTCTGAAAGTAGCAAGCACAAGATGAAGATGAAGTTCCCTTTTTTTTATGTGACAGTTCAAGGCAACCACCAAGGGAAAGAAGACCAACATCATCGACTCTATGCTGCGCATGTTAGAACAGTATTCCTCCAACTTGGAAGATCTGATTAGAGAGAGGACAGAGGAGCTGGAGGTGGAGAGGCAGAAAACTGACAATCTGGTGGCTCAGATGTTGCCCAAGTGAGTGTCCAGCAACTAACTGACAGACATAATGAAACTGTGACGTCATGCTCTAAGTCATGGCCTCTGGAGGCCTGTAGAGCATCAGCACAATTATAATAGATTACTATACTTAAATGATGGTCGTTCTACTTCCTCAGGGAGATCAGAAATAGCCTCCCTGAAGCAGGCAGGGATTCAGCCTCATCTCAGCAGGGTGGCTGCTCCCTGACACAATGTAGATTTATCAGGTCTTCTGCAGGGATTTACCTTTTATAGTTCTCAGGAACTGTGGAGACCAAAATGCAGCTGAATCAAGACCACAAAGAAAGAAATTGTGCTGGTGCTGTCGTCTTGAGCATGATACCGCAATCAAACTGTCAAAATGGTCAAAACGTTTTCCTAGATTTTTTTTTTTTTGTCATGTCTCATTTTGTTCAACCAAATATATGGCTATGGTTCTGCTACGTTCAGCAACTATGGGAATATTTGGTGCAGCAACTAATAATGGGAATGTGATCAGAGAGTCAAACCAGAGTCTAAAGCAAACGCCATAATTAAAACTTTCATTAGATTTAGCTTGCAACCACGTCCTGCTCGTCTATATCAGTCACAGTCTGTTTCTATCCGATGGTATGTTTTTAGAAGGAAATGGGTTAATTTATGTCTTCGGGCCTCCAAGGATATACATTTGCAATACTGCATGATGTGTATGTGTAACAGGTCAACTGCCTCAGTTTTGTTTGTTTATTCTGTCTCAGAGCTGGATGATGTTGACAGAGTTTTCATTATCTAAAAGTCAAAACAAGAACGCCTTTACATACTCAACTGTGTTCGCTTCATAGCATTAGATTTAGTTTAATCATATCTTATTGAATCTTTATCATATTAGTTGAGAGGAGAGAGTCACACCATGCTTTCATTTTGTGTCTCAGTCATGTTTCTTCTTTGTCTGTTTGCAATGATCAATTATAATAGTTTGGGAGGAAATCTTGAAAGCATCCATAATCCAAAAAAAGTAAGATTTCTTTGAGCAGTCTCCATCTCTTGTGAGAAGACTGTTTCTGCTTCAGCACCTCAGCAGTGTTCTCCACTCATCATCTTCCTCCTTCAGGTCTGTGGCCCAGGCGCTGAAGACAGGCAAGCCCGTCAAACCCGAGCATTTCAACGAGGTCACATTGTACTTCAGTGACATCGTGGGCTTCACCACCATCTCAGCTCTCAGCGATCCCATCGAGGTGGTCGACTTACTCAACGACCTGTACTCACTCTTTGATGCTATCATTGGACTGCATGATGTCTACAAGGTGAGTGTTGGCGGATCCCACTTACGGTCCAATGATGAACAACTGGGTCTGAACGCATTATGTTTTCGGGTTGTCCGTCTGTACGTCCCATTCTATCTTCAAATTTGGCACAAACGTCCACTTAGACTCATAAATGAACTGATTTGAATTTGGAGGTCAAAGTCACTGTGACCTCACCATGCGTTTTGGGACATGACTCAAGAATGGGTACAATAATTGCAACTTTTTATTCAATTGTTTTTAAAATCTTGAAGTGATGACAATTTATAATCAAAAGGTCAAAGGTCAACTTCACTGTGACATCATAATGTTCTCCCCAAAAAAATAATTTTCTGGCCATTATTTAACACTGGTAGTCAGGAACAGAAGGGGAGACATTCGGTCGGATACTTCTTTGGGAACATTAACCTTGAAACTGTGATGATTGTATAGATCTTCAGTGATGTCAGGTTGAAGATGGGTGTGAAGCATCCACGTTTTGCCATTTTTGTGCGTGAGTGTGTGTGTGAGTGTGTGTGTGTTTGTGTGTTGAACTCTTATTTTTTTTGTATTTAGGTGGAAACTATCGGAGATGCCTACATGGTATCCTCAGGAGTCCCCACTAGGAACGGCAACCGCCATGCAGCTGAGATGGCCAACATGTCTCTTGACATTCTCCACTGCATTGGGACCTTCAAGATGAGGCACATGCCCGACCTGAAAGTCAGGATTCGTATTGGCCTGCACTCTGGTGAGCAATGTTTTAATCCTTTTACACTACACAGAAGTAATGTTGCATATGGAAAGATCTTTACCATGAGTGATTACTTTAAGAGTCACACACACATGTAATATGACATGAAATAAATCCAAACTTCATTCCAGAGAAAGTAAAAGAAATGTATTCTTAATCCAGAGGATTAAGAATACATGAGCCCAAGCTGCTAAAGCAAAGAGGTATTTTTACCTCCTTTATCCTCGTCTGGAACTTATTCCTGGAACAGTGAAACACTATCCACTTAGAACGCTGTCATCCAATTACATAACACGCTGCATAATTTGGATTTCTAACTCTTTCCAATGAATTTCTTTATGCATAGAGACGTGGTAGTGCACAGCTTTAGTGTCATGTTTTGGGAAACATAAATTCATAGTGTACTTGTATCATAATAAAAAGAGATTATAAGTCTACTAGAAAGAGTAGAAGCAAAACTTGTAATAAAAACTGAGTATTCAAAGTTATGGTGCGGGGTGGGTGTGGGGTTGTGTGTGGGGTGTGTGTGTGTGTGTGTGTGTGTGTGTGTGTGTGTGTGTGTGTGTGTGTGTGTGTGTGTGTGTGTGTGTGTGTGTGTGTGTGTGTGTGTGTGTGTTGTGTGTGTGTGTGTGTGTGTGTGTGTGTGTGTGTGGTGTGTTTGTGTGTGGTGTGTGTGTGTGTGTGTGTGTGGTGTGTGTGTGTGGTGTGTGTTGTGTGTGTGTGGTGTGTGTGTGTGTGGTGTGTGTGTGTGTTGTGTGGTGGGTGTGGTGTGTGTGTGTGTGTGTGGTGTGTGTGTGTGTTGTGTGTGTGTGTGGTGTGTGTGTGTGTGTGTGTTGGTGTGTGTGTGTGTTGTGTGTGTGTTGTGTGTGTGTGTGTGTGTGTGTGTGTGTGTGTGTGTGTGTGTGTGTGTGTGTGTGTGTGTTCTGTCTTGCTATGTTTGCAGGCCCAGTGGTAGCAGGGGTAGTGGGTCTTACGATGCCTCGGTACTGTCTGTTTGGAGACACTGTCAACACAGCATCTCGAATGGAGTCCACATCGTTGCGTGAGTGTCTCATAGATAATTATGTGGACCAGAAAGATCTCCTCTTTCTTTTAAAAAAAAAATACCATTTTTAAAAATTGACATTTGTTTGGAGGACAGGTGTAGACTGTTTGCATGCTACCTGACAGGGCTTTAAACAGGGCTTTAACTGAGCAGTCCTTACTAATCCTTTAAGACTATCAGTAGAATTAGAGGCCAATTTGAAGTTTTAGTGTAAATGTTCACGTCAATGACCAAGTTTGCCTCCATTACCCTCTGCATGCTAAATAAACTAGCAACTTAAGTCCACCTTACTTATGTTTAAAAATTAAACTCTCACATGTGATGGAGCTCCCAGAAAATCATATCGTAATGAATAAAACTATTTACCTTTAAACTGAACAGTACATATCTGATTTACCATAGCAAAAATATTGTAGCTAAGTACATTTACTCGAGCACTGTACTTAAGTACAAATTTGAGGTACTGCTTGAATATTTCCATTTTATGCAGCTTTATACTTCTACTACACTTCATCTCAGTGGTGAACCGAAAAAATTGTAATTAACAATTTTAAAATTCCTCTTGGACGAGCTGGAAAATGCATCGGTTTTCTTAATTTTTTAGAAATAGGTGGTTCTCACAGGACAGCGACACTACAGACATATGATGCTCTTATAGAATCTGATGCATTGCTGTGGATTAAACTACCTAACAGAAATGAGTTAAGGAGTACTTTTACTTTTCACACAACTGTATTTTAAGTACATTTAGCTGATAATACTTTCATTTAAGTAGCTAATGTTTTGAATGCAGGACTTTTACTTGTAGAGGTAGTTCCACAGTGTGGACTTGTAAGTTAAGGATCTGAATACTTTGTTAGTGACTGTACTGTATTTGTGCAATGGGCAGCAAAGCATTTGTGGGTACTGTACTGCCTTCAAGTGGCTTAATACCCTAATGACAGCCTGACTCCCTAAATTCCTCAGATACAATTGTTTTCTAACCTTTTCCACTACATTTTACATGTATAGCTCATAGTAAAGTGATTTCCGTGTCAAACGTTGAGGACAGTTTTGTATTTTCTATCATAGCTTTCAGAATCCACGTCAACCAAAGAACAGTTGCCATCCTGAACAGCTTGGAGATGGGATACAAAATTCAAACCAGAGGCCTGACAGAATTAAAGGTAAAATTAATAAAAACACTCTCACAATATACACAGAAGATATGCAATGTACCCACTGTAACACTGGCATTGTAATAATAGCTGATGAATGCTAATGATTATTTTTGTTCTAGGGAAAAGGGATTGAGTACACATATTGGTTGATTGGGAAGGATGATTTCAACAAGCACCTGCCCATTCCTCCAGACCTTGAAGGGTAAGTAAATGTTTTGGTTATTCTCTACATACGCACAAAAGTGATCGGCCTGATTTAATTTTTGCACTACATTTATACTGTAGCACAACCTAATGTAATCAAATGACGGTATGAATGGTGTGTAGTGTTCTGATCCGTGTCCCAGTCCAGATACAAATCTGTATTTCTTATTACAGGGGAACCAGTCTTGGTATCTCTTTAGAAGAGATACCTCTTGACAGAAGACAAAAATTCCTGGATCGACAGAAGAAGATGGGCTAGGGTTTTTTCTTTTTTTACTGATGTCCATGGTTGAAAATTGATATTTTCTAGATCAACATTGTTTTTCATTAAAAGAAAAAAACACAGTTGAACATGCAACAACAGCAATAATCATCATCATCATCATCATCATCATAATTTGGGCTACATTCAAAAAACAATTCCAGCACCAGTGACATAAGAATTTATACTTTTTGGAAATCATTTCTATACTAAAATATTCTTTAGAGGCAACTGCCCATTATATGTCTTAAACCCAAGTATAAATACAGCATAGAATTAGACCAAGGTTGAATTACAGGTCCAAGAAGTGTACAGCAACCGCCTCACAAAGAGGGATTGTACTGGATGTGTCTACAAAAATGATCACACTATTATGTGTAATACTGGTGTACTTTATGTACTGTATGTATTTGTATAGGGCTTTCTAAAGATATTGGAGAGTTTTTATCATGAACAGCTCAGGAGTGGAAGCTATTACTGCTCGGCTATTCATCTCGGGTATAATAGAGCACTCACTTTAGAAGCATTAGCCTTTTACAACAACTCAGAATTAATACATTAAAACACGTTCACAGTAATTTAAGCTGGATAGCACTGGATAGGTCGGTTAAGGTTAAGAGCTCAGGTCAGGGATGGCTCTGATTTTGATTTTGTGGCAGTGTTACTATGATTATTCACACATTTGATGAATGAAGCCATATAATCCAAAAATGGTCAGAATGTGTCAAAGCATCCATTTTTTCATTCATTTTAGATTAATATAGATGGATACCTACTATCTATATCTAGAAAAAATACAATCTTATTAACAACTGGGTCTTCTAACATTTTATCCCATTACTGCGGTAGGCCTATTTGAGTTGATTTGACTGATAGGACTGTTTCATTCTAATTTATCACTTTGATTAAGTGTATGACAAAATGTGCTCTAAATTTCAGTTTAGAAGACTTGTTTCAGTTTGATTATAAAGATACTTGCTTGAAATGATCTGCAAAGCTGGAAATAACAACTAAATAATAAATAAATTCCAACATTTAATGACAAATAATTTTCAGAAAAATGCCATTGGACTCAGTGTTCTTTAAAAGATTGACCAATGATGCACAAATGATGTCATGATACTACATACAGCAAATATTGTTTTTTAATGATGTGTGTATTGCTTTTAACATTATGCTGGTATTTTCAACCAAATCATAGAAGACGTACGCAACATACAAACAAGACCCAAACTATTGCTCACTAATGACAATTGAGTTTCACTATAGCTTCATCTACAGTACATGTAGCCTATTACCGAAACATGCTGCGTGCATGGCTGGATGTACTGAACAGCTGTGTGTTTAACGGGGTCTTAACAGCAAGACAGCAAGAGGAAGACCTGATTTCTGTGAAATAGTATATCTGCTCTGCACTGATATGCAGAATGTCTGAGTCAATTGACTGAAATTATTATCTCTGATCATGTGCTTCAGCAGATTGAGCCTTTTCATGTGTATCCCAGTCTTCTTGAGGAAAAAAATCTGGCGGTGTCTGAGTTTTTCAGCCATTATTTTCTTTTTGGACTCTCCAGGACCCCAAACAGCAGCTGTATCTGAGAACAAATGTTCTCAATTGCTCCCATGTTCAACCCCAGTGGATGTTACAGAACATATGGGGAGTGCAAGCATATAAAAGGGGGGGGGCAATGTCTTCTGAGTCATTTTTCTTTTGGCTTGGGGAGGTGTACATACTGTACAATTGTACATAGTTAGTTTGTCTTTGTGTCCCACAGGGTTAGGGACTTTACTTTCTGCTTGGGTTCCCTAAACCCCTGACATAAAAGGAGATATCAACAAAACAAAAGGGTTTAATTACAGTGCATTGTTTCATCACTCTCTGTTGGCTTGTTACCTGTTTGCTGCAGCACTGATATTGAAGCAATAATAGACAGCAATGTATGTGATTATTCTGCAACAACAGTTTCAGTCTGCGGACATTTTTTTTCCCTTGGGAGCTCACTTGCTGACCACTTCTAACATACTCTGACTTGTCACAGTAGCTCAGCATATAGACATAAAATGGACGCCTGAAGACTTGATGATCAGGTTACTTGTACTGCAGTCTTAACACCATTAAGTGTTTAGCACGGCTTTTCAAGCATGATTGAACCCCTAATGAAGAGGAAACGCAGGATTCGGAATTAAGATGAGCATGGGGAAAAGCCGTCTGAATGTGTCTTTGATGGGTATCTAAAGGACAAAATGAGTTATTCTATTGGTAGGACCTACTTTTGCTAGATTTTTAATCAATTTGCCAAATAGATTGATCTCATCAAAACTGAATGTACTGTATTGTTCATTTTGAAAGTGTTCTCAACGGGTTTCTGTAAATAAATTATGGTTTTAGTGAAGCTTGTGTCTTTTAATTAATTTTAAATTTTTTTTTTTTAAATTTTTTAATCTGTTTATTAATCCCCTATGGGGAAATTACAATTTACACTCTGTGTCCACACTTTATTAGTTTTGCACACAGTCCTGAACTACACACACACACACATGCTCAGGATGCTCATACTCTTTGTATGTTCGTCCCATTGCCAACACTTGGGTCTTTATGTGTTGATGCTTTTTTCCAAAATGGTGCCATTGGCAGTACATTAAGTTATGATTTAAAAGAAGTGGATCAATAAAAGTTCTATAATTAACACACACTTTATATTACAAGTAAGCCATTTTTAGCTTGATATTTCCAAGTTAGTGGCTTGTATCTGTAAAATCTGATTCATACTTTTTCATTATAACAAGCTTTTAACGCAGTGTTGTTAACAGGCAAAGGACTTGGAAACAAGAGGTGACACACTTAAAGGAACAGCAACATGCCAAAATGCCACTCAATCATAAAGAAGAGACAGTAACTCAATGGAGGTCTTAGCTCACCATTTCACTGTTAATCGCCAAGCAGTGATGCTAACAAGCTTTGGGCTGGTTTTATTCTGCAGTGGAAACAATGAAAATCCAAAGGTGGCTTTACATAATGCAACTTATGTGCAATGCACTGCACATTGTCAACAGACTGAGTGTTTCTGTCAACATTTAAAATGTTGATACATCTTATTTATGTTTATTGGACTTTGTGCTAAAAACACAACCTCCATGGAGCTGAAGCTGCACAGTGTAATGCCAGCCAACAGTTTACATAGACATATAAATTGTAAAACCTGAGATTCCTGAGATTTTCTTGAAAGTCTTCAAATGCCATCACAAGCATGTCCTAGTGTTAACTACCAAGACAATGACGTAAAATAGATATTCATTGTCATTTTTACTTGTGAAATGCTTATAATGTTAATGGTAAAATTACACAGATTATGTTTGCATTGCTAGCAGAAATATCTACATGTGACATTGATGCCCTGAGGACAATGTCAGCTCAAAAGCAAAATTTACTTCTGCCACTAACAGAGGTTGCTATGAGGACAATTGATAAATTTGACATGTTTCTATGCCACGCCTTTTCTAGCACTTTGGTGATGCAATCCCATCCCTGGGATTGAACCACATACCGTGTCTACAGTGTGAGAGACTTCCTAGTGCCACTAGTTATGTGTTGCTTAGAGTTTACCTTAGTTTATGCTATCATAGACATGTGGCAGCATTACTCAGTGAATATTCTGGCTTTATGGATCATGATATGATTAATTTTAAAACCTCAGTCCACATTAATAGGATAACCACCACTACCATATTATGTGCTCTGGGGAACGCTGGCTTGGCCACTGTGGTTCTTTTAATGCCTCTTATATGTATTAGGATAGCCTGCTGTTGGTATATTTTACTTGCGATTATTATCACAAATTGGATTAATGCTACACTGCATGTTATTATCAACTCAGCCTGGGATATCTTGCAACTTATGGTCCAGATAATCAGTTTGCAGCTGCTCAAGTGGTTGTTGAAATATCTTTACCTTTAATTTAGATTTAAATTAAATAAAAACTGAACACAAATAATCCACTAATGGTCACTGATGAAACCGTAATACATAAAACATTATTTTTCACATCACTATAATATTAAAGGACTAAATCCCTTTAATAGTGTCTGGGGAGTTACTCTATCTACATGCCCATATATGTATTTATGGAAAATATGCACATGCTTTTAATGTAAAACTTTCTCAACAGTGGGCTGCTCTTTCAAAATCTGTGAGGCCTATAGCTGCATAAGCCCTGACCTTTCAAAAAGCATGTTTTGCAGTTCTTTTCCTCCTGTCTTCACACACAGTAAGGTAAAATCCCCAAAATAAATGGTGAATTAAACGACATAAAGTGCCTGATCGTCCGCATAGTCATGAAGGAGGTCTGTTGAACACCGTGTACCCCATCAGTCCTGAAGCCACCTGGCATTTGAATGCACCGGTTTGGAGGTGCCAGTCCAGCAGAAACTGAGTCAAGTCAAGTCAGCCAGAGAAAGCTAGGCAAAGACCGGAAACACAGCTGGTTGGTTTTCACAATTAAAGCATGTTGGGTTGTGGTCACAACAAAAACAGAATACAGAGGATTTATTGAATCATGACCTCGTTTTTACAGTCTATTATGACCTTATGAAGATGTGGTTAATGATAAGGCAATATATAATGTTAGGGCTATTAGGATATATATTTACTCTGAAAGATCACTTAATGCAAGCAGAGGACCCACATTGTTGTTACAAGAATGCAACACAAAAACAAACAAATAAATGCTGCTGTACTGTGTTTTATTATAACTAAGTTATCTTTTTTATTTTTAAAAGATAACATTTTGTAGACTTCAATCTTGCAATTTTATTTGTATTGTCTTTGTTAAAATGATTGCTTGTTTGGGTATAATTATTATTATTATTACTATTATTATTATTATTATTGTAGTAGTACTAATAGTAGTAGCAGTAGCCTAGTATCTTCCTTTTTGATTAATCAACCTGTAGAAAAGTGACAAAAGTGGTGTTACACCCAGGGTATCTGACCTTTTCTCCCTGTGACAGGGAGGAACTCCTTTGGGGTGAGCTACAGAGAGTTTCTCCTTGATACCCAACTTTAGGAGACTGGACAAACCCAGTAGTCGGCGCTGAGCAGGTGGGGTTGGTTAAGAACGCCTGCGCCTCTTATCCTAGTTCTACTTGCCATGTTGCACACCTTACGAAAACTACAGGATTGAATGAGTAGATGGGAATTATTCAATTCAACACTGCTTTTATTTTGGAAATTCTCCCCGGAACTGTCCCTGTTTTTATTTCCCTTAGCTTGATGGTGGTGGGAATAGACTGTAGGCAACCTCAGACAGGTGGAGGAGACGTCCTCAAGCAGCTGCACCGTGGTTGGAGCAGATCGGCTCGGACTGGGCTGGGCTCTGGCTGGGCTGTAGGACTTGCAGAGGTGGCGGCCGTGCACGCTCGGCGCGCGGATCCTCCTGTAGCTGCTGGATTCACAGTATGATACCAGATCCATGGGCTGATTTGCCCATCATGAGTCTTTGCACACATGCTGGAAACTCAAATGTGGACTCGGGGAGGACGAAGGATGTAGTTGCAATGGAATAAGGATGTGTACACATGGGCTTCGATTTTTTTCCCCCTGAGATTATTGGCTTCTGATATCTAACAGCCTGTCTTGGCCATGGAGAACCAAACAGCCGAACCGCAGAACTATGAAGATGTGCAGAAAAGCGGCTATCTCCGCAAGCATAAATCAATGCACCGGCGATTCTTCGTGCTGAGGGCGGCCTCGGAGCATGGTCCTGCTCGACTTGAGTATTATGAGAACGAGAAGAAATTCCGCAGTAAATCACCTGTGCCCAAAAAAGTCCTGAACCTGGAGAATTGCTTCAACATCAACAAGCGGGCAGATTCCAAGAACAAGCACATGATAGTCCTTTATTCCCGCAGCGAGAGCTTTGCCATCGCCGCAGACAGCGAGGAGGTCCAAAATGAGTGGTACCAAGCAATGCTGGACCTCCAGTGCAACTGTAAGATATGGAAAGTGTAATGTGGTTTCTACTATCTGTGTCTGCATCAGGCCTATGTTCTGCTTTAGGCTGTCTGTTCTCCATACACTAACGTTATATTGGCTCGACCATTCCTGACTGTTCATTGCATATCACTGGCTGTAATTCCTTGAATATGTTTGCTGCAGCTCTAGTTTTCCCATTTAATTGAAATAAATCAGTCGAAATTATGCAATTTGGACGGTGTGCTATTAACCAAGAGGCAGGTGGATCCGACTGAACGGGGTACACCAACACGCTATGGGCGGCATGTGCTGTGTTTGTGCTGCACAATCTCAATACGCGTTGGTTTAATACTACCCTTAAAATGCTGCGGATCATTTTCTGTCAGCAAAATATAATTTGGTGTATCAAATAGCATCTATATGTAATGATATTTAGATGCTCGCCCTTTCTGACTGAAATGCAGTCCATTTCCTACGACCGTGTGTTTTTGCATGGCGCAGTGGGCATATAGCAACCATCCAAAGGATGCATCATATAGTAGTAGCCTATCGTAGTGCACTCCGCTGGAGCCTGTGTTTTTGTTTTTCTGCACAGCTCTGACTGCCGCTCGCCTAACCTACATTTGTGTTACACGGTGCTGCTGGTAGGGAGGAGATGGCTTCGTCAGTGCGCGCTCACTGGAAAATGGGTTTCTGATGGTTATCCTCGTGTTTACGTTGTTATCCTTATGCTGGAGCTGAACACCACCACCACCACCCTCCCTCCCTCCCTCCCTGTTATCCTTTGCGTTTCAGTTTGTTGAGACTGATGGGCTTGCCCAGCTTTAAATTGGTCATGTTGTGGAGCCCTAAGATACATTTGAGTACAGGCCCCCATTTTGTTGAGATTATGTCTCAGGGACAGCGAACAATCCCTGTTTCCAATTTAATTCCATTGTATTTAACTGTATATGCCACTGTTTATAATCTGCATATGGATGCACAATTTCAGATGGAAACACATTGATACTGGGTTATAGGCCTAATATCAGTGGGGATTCTCTCGAATAAATTAAATATTTTTTCTTGAGGATGGGAGAAAACCACCAAAGCTGTTCAGTGATCTGTGTGGCAAAAAAATAAATAGAATATAATGCTGTATTTTGTCATGTAATTGGCAGTGAACTGAACTTTTATGCATCGTTTCCCTATGGAGCATTCTGCTTTTCAGTAGATGTATTCTATACCTCCTAAGACTTAATTAATTATAGATCTGTAGCTTAAAAGTGATGGGGGATGAATTAGGTGCAGCACTGTTGCTTGGCAGACACAGTAGAGATTCTTGCACGTATCAATTTAGTAATGATATATATGACTTTTTACTATATTAGTTATTTAAAATTTTGGCTTTGATCAAAATTTCAACAGGTTGTGTTTCATGTAAATTTAGGGGGTTAACAGGTGTATGCATGTGTGATATGTTTAGTCATCAGATGCCTTCATTTTTCATTTATTTATTTATTGTTTTCCTAGGTAAAACTCCTGAAGACTATGGCAGTAGTGGAGAGTGTAGCTCTCCGTCTCCCGTTCCAACCTTCAAGGAAGTATGGCAGGTCAAGGTTTGGCCTAAAGGTCTTGGACACGCCAGGAACTTAGTGGGCATTTACCGGCTGTGCCTAACTGACAAGACAGTCAACTTTGTCAAACTCAACTCTGATGTGGCAGCTGTGGTGTTGCAGCTGATGAATGTTCGCAGGTGTGGCCATTCAGAGAATTTCTTCTTCATTGAGGTGGGTCGCTCAGCGATTACCGGCCCTGGAGAGTTCTGGATGCAGGTGGATGACTCTGTGGTGGCTCAGCACATGCACGAGACCCTGCTGGAGGCCATGAAGGCCCTAAGTGAGGAGTTCCGTCAGCGCAGTAAATCTCAGTCTGTGGGGACGTCGTGTGGAGGTGGTACTGCTTCAAACCCCATCAGTGTCCCGAGCCGTCGGCATCATCCGAATCTGCCACCAAGCCAGGTGGGCTTTTCCAGACGAGCCCGCACAGAGACCCCTGGAACAGGAGGCAGCAGCACGAGCACTTCACCTACGTCACGCCACGGATTTCCAAGGGCACGGACTGCGAGCATCGGGGCCAGGTCGGAGGAGGGCGGAGCAAGTGCCAAAGGAACATGGGCCAGCTCCAGCCCAAGTCTTAATGGTTCCTGTTCAACTACGCCGACGCTGAGGCCCAAGCCCACCAGGGCCCCAACTCCTGCTAAGATTACCCTCAGTCTTGCCCGTTACACTCCTAACCCTGCTCCCTCTCCGGCGCCCAGTCTGTCCTCCAGCTCTGGTCATGGCTCAGAGTGTGGCCTAGTGGGAGCAGCAGTGGGAGGCATGATGATCTGCTCCTACCCTCGCGTTTCTCAGAGAGTTTCTGTTTCAGGTTCACCAAGCGACTACGGCTCTTCAGATGAATATGGCTCCAGTCCTGGGGAACACTCTCTGCTCGTACCCAATCTGTCTGGACATCACGGAGAAGGCTCCTCCAGTTATATAGTGATGGGACAGCGAGAGGGTCTCCTTGGTTCCCATCATCGCTCAAAAGGCCGACGGATTTTGCGGCGCTCATCCAGTAGGGAGTCTGAGGCCGAGCGCAGACTACTAAGTAAGAGGGCTTCCCTGCCTTTGGCTGCCCATGAACGGTTGACCACACATAGAAAAGATGAAGACGATGAAGAGGATGAAGAATATGCCATCATGTCGCAGAGTGCTAACCAAGAGAGAGTTGATTTGCACCATGGCTTAGGGGGGTTGGCGGTTGGGGGTGGGGCTCTTGATGCAGTAGAGAAAAATAGGAAGAGGGCTGACAAGAGCAGGCGAGAAGTGGAAGGTGGAGCAGCCGTGGATAGTGGCTATATGTCAATGTTGCCCGGAGTCACGTCTCCTCCTGTTTCACTCTCTCTCTCCATGTCTGACACCAGTGCTAAACCTGGGGCAGATGATGAGTATATGGCCATGACCCCCAACAACAGTGTCTCCCCCCCTCGGCACATCCGCCAGCCCAGTACAGAGGGCTACATGGTCATGTCTCCCAATAGCAGCAGCTCCTCAGACCTTCACGGATTGAGCATGTGGGATAGCAGGGCCAGCATGGAGAGCCGGGCTGCAAGTGATTACATGAATATCTCACCTGTCTGCAGCCGCTCTGCCTGCAGTACACCGCCTTCCCACCCCGAACAGCACCAACTGCAACCAAAAATGTTCAATTCCTATTTCTCCCTGCCACGAGCTTATCAACATACTCTCTATACTCGCTTTGAGGAGGACCTAAACAAAGGGGAAGGAAAAAAGGACAGCAGTGGGCATGAGAGTGCTGGAAGAGGGGGGGGAGCGGGATACAGCAAGAGAAACAAAATTGCAGCAGGCTCTGCAGGAAGCTGTCAACTCTCCATGTCTTCCTCTTCCTTCTCCTCCAGCTCTGCCAGCAGTGAGAGCCTGGAAGACAAGTTTATATCTGCAGGGAAAGGGTTAAGTTTAGTAAGAACTGGAGCAGAGTACAAGGTTGCGGGAACACAAAAAGATGGGCGTCATCATCAAAAACGTGGATCAAGTAGTAAGAGCCCAAAGCAGCAAAGGAGGGGTGTGTCTTCTGACATCACTAAAGCAAACACCCTGCCCAGGGTCAAGGAGAATCTGCTGCCATCAGTATCTCAAAACGTCGATGAGTATGTCAGCATTGTGTTCAATGAGGCAAGTAAGTATGGCGGAGGGCGACGTTCTGGGTCTGAACGTGGACAACCCGTGATCCATGGAACCCTCCGGCCTTTGAATCAACCACTTCTCTGCCATGATAACCCTGTTAACCTTCCTCGCAGCTTCTCGGCTCCTTTGTCCACCTCCGCCGAATACGTCACCATGGACTTAAGGAAGTCCTCATCGCCCCTGACTCCTGTTAGATCCACATTCAGCGCCCCGCAGGGCCCACCAGCTGTTACCCCCAAGGCCCGACATGAACACAGCACGCCCTCTTCTCTGGCAGCAGAGGGCAATGCCGGGTACAGAACAAAAGCAAAGATGGCAACAATGCCAACAGATGCCCCTACTCCATTTATTGACATCAAAGGTTCAGATCCCAGCATTTCAGCAAGACCTGCCATCCACTCTGGTCAACCCTCATCCATTGATCAGGAGACAAGCTTGGGTTTTTCCCCTCTCAAGTCCTTCCAGTCTCCTGAGCGGAGCAGCAGATCGGTCCGAGGTGACTCCCAGGGACGGCAGAGCCACCGTTCAGAGACTTTTAACTCACCCCCCTCCCTACCACGCCACGCACCCTCTTCTACCTCCATCTTCCCAGAGGGCAGCCAGGCGGCGAGCCATCGGCAGGGTTTGGATTGCTCACTGTGGGAGAACAGGCAGGCGGCTAGTTTATCTGCCACACCTCCACCACAAGCCTCAACCTCATCTGCTGAACAAGGCCTTAATTATATTGACCTGGACCTGGCCGTTAAGGAGAGCCCTCAAGCCGGAGTGGAGCGAACCTCTGCCACCTACAACATCGGAGGAAGCTCTATGGGCTGCAGTGCTGGCTCCGGCCTCAACACTTATGCCAGTATTAATTTCTATAAGTCAGAAGAACTGAGAGCACACCAGAACAGTAGAAAGGATGGTCAAGGTGAGTGCTACCTGGAGCGCAAACTATCTCATTTAAAAATATTTATTAAACTAAATTCCATTTTTTATCACAACATCTGTGATTTTGTGTTCAGAAAATGTTCTGATCTTCTACAGCTGAGGCTCAATTGTCATGTCATGTATGACACCATACATGATCAGCTTTTATGATATTATTGATTGGGACATCTTGTATAGGGTTGCAGTGTTTGTAGTGGGACCTTCATTTGTTCTTCTAGCAGGTTATTGTTGTCAGTTCAGGACACAGCAAACAAGGGAGGGGGCAAGACAATGTATGAGGCTAACTGAAAACTAAATTGTATCAACATAGCAATTAGTGCAATAATTAAATGAATATAGAATATGTTTAGAAAGAATTGTTTCTGAAATGATTTTTTCAGATTTTATCTGGTTATATTAGGAGGAAAACAGCCAAATATGATTCAGGTGTCTTATATTACTCCTCTTCATTCAAGAGGACAAACTTGATCAACTCTTGATTGTTTGACTTTTCATAACATAACATCTTTACTTTGTTTGGAATAGCCTATTTTCAGTAGAGCTGCATTGATTAATCGATAGGTAGGAAATTGATCTGCAAATATTTTATAATCGATTGATCCTTTCAATTAATTTTCAAGCAAGAAAGCGAAAAGTCTTTTTGGTATAAGCTTCTTAAATATGATGATTTGCTGCTTTTCTTTGTCATATGTGATAATAATATAAATAATCTAATATAAATCTTCTGTTTTTGGACTGATGGTCTGATGAAACAAGGAATTTGAAAATGCCACCTGAGACTGGTAAATTATAAAAGGATTTTTCAATATTTTAGATCATCTCCCCCCTAATAGTTTCCATACAGTCCCAGATTAATTGGTCAATGGTGAAAATGATCTGCAGATTAATTGATAATGACAATAATTGTTAGTTGCAGCCCTTACTTTTTTTTAGCATTTTTATTTCTGTCAATATTATGTTCTGTCAATATTCAACATCAATGTCAGTAGAGCTGAAATTATTAGTCGATTAATCGGTTTGCTGATCGACGAAAGTGTATCTGATTAATCGATCAAAATTCTGATACGATTTTTTTTTTTTTTTACTATTTTCTAGCATGTTATAGATCAAACCGCTGCTGATTAATCAATCATAAAAGTAATCATTAGTTTTTAATTAATAATTGTTAATAATCAAAAAACACAAAAAGGACTTTCATGGATTTCATTGTCATGCATTTCATCTTGCAAACAAACTTCCAGGTAAATTGTATATTTCTATCTATTTTGTATTACTGCTCAGTCTTGAAACTTTGAATTATGTTATCTTTGTTTTTATTATCCTTTTTAAGTATGAGTAATGGTATTGGGTTAGTTTAAGAGATAAGCCAGTTTTGGCTTATAACCTCTCTTGCAAAATGTCCTTTTTATATACATGTATATGCAAATGTAAAAAATATTTCAGTAGGTGAAAAGGAAAACCATAATTCCTGGTAATGTTTGTCTAGCTGGATGTAAGCTTTTATGTGATATGCATAATCCACAGACAAAACTAATGTCTTGGTCTTAGTCACTCCTTCCTCTTTCATCCTTTTTCCATGTGTACTTTTGCTTCAAGCTGGAGGGCAACACTGCGTTTTCCAGGCTGTGGGTTGTTTGTAGAGTCTCTTATTATTACAAGTGGGTGTTCAGAGAGCAAAGCCAATTGATTTGTCTGCTGGTAATGAGCCATTTCACATGAATGGAGGTAGAGGGGAGAGAGCACGGGCCAGGTGTTTATGTTCATGTGTGGGTGTGCTATCGGCTGCAGGATTTCACATGGCAGCACTGAGGTTTCCCTTACATTGCACGGATTACACTTTGGTTAATGTAAAGTACATTTTGGTGGAAGAATGCTGAAGTCCTTCAGAAATAAAATGTTTTTCCATTTACATTACGTCAAGAAAAAAAAGGCTGCAAGACACAGTATAAAATGTAAAAATACAAGAATATAAATATTGATCAGAGGACTAAATGGAACAAACAACTTGTACAGTTTATTTATTCGGATCAGCTACCACATCTGCATGATTGATTTATCTAAGGATATTCAATCTCTACATATATAATCTGAATAATAGCCTAATTTATTTAAATTGGGGATAGTAAATGCATGCATCCAACATGTATAGAAAGGGAAAAAAATGCTGTTATTATTTTGTAAATTACTCTTTAATGTAATTTTCCACACTGCAAATAATGATTGAATGTGCCTCCACACTTATAAGCTATACACAAGCAGTGCGCTTTCATTAACTGCAGCCCTATTCTGCTAATGGAACTCGTGACAGTATATGAAGCCTGGATGTAGGGAGGATGATGGCTGTGCTGCAGCATATAAAACCTCAAAGAAACCGGCTTCTCAAAAGTCCAATCAACACTGATTTGGCCAATGTCACATTACTCCACCGGTTTTACATTTTATTTAGACACTGAAATCAAGTCTTTATTAAAATACCAGAATTAGATTAAGATGTTTATTGGTGCCCCATGTTTTAATTGCTGCTGTCACATCTGCATTAGAGGCAAAGTGTAAAAAGACTTCTCGGCTCTACTGACACATTATCTGGGGAAGATGCAAAGTCTGATTTAATGATGTAACTTAAATCCTCCAGGCTGTCTGTTGTTTGTTAATGGTTAATTATCTTTATTTGATCCACTTACAGCAATAGGAGTAGTTATTAGTGAACAACACTGCAGCCTATCCACATTCTAGCACTGATACGCTTCATAAACTCCACATGAATATGAACTAGACAGCCTGCATCTTTTCATTCTTTAAAGCAGTATGGAATTGTAATAATGGAGGATGAAGAGTGTTAAGGTTGCAGACAACCTCTTGACTCTGAAAGTGGATGAAGGTAGTGGTTAGACTGACAGCTATTCAAACCACACGTTGATTTAAAAGCACTTATGTCTGAGCTTCCCCAGGGTTATTCTGAAATAAATGTCATTTATAAGGCAATTTGTCTCTTCTGTAAATCTCAAGAGAAAAAAAAAATCTTTTTAATTCCAAGCTGATAATCATAACCCAGATATTTGCTGGCCACTAACTTTATTCTGCTGACATGATTAGAACTATAGAGCAGTGTTTGTTTAGGTGGCTTCCTAGAAAAGAAGGAACAGTTGAAAATGCCTGGAACTGATAAGTCTCTGAGACGCAGAGACACAAGGCACGCAATATTGACATCTGCAACAGTGTGCATGAGACTCCAATCAGAAAATCCTTTTAGAAAGATATCCTGCGTCATGTGATATTTACCCAAGCAGCTTGAAGGCGTCCAAAAGCAATATACCATGGAGAATATATAATCTAGTCTTACCTGCCTTCCCCTCTGTAACATTTGGTGTGGGGAGACTTAAATTAGCTTTACTGTGGATCAATATGCAAACATGTAAACTTTAATAATGGCTAACCCTTTTAAAAACACAAATTATTTTCAATGTGTTGTAACCAGTATAAAAAAAACCTTTGATTTTTCAAAAATGTTTTATTTCAATTCCTTCCTGCTTTTGATTCTTTTTTTCCAGATTGTTGAGCTCCATCTTGGATTTGAGCGTGATGCCAAGGTGACGGCTCCAAACTCTGTCTGTGAGTGGCCCGATCTGTTGCCACAACTTAACTGTACACTGGAGTCTGAACACTGAAAAACAAACACATCCCCATCCCGTCGGCTGTATCTGTCAACCAAATGTGTGCCAAACACACACACACACA
>NC_045745.1:26736149-26738652 GCF_008692095.1 Etheostoma spectabile | reverse complement strand
CACACACACACACACACACACACACACATACACGCACATACACACGCACACTCACACATACACACGCACACTCCCAAGGTAAGGGAAAGGTTTTGTTTATGCCTTGTTTTGAACATAAATGAAATTTGATCATCATTTAACTTAATATAGATAAGGAATGACAATTTGATATGTGATGTGTGTGACTTCTCAGGTGGCCATTATGGCAAAAAAAAAAAGTCCATCTGTGCGTCTTAATTTAAAACACATTGTGATTGGTGCATGGGCCAATCTATTGAAGTCTTGTAAATCAAGGCTTTAAGTGGCAGCTGACTCGATCTCAGCTGCATTCTGGAG
The DNA here is from genome assembly GCF_008692095.1 of Etheostoma spectabile. Taxonomy (NCBI): domain Eukaryota; kingdom Metazoa; phylum Chordata; class Actinopteri; order Perciformes; family Percidae; genus Etheostoma; species Etheostoma spectabile. The sequence continues at coordinate 26,738,316 of NC_045745.1, read as the reverse complement.
GGTTTCTTTATTTGGTCCCGAACTTCAATGCTAAAGGTTTTTGTTGTAATATATATTATGGTTTGTCCATGTAATAAGTTAAATGATCATCAGGTGTCATTTTGACCCAAAATGGAAGGAAATGCAGATTGGCAGTGGTTTCATACACTCACATATGCTGTCACTGTAAACATATTTTAATTTATTATATACAGTTGCTAAAAAAAAAGCCTTTATACTTGTTGACCACTTTTCTTGTGCCACTTCAAAATGTGCTTAATTTCTAAGGTTTAACAGTTAATGGGATTGGCAACGAATGTGTGTTATATAAATGAAATTTAGATACATTTGTGTTTTCAGTCAGTTTTTCACACAAGAAGAAAATGATTGTGTGAGAATCCCACACATCTTATGCAATCTTTCTGAAATTCCAAGGAGTGTAAGCGTGTATTAAATAGGATAGCATAAGATTGCAATTCCATTTTCCCACTGCAGTCTACGTCGCACTGTTGTACTTGTGCTTGGAGTTTATCTTTAGATTGGAGTTTTGGGATGAGGTCAATGGCTTTTTTTTTTTTTTCTTTTTTTTATCCTTTCAAAATGTTCCGACACAGAACTAAGTTTTATCCCTCAAGCTTTAGATGCACACTCACACAGGATGCATGTTGATACAGCTTCAGCTTTGATTACGCACAAACTAAACGGGTCCTGTGACGTCCTGTGGCTGATTCTCAAATGGTGCCATTATGAAACGCTAGTCCCTGCACCTCAGTGGCATTTTAGGATATTTGGTCGAGTCAAATCTACAGTTTAGTTTCCAAGGTTTGAAGGGAAAGTTAACCAATCATCTGTCTGCCCAGCGAGTATTCTCTCCTTTTTTAGAAATTATTTTTCCACATAGTTATTTTATCCCAAAATACAAGAGATCATATTTACAGTGGCTTGCATAAGTTCACACACCCGTGCTAAAGTTGATTTAAAAAGAGGAACAAAAAAATATCTTTTGGAAATTGATCTTAATGCCTTAATTAAAAAAACAAATAGGAAAATCCAACGTTTTAAGAACACCAATTTTCTTTGTGAATGAATAATGTATTGTAAATAAATAAATAATATTTTATTTCCAGAGGCCAAGGGAAATTTAGCAGGATGCATAGTATCCTAGATCCATGAAATGACTGGCCTTTAATAATACAAATCTGCCTGCCCCTATGGGAATTTAACATAGGGGTATGTATACCCTTATGTTAAATAAATATACTGCCCCCTGTATTTTAAGGAAGAACATTTATTTATTTACAATACATTGTTCATTCGCAAAGAAAATCGGTGTTCTTAAAAGGATGGATTTTCCTAAATAGTTTTGAATTAAGGCGTTCATCAATTTCCAAAAGATGTTTTTTTTTTTATTTCTCTTTTTAATCACCTTTAGTATGGGTGTGTAAACTTATGCAAGTCAGTGTACATACACTAACAGTTCAAACCTTCAGAAACTGCATTTATCAAAAGAAAGAAAATCCATATAATTAGACTCTTGTGTGCTGTATTTGTGTTGCAGCTCGATTGCTTTAGAACAAATCACAACGTGATTGATGTCACATTTATCCTGTATAAAAGCAGATGCATAAACAACAATGCATTCATTTAATAACCACAGTATGCAACATTGCATAAAAATTGCCAAATTAACAAATAGTCTTCTGCTATGCATGTAAACAACTTGATTAAAATGGCTTCGAACATGCAGTAAGACCAATAATTAGATTGTATATATGTAAATGTCCTTACTGAGATGTGCTGAAGGGACTCGGTAACAAACTTGTTAGCGAGGGAAGCTGAATACGACAGTTTTGAAAAGAAAACTTTTTAACAGCTAAGGGACTGTGTGCAAATGATTAGGGTGGGGCGAGGGGGGCTGAATCTTATTTTTAATTTTATGAAAAGCAAAATCCCAATGTTCACATGATTCTTTGATAAATCAGATGAGGCTGACAGATGTCTCAATCACATGGCCGGGCATGTTGGAGACAGATGTTACAAAGAGTGCAGCATTTAATATTATAATGAAAGCCATCTGTGTGATGTAACTATTATACTTAAAAAAAAAAAATAGAATAAATCTAACAGGGGGAGAATGAATCCGGGATGAGACAAAGTAAAAAGACGCTCCCTGCCCTCCCAAAAAACA
>NC_045745.1:26732881-26736139 GCF_008692095.1 Etheostoma spectabile | reverse complement strand
CCCCCCCCCCATACAGTCCCTAACTACAGCCCACAATGAAGTCGTCAATATTTCTCTCTATTTGAATTTTAAACCTCACACCAATGTGTGAATGAAATTTTTTTTTTTAATGAATTTATTTAGCACTTTGAGTTGTTTCTGACCAAGTAACATTTTAAATGAATGCATTTTGAACCATTGTGTAGCACAAAAAACGTAAAAAAGTCAGTGTATATGCTTTTTTTTTTTGCAACTGAGCTTTTTTATTATAATAACAATAATAATAATAATACTTTAATATAAACTACAGTATACAAGTAGAATGACAAACTATAGTATGCAGTCTGTTTTCCTCATTTGCATAACAGTTAACACAATTCTAATATAAAGCGACACCTATAAAACATACAGTATACATATAATGATTCATACTATATAGCCTAGATATCTATATACTCTTTTATAAAGTGCCTCATTTTTGATTGTAGCTGTTTTTACACAGGTAATCTGAAAATGGGTTGTGAAAATGGGGAAAGAGTGTTGGTTCCCTCCTGAGTCCAAATTGTAAATATGTTGAACTTTACAGAAGACAGTCAAGACACTTATATTGCTATCAGTCAGCCATAATCAAATTGCCTTACTGTGTTTATCAGAAACATGAAGAAAACAAAATCTTGTTTAATTTTTTTTTGCAGTGCCTAACACTTCAGCCACAATGTAAGCACTCCCTCGCTCTTTTGTTTTGTCGAGCTGAGGTTTGGCCAAAAAAAAAAGAAGAAAAAGACCATCTTATTCTCTCTGTAGTTTCACACCCTGGGACACATCCACTTCAGGCCCTACTTCCTAATTTGTTTTTATTCACTCCTATCCGCTACCAACCAAGCATCCACTTTTTTTAGGATAAAAGATGACGGCCTGTTGCAGGTGGAACATCCTCCATCTGACGCTGATTGTTGGTGGACACTGCAACAGAAAGCTTGCAGAATACATATTGTACATGAGGATTCTACATTGTATAGATTTTATTGTTAAATCATTTTTTGAATGCCTTTCCCTGTTTTTACAGAAAGAAAAAAATGAAGACAGTTGCCAGTGTCTTGTATATAAAAGAAGTTGTCCCTTGATAAAACAAGTTCTTACTTAGACAGAACATGAACGATGTGCTCTAAATTACTTGCAGTATATTTTGAACCCTAAAACAATCATAAAAAGAGATGATTTTAACTCCTCGCAGTGGTCAGGTCAAGTGTCTAACTGCTTATCTGGACTAAAACAGTATTAACACGCGTATCTATTGCTCGTATTATATGAATGTGGATTCAGTTTCCCAGAAGGTGTGAATATTGCTACTTCTCTCTCTTTATCTCTTTACATTCAAACACGGGACGTGGTCTAAACTATGAGACAGTGCCATTCCTGCTCACGCCTCATTACTTTCTCATTTATTCCATTGATAACATGCTGCTGCTGTCAAACACATTGCCAAAAAGTCTGACAACAATTCAAAGGTCTACAATAAAGATCATGTTCAAAGAGTGGACACACAAAATCAGTTATAGAGCTGATTTTAAAAACAACAAAAACTCATTTCTTTTCAGTTGGACAGCCATGGGGCCAAAAACTAAGATAAGTGTTTTTCTTAAGGTAGTGTGTCTTATAGTTCATGACTGGTTGCGTACTGTATCCAGAGCTGTTGGTGTAGAGTTTGGCCATGTTGTGACATCAGTGATACTGTATATTGAATCAGGACGTGTTGCTATACAACAAAAGTGTCTACCGGAGATGTTGTTGCAGTGACCAAACTCTTCCAACCCAGGCCTCTGGCTGTGTGTATACAGGGTACAAATGAAGAAGGCTTTCTTGATGTATTTTTGACACTGGAGCTTTTCCCACATTTAGATTTTTTAGTTCACTAACCAAATATTGCTGACCTTGTGGCAGATATGAAACGCTGCACTTGCACGCTGATACACATACAAAACAATTTGAGTGTTTTAATCCTGGAGGCAAAACGGTTTAGATATTTATTCTGATTCAGCCCTCAACTCACATCAGAGAGGACACTCAAGTGCCTGGCTGTGATTACTGGTGTCTGGATATTATCCACTTATGTTTGAGTTATCTCTGTGCATAGATACAAATTCAAACCAGCTCCTGGAAAACCAAGTCTTCCACACATTTCTATGATATTCAATTTGAGATGTGCGCAAAACCTGTCCCTTATTTCCTTTTGCAAAAGATGTGTTTCTGGTGCCAACCTTTTATGTGTATGGTGATCTGTGACACCAAACTAATACAAAGTTTAACTTGGTTTTTACAAATTCGTCAGGCACTTATCAGTCATTGTTTGTAATCCTATGAAGTGAAAAAAATGTATGTTGATTGAGCACAGCCTACTACTGCCAACAGTTTACGCCCAATACTGACAACTTTATTGCCAAACTCTTGTATAACAAATCCAACTACATGGACTCGTTCCACTTTTATTGCTCTTTTGTTGAAGTGATCTTTTATAATCTCTTTGTTATTCCTTCACTGTAACTCTTTTAATTGGGGATTAGTGAGATTCTCTGACTGTACCTCATAATCTCAATTTCGAACAGACGTAACAGTTGGTAGTAAAGCACCTTGGGGAGTCTGAGAAGGATTCAGGATATTACTGACGTCAAATAGGAGGAAGGCATGAATAAAAGCTGTGGCTTTGGGTAAATATCATTTAATGTGTTTTGAATTCAAAACTACTTTAACAGCGTGCGGCTCTCTGCAGTGTTTCCATTCTCATGACATTGGCGGTTGAACGGAAATGCTTCTCATCTACGCATCATCCGAATTCAGCCAAGTGTTTTAATTTAATGAAATGCAGAGACTTGGGTTATCTCTTCAGAACATTTTGCGACAACATGTTGAAAACAAGGCACACAAATTGCTCATCAGACTCTAACTGTGGGAAATGATACCGTATGTACAATCAGGAATAGCGATTATAATTACAATGGAAAGAGCATTGTATGTATTTTAAAAGCTAATGATACTACTTTGACAATTATGTAAAATGGAAAAAGAATGAACAGGAACTATAGGTATGTAAAATATACTGCAGTGTGTATAGAGGGGGGGTGGGGTCATGGGGTTAATTTTGTTCAAGGCGAAATTGTTTAAAACAGAATATTGATGATTCTTGTCTGTGATGTAGACAACGTCAATGTTTTTTTTATAAAAGGCAAAGTGATAAGAAATTGAAAAAATGGTGTGTGTTTAATGACTGCATGTCTGTTGAAC
>NC_045745.1:26730416-26732871 GCF_008692095.1 Etheostoma spectabile | reverse complement strand
ACATTGATGATGTTTTTTTTTTTTTCTTCATGTTGTCGAGTGAGTCTAGACTGTTGTAAGCCATTGAGTTTTTAAGGATAAGCCTGTGGACAGAGGGCACATGTATTTAATCCCAGCCTACTCTGTTTAAACAGATGGTATTTTGTTCAAGTTCAGAGGTGAACGCCAACAAAGTGACATTGTTTGACTGGCACATTTTTTTCATAAAATCACCAAGAGAATGACTTGCTACTTCCCATTAATAAGTCATTGCAATTAATAGCAATGCCTCAAAATGTAAGGGAATGAATTCAGAGTTCCTACACTTCTCCCTTGTGCCTTTGCTTTTACTACAAAAACAATACAAAAAAAAATTGGATTTCTTTTTTAATTTTTAAATACTTAAGAATTGTCCGGTAAAGGAAATAGCAATCAAACTTCCTGTGTACATTAATAGAGCAAACAAAGACAAAGTGTGAAAAGGCTACAAAAGCTGACAAAGACCCCTTCTTTAACCTTCCTACTGTATATGTGGTCTCATATACTGTATAGTCAACAAGACATCTTTTTTTGGGTTGCATTCAATTTTCCATCAGGATTCCATAAGTTACAGCCACCGTATGAGGAAGAGGATTTGAATTAATGGCTGTCTTGACTTTTGTCAGCCTCATCGTTCACATTACACGCAACAGAGACACACAATGATTTAACTGGTTATTTGTAGAAAATGCTTTAACCCTTGTCTTGTCCTTGGGTCCAATTTGACCCATTTTTAAAGGTTTTTTTTATATCAGAAATATGGGTTTCTTGCAACCATGTTACCCAAAATAACAAGGATACATGCATGTTGTATGAAAGCCGTACAACATTCTTCGCAGGTACAATGGATGATTACTTTCATTGAATTTGGAGTGTTTTAGTCAATTTCATAGCATTTGAAAAAGAAAAAAAAAATGGTTTCAAAATTGATTCCGGGATCAAAACAATTATTCAAAACTATTCGTAATGTACACTTTTTTTTAAACTCAAAAATTAGGTAAATCATATAAGTTAGGTTTATTGACCATGAATTAAAAAAAAAAATAAAGTGTTGAGAAAAGGCACAAAAACATTTTTGAAAAGTGTCAAGAACAATTCATTTTCAAATTTTGACAACAAATGGTCAACACATTCCTGGTGGACGGGAAGACAACACAAGGGTTAAATGCTTTAACCCACATGTGAATCTACATCCTACTAATGATAGACAATCATGAGGACTATAGGCTCATCCAAATATATTATGTAGCCTACCAAAGATTGTATTGTGAAAGACTGTTGTAGCATGGGTGTTGAAAAGCAAAGCAAAAGTTGCATAATTTTCAAAGCAACAAACCGACATGCATGACTGTTAGCCAAATGTCCTTAGTAGGTTAAAAAAAAAAGATCTTTGGAGTGAAAGGAATTTAAGAATACAACCAGCAGGGGGTGGTGTATCACCTTTTGGGGAGAGTTTATTTTGAAAAATGAAATGTGAACCGGAAGCTTTAACGTTCACGCTTCATGTCGTAGATTCTAAATTAAGAGCATCACTCAGTTGCTATGTCCATCATTCTGTAGTTTCACGTTCACATTTTACGTGACAAACACTACCATGTTATTTAAATCGAGGTAAAATGGAGGAAAGGACACTGGCTGCAATGGTTTCTTAATTATTCCTAACAATGTGCAAATTTTAGTAAATGTAGTTTAGTTGTAAACTCATCAGTTCAAGATAGTTATTTGTGTTTTGTGTTCACTTACAGTAGTACCAGGTTCACAAGACAATTCTAAAAGTGAACATTCAGAGCAGAATTAGCAGATTAGAAAACGGTTTTGACAGCTGGAATTTCGAGCAGAGTGGGAGCTCTTCATGTCGGGCATCGTGATGAACCCAAACAACCTCGAGTTTGTCATTCTCAACCACGCTTATCACTGACGGACGATCCATTTATCGTCTACACTGAGTGACCACACATGGGTCCAGATGTTGCAAATGAGATAACGCGAATATAAACTTTGGATGTTTAATCTGGAGGCATACGTTAGCATGCGGCCATCCCTGGACGACGTTAGCTTTAGTCAGCAGCTCATTCGGTTAACGATACTGTTTGATAGCGTTAACGTTACATGTGGCACATGCCGACTCCAACGTTAACCTCAGCAGCAGCAACACTTTGATGCAGATTTTACCTTGTCGCTCTCCTCTAAGGTTGGTATTTTTAAATAATTACTATGCGTTTATCTCTTCTGCTTTTAGCTACACTTATAAAGTTAATATTCGCCGCACAGAGAACAGTAACTTTCTCCTGGTTTTCGCCTGTAACTAGTTAGCTGGCTAACTTACTTAGCTAGCTAGCAAAAATTAACGTTATTGTTAATGGATGCTCTTGCTACATGGCAACATGTCAACGTTACCCCTCTCTCTCTCTCTCTCTCTCTCTCTCTCTTTCTTTTT
>NC_045745.1:26723111-26730406 GCF_008692095.1 Etheostoma spectabile | reverse complement strand
TTTAATAAATAGCGTTTTTGTTTTTGCCAAAGTTATTGTTTAAATAGCTATGTAGCTAGCTGTTTAATATTTATTTATTATGTAACGTTAGATATCAAATATACTGTGTTCTTTCTTGAAAACACTGACGTTGAGGGTTTACTTTGGCAAATTTACAGTTATGAATGTAAAACTTTGCAAATAATATTATGAGGTTGATAAGAACATATTCTTTTCCAAATAACGTTATAAGGTTAGCTAGTGTGTACCTCACAAAACGTAGCTGTTACCTATCAATGGAAAACGTTGTTTGACCTCTTACTCTAATGTTTTGGCCCTCAACGGCGGTAATTTAAAATATCTTTTTTATAAGAATAGCATTTTGTCTCCCACTGGTGGAAACCTTGCGTTACTCATACTGATAATGCCAGACTAGTTACATATTATGTTACATCAGCAGTGGAAGGAGCACAATGTTCCTAAAAGTACTGGGACTGTTTTAATTCAGTATGGTATAAAAGCCGTGTATGACAATCCCTTTCTCAGCTACAAAGTGGACAGGTTTTATTGTAGTGAACTTTAAAACCCAGCAGCTGTTGCTGCTGCCTGTTATCGGCCCTGATCCCTGTGTCGAAACACGTATTAAGTGTCAGTGAAGTGTTCCTAGAAACAAATAACTGGTATGTTGTGTGTAGGTTTCTAGTAATCAAAGCATTCTTATACGCTGTAGCAGTGTATTTTGTGAGTGGTGGAAGGAGGTAAAGTACACATTCTTTTTTCTTTTCTTTTTACCACGTAGCCAAGAGAAAGAGAAACCTCTTCTGAAAACTACTAGGACACCATGGCCCCACAGCCAGTGGTCCAGGCCATCATTGACCTCTCTGCAGGAGCCGTAGGTAACTACAGTGCTTTGTATCCAAAAATTAGCAAACAAAGAAATATTTAATCTGTACGTAATAATCATGCTGTCTTTGTACTGCTTAACCAAGCGACTCACCAGCCATGTCTGGTGTAGCAGGAGATTTTGATGACTTCTGTTTTTTTTTGTGGCTCATCAACTCTTTATACCGCTCGGTGTTTGTCAGGCCCTATTTCTCTTCATAGCACATAAGTTGTTTGCAAACTTTTATTTCCCCTGTAGTCTGTGTTTGTTGGACGACGGCTGTTGTTGACAGTTTTCTCACTGTCTTCCTCCAAGGGGGAGCTGCATGTGTCTTTAGCGGGCAGCCTCTAGACACGGCAAAGGTCAAGATGCAGACCTTTCCTACAATGTACCGGGGTTTCATCCACTGCATCTCGTCCACCTACAAACAAGTGGGTATACGTGGTCTCTACCAGGGCACCACACCGGCACTGATGGCCAACATTGCCGAGAACTCCGTGCTCTTCATGAGCTACGGCTTCTGCCAGCAGGTCATCCGTTTCACGGCTGGACTGCCCAGTGAAGCTGTCCTAAGGTAGGGGGGGGGCATTAACCAGGCTGTTTGTGTTACCCTGATAATACATGCAAGATCTCTAACAGTCTTGTTTTTTTTATCCTTCCCTCTGCGTTAGTGACATGCAAAAAGCCTCTGCTGGCTCAGTAGCATCCATTTTCTCTTCGCTAGTACTCTGCCCCACTGAGCTCGTCAAGTGTCGGCTGCAAGCCATGTATGAAATGGAGGCATCAGGCAAGATTACTAAGAGCGACAAGTAAGTGGTATTTATATACAGCAGTCGTATGTTTTGTATAACAATGTATGGGGTCATTTAGTCTCTCATTACTCAGATTTTATGATTGTTTGTTGCCTATTATCTAGTAGATTAAGTCATGCTGAAAAAAATGACTTTTAACCACTAATAAGGGTGGCAGTAGCTCATAGCTCATTTTTTCATTTGTCACCTATAGTAGATCATTTGTTTGCTATTGATCTATCTTTTATTTTTATTTTTTTACATTGCTCTTTGCTTAAACAGATAATATTAGATGTGGAAATCAAGCTGCTTAAAACAAATCCAACCTTAATTATATCAATTAATTATCTCAAACAGATACCTTATTTTTGCTTTTTACAACATATGTATAATGATAAATTCATTATGTATTTAGTTTTTTTTTTTTTTAAACACTGAATATATTCAAAAATGGAGTTATTAAAGATAAAGATGTCACTGCTCAAAGTACTGCTCCTCTGTGATCAATGGTGTGGACACAGAGGTGATTTGTATATCCCATACAGCAGAACCACAGTGGTGAGTTACAATGGCAAGTGCAGTAGTTACATGGTAATATGTTTCAGAGTCAGTGTTTCGTTTAGGCAGTCTTGCATGAAAATATTTTTTTATTATAATTAATGAATGAATCTGCTTATACTATTGTAGTGTGTGTGCACTGACCGAGCCGTACGTCCCTCTGCTCTGTATGAAGTACGATGTGGTCAGTGGTGAAATCCATCATGAGGCATGAGGGTCCGCAAGGCTTCTTCCAGGGCCTGACCACCACCATAGCCAGAGAAGTCCCCGGTTACTTTTGCTTCTTCGGTGCCTATGAGCTCTCCCGCACCACCTTTGCCGACTACATGAAGTGTGACCGAGACGACATAGGTAGTAGACTAATTCAACTTTCATACGAGAAGCCATTCAAGCTTAAGCATGTTCTCTAGGGGTTGTTGAAAGACATTGTGGGAACCGTTACTCACTAAATGTAAGTGGGGAATACTAGAAATATAAATTAAAACATTTTATTGCAAAGCTCACAGATTGATGACATAATTTAAAGGGACATTTTCTTTTTAACTACACTAGAACTACATTCAGTAATGTATTTTACTATTGGACTTAAAATTTGAACATAGGTTGAGATTTATTACCCATCTAAATTGTTTTTTTTTCCCTCTTTATTCACATATTTGCTTTCACCTCCCACTCATCTGATGTACAGTATGTTAGTGTGTAACAGGTATTACTGTGTATAATGAAGGTGTGGCCCCAATCGTGTTCAGCGGTGGTTTCGGGGGGGCGTGCCTGTGGCTGGTGGTGTATCCCTTTGACTGTGTCAAGTCTCGGATCCAGGTGATGTCTATGACGGGAAAACAAGCAGGGTTTTTCAAAACCTTCATGACCATCGCTCGTACTGAAGGTAGGTAAACGTGAAGTTTTTATTCGTTTTGTTTTATTATTTCTTTTAGGTAAACAATGTTTTTATTCATCTTCCATTGCACTCACAAATAGCACGCCACAACATTTAACAGCCTCGTTCCCCCACCTTCCTTCCACTTGTTTTATGATTTCAGCAGAGATGTTTGGTGTTCAGTTTTTCCGGGTGAAGAAAAATTACCATTCCTACTGTTTTCATTATCAATCAGAATGTAATATTTGTTGTTACTTTTGTTAAGGTACGAGGGCACTCTACTCTGGTCTTACCCCCACCATGGTCCGCACCTTCCCTGCTAACGGAGCGCTGTTCCTGGGTTATGAGGCCAGCCGGAAGCTCATGATGAAGCAGTACGACAGCTGAAATATGCACAACACAAGTAATGTAGACGTTTAGTATTATAGCCTTGTAACCTCATCAAAGGTTTCAAAACAAAACGACTCCAATTGAAGCAGTGAAGCCTCTTATGTATGAGACCGTGTTTTTGGCATTTCCTGCTTCTGTTTAATTTAAAAACCTGAATGCTGCCACACTCCATCTCTTTTTAACCTACACCTCTGACATAGTGTTTACATACTTTAAATCCTTATATTTATTTTTAAAATTAGGATTGTTTGTTTTTAACTCACCCAAAATAGTATTGCCACCATACATATACGTATATGAGAAGAATATATGTGCAGCGGTGAGAATTTTGAACACTCTGGTTGATTATGTGATGTCTACCTCAAAGGAGTCGGAGCCGACCATAAATATCGTTCTCTGTCAGTCATTTCAAATAATTGTATTACTTGCTCTGTATGCAATTACGTGGGTAAGAAAAACACTCCGTTGTGAGGTTATCTTTAACGCAAACAATCTTAAAACCTTGCTTGTTGCTTGACGTGGCTTGTGTTCTCAATTATGAAATCATTCTCAGCTAAGCAAGCGTCTCGGTTTTGGACCATATCTCAGTTTGTTTTGACACAGTGGAAAAAAAAATGCAATTCTGGTTTAAGAAAAAAAGTTGAAAAATGTACTGACTTTTCAAACAGCCTTGACTGAAGTGTTACAGTCTTCATGAGCCTCAATAGAAGCAAATACAGCCAGCAGGGGTTTTGTCATACTGACTGTGTATGTTGTATTCCACTCCTGTTGGGATTACGTTTCCACTCTTTTGGGACCCAGCGTTTGCCTTTTGAATCACTACACTTTGCCTTTTTTATTGTGTAACCTTTATTGTTCTGTACTAGTCAATGAGAAAAATATCAACTGCCTTGTCAAATGTGCCATTTGCACACTGCATTCCACATGCAGGGTTTTCCAGTGCATAGTAGTTGGAAATTCAAACATTTTAATCATATTCCTTGTAATGTTAATTAAGAAATGTAGGTATTTTGAAAATGATATTCATTGCAGTAAAACAACTTACATTAAAGGTGTCATTGAAGAATAACTTTGTCCTGTATTTTATTTTATATTTTTCTAGCTATTTCTTGGGGTCAATTATTTTAACTTAAAGCCGGTACAATAAAGTGAAGGTTCATGTTATTGTGTAATGCCAAATATAATGTGACACTACACCGAACTGGATGAGCAACTTGTATTTAAAACCAATTTATTTCAAATTAACCATATATTTGGCACAGCTCTTGTCTAATACTGTACCATTTTCATATTACCTTAATGCAGTGCAGACATTTCGGATGTCTGTGTTATTATAATGCAGCATTAAGCATCATGAAATGCACACAAAGTATAAAAATCTACAATTTCAAAGTGACTATTTAGGCAAATGCAGCAGGAACGCTCTCACTCTTCATCTTCCAGCAAGGGGCGCCAGTCATCTGTCTGAAACTCACAGTGGCTGTAAGTATAACAAAAAAAAAAGTTAAGGGTCTTAAATGACATCTGAGAAGTGTCTGAATTAAGATATCCTAACAACACTTCACTCTTCTTACCCCTTTGTTGGCGCAGGTTCCACACAGGCAGCCAAAGAGCCCGTTGATCATCTGAATGGCACAGAGAACCAGCTGCAGACAGCTTGTGGCCAACAGAGTCGCAAACAGTCCAATGTTGAACTGCACAATGTTCTTAGGCTCTGTGCATGTTCCCCACCAACTGTCATCAGTCAGGTAGCTCGGGTCCCTGTGCAAAATAGGAGGTTTGTGAGTGATTGGGACGTTAGTAATTTAACAAATGTCATCAGAAAGTAACTCCAGTGTGTTACCTGTTTTTAAAAGGTGTTAACCAAATCAGAAGAACTTTGCAGAGAGGCCCATTCTGCAAACCGAGCACTGCCACAATTAAACTGTACAGGGCACCAGCCACACCCAATGCAGCAAATGCAATCGATAAGAACATCTGCAGAAGTAAAATGATAAGCAAAGGTCAGACACATTTCTGTTGCAGTTTAAGACATCATTCATTCATACTGAATGCTTACCCCCTCCCTAAATTTCTGTTGTGCTACTAATAAATGAGGTATTGAGGATTTAAAGGAGGAACAGCCGCAACATTTGTTTCACCTCGCATTCCTCACATTTTGTCCATCCATCTGTTTTTCACAACACTTAACAAGATACAAAAAGAGCAAGAACTACAGCAGGCTAAAGTTCTATAACATTTTTCACACTTTACTGCCATAGTCATACTAAACAGACAATTTTATCAGAAAGTAACCTAATAAACATGATTTGTGTCAGTAGCTTGAGAGGTTAAAAAACATTTCACTAAGCCCATGGCACATGTCTTGAATATTTAACTATGCTTTAAAGAAAAAGATGAACTGTTGTTATGGTTTTATCATTTATTACATACATGTTCTCTATCCAAAAAGGACCTAGGTGTTGTGCAATAATTTAGTGATGCAGCATGTTAAAGCTTTTTTTTTAATCTAATTGGCCACAACACTTACTTTGAATTTAAATGTAACTTTGCAGTAAAGGTTGAATGATACAACTATAAAATACATTTTTGATATCTTCATTTAATATTTTATTAATTATGTTAATGATTCAGTGTCACACATTGTGGCATATGTGTTCAAACAATTCTTTTTCTTTCCATTTTCACTCTTTTCTAAAGTCTTCAACCATTTCCTGACTATTTACAAACTTCAAAGTAAGTTCAGCCGGGGAATTGTATGTCTGCATCTATAGAGAATGTAGTGTGTTAATCATTTACGTTTAAGCCAGCACCTGAAAGGTCTGATTTGTAGTTCTGATGGACTCACCCCACAGCGATTTCCACAGCACCCCTCTTTTCCTGTCAAGTGGATGTAAAGTGCTGGGATCAACACCTGTGGCAGGACACATGAGTTGACAGTAATTAATATTCAAATCAATTCAGCATTTCCACTTAATCTTAATAACTCAAAGCTTGAAGAATATGTATAACATTGCAGAGGTCAGTCTTAAGTCAGATTACCACTACAAACTGCATTGAGCTCATTAGAAGACTAGTGCACACCAGTTAGAATCCTGTTTTTTCTTCAGTTTTAGCTTTGCATATATAACTAACTATACATATTTCCGAGGCTGCACAGCATGCTGTCCAGAGTCCCGCTCTTCAGGCTAGAGAAAAGACAACTTACCATTACACCCCCTCCAATGAGTCCCCCCATGTATTTCACCTCCTCAGTGATGTGTCCATCTTTGGCATACTTTACGTCCCCACCAGGGAAGAACAATACAATGTTACAGATGATCGATATAAGAGCTAATGGGTACAGAGTAACAGCAATACAACGGGAACATTTTCCAGTACACATGTTGTCAGAGTGAAAACTAACTAACTGCTGTGTAACCCGATAAGTTTGAGGTTGAGTCTTTCCTGTTTAATCAGTTGCTCCTGGAACTGACTCAAAGAGAAAATGTATTTGCGCTGGGAACAGAAACTGAATACAGAGAGGGAATTTAGTGTGTGGGAGGTGAAATAACAAGCCGATAACGTGGGCAAACAGAGCCAGGGATAGGCCGCAGAACTGTATGTGACTCATTCTGTGGTATCTTTGAGAGACGGCGAGTAGTTTGTTGAGGTTGCTAATTTGTTGATGCACATGTTGGTTGTAGTTGCAGATTTAGAATGTATTAAGGCCATCTGGGTCAGACAGATTATTGACGGTCACATCACTATTACAGTGGTGCTCATAAGTTTTACATGCCCATGCTTGACTAAAAAGAGGAATAAAAAAAATCATCTT
>NC_045745.1:26722659-26723101 GCF_008692095.1 Etheostoma spectabile | reverse complement strand
TCTTAATGCCTTAATTAAAAAAAAAAGGAAAACTCCAACCTTTTAAGGACACCAGTTTTCTTTTTAAATGAATAATGTATTGTAAATAAATAAATGTTCTTCCTTAAAATGCAGGGGGCATAAGTATACATACCCCTATGTTAAATTCCCATAGAGGCAGGCAGATTGTTATTATCGAAGGCCAGTTATTTCATGGATCCAGGATACTATGCATCCTGCTAAAGTTCCCTTGGCCTTTGGAATTAAAATAGCACTATATCATCACATACCCTTCACCATACATAGAGATTGGGGATACTTTCCAATACGAGCTCTCTCAATGCAAATCAAACCAGGTATTAGTCTAACTGAAATAAAACCATGCCTATCTTTAAGCATGGTGAAGAGTGTGTGAACATAGGGGTTTATGTACTTATGCCCCCTGCATTTTAAGGAAGAACAT
>NC_045745.1:26718726-26722649 GCF_008692095.1 Etheostoma spectabile | reverse complement strand
ACAATACATTATTCATTCACAAAGAAAATTGGTATCCTTTAAAAGGTTGCATTTTTCCTTTTTTTTTAATTAAGGCATTAAGATCTATTTACAAAAAAAGATTTTTTTTTATTCCTTTTTTGTCATCTTAAGCATGGGCATGTAAACTTATGAGCACCACTGTAAAAATGCGTTTTAGCAGTGAAATCTGTTTGTTTTATGTTGCTGTAATATATTAATATTAAATGCTATTAGAGTGGCCTGGTGGGTATTATGAGTAAGCAGAGATTACGGGAGACATGTTTCAACTCCACCTATTGTGTAGTATTCTGGTAATGTATTGACATTGTGTGACTTCAGGATCTCGACACTGTTGGACTTTTGACCTGTGGCAGCACGCCTTGCAAAACAAGAACAATGTCAGCTGCTAAACACTGATAAATGACCACATTGTGGAAAGTTAAGTATATATATATATATATATATATATATATATATATATATTTTCCAGTTTTTCTACTGAGCTGTTGACTGCAGTTGTCTCTACATTGTATCAGTTATTTGAAAGACAATTTGAGAATTAAAAAAAAAAGAAAAGAGGAAGAGGCCATGTTTTCCAAAACATATGTTGTCTCCAAGCAACATTCGGGCGTGGCATTGTTCCTTATCAGTGATAACGGTTGTAAATATTGATTGAGTTTTCTTCCTCACGTGAAGAGCAGTATTGCTTTCATCTGTTTGGATCAGCGTGTTCATTTAATGCCATGCACAACCTCCATCACTTACAACAGATTCACAACCAGAGTAACTTTATTAATTCCGTGTGTATCTCATGTTCTCATTCATTTAAAACATGCTTTGATAAGGATGATACAGGATATGTAGAAGAGGAAACACAAAGGAGAACACTCAGATTTTTCTGCGGAATACAGTTTGTGAAAAAGATTCCATATGGAGGTGGATTGCCTAAATCCTTTTATTCACAAACAAACAAACAAATAAATAAAGATAAAGGTATAGTGAATGCTTCATTGATCTGTGTGGAGATGAAACAGACATAAATTATAATTTACCTTTTTTTTTTTATACCATGTCACTAAAGGAACTGACATAGTAAATGATTGTTCTTTTTTTATCATTATACCACCACATGACTTGTTTTAATCATCCACAGAAACAAATGGAAGCTGGCGGATCTCTGAGTGCTGCGTTATGACAGAAAGTCTGCACCGCTCTTTAACCTTTTCACTTTTTTAAAGCCAGTGCATTCAGTAGCGGTAAGCACCCTGCAAGACTCCCTATTATTATTATTATCCTATGACCGATAGGATCTACATTAAATGATCAGCACTATTCAGCACTAAGTGTATATGTCTAACAATTTGAGATAATGTATAAGCTATACGTGTGACTACAGTATTGAGTGACGCAAGGAGACTCTTCAGATGTGGTATGCGTGCCTCCTGACCAGGCGCTTATGATTCCTGTAGATTAAAAAACAAACGAAACAAAATAAGGAAAAGAAATGGAAAAACAGGTGAACTGAAGTTACAACTTATGTGAGAAATAACTGATTTAGGCATCTGAAACATGGGAAACAAAGAGTGGGACCTTTTTGACGCAGAGTCCAAACAGGCAACCAAACAGCCCGTTGATCATCTGAATGGCACAGAGCACCGCCTGCAGACAGCTGGTCGCCATCAGGGTGAGGAACAGCCCGATGTTGAACTGCACCACGTTCTTTGGCTCTTCACATTCTGCCCACAACTTATGGTTGGCCAGGTAGGTGGAATTACTGTGTGAAAGAAGTGGCTTATAAATGACTACAACGTCATGATGTTGACAAATGTCAGAAAGTTACTTCCGTTTGTGACCTGTTTTTAAAAGGTGTCGTCCACTTCCCATCATCATAGCAGAGGGGCCCATTATTCAAACCGAGCACTGCCACGATGAAACTGTACAGGGCCCCGGCCACGCCAACCGCAGCGAATGCAATTGATAAGAACATCTGCAGAAGTTAAATGGTAAGCAAAGGTCAGAGATTTTTTATTGTTTAAAAAAAATGTTCAGATGGTAATGTACTGTATAATAGTTGTGTTTTTTGTTTAAATCTATTCCTATAGGACGTTTTCACAGTAACGCACACAACACAAATAACTCTTTTTTGAAAATATGAAAAAGGAGAAACGGACTCTGCTGTGGTTTTGATGGTTGTGCATTTTCATACCTATCTTAAGAGTTAATTGCACAAGTAAGTAAGTTGCAACTGTGAAGCAGCATTATGCAGAATTAATTCTGTATGGCTTAGTCATTCTCAGCTTGACTGGCCTCTATCGAACACTTGAATCTAGTTGAGCGTGACGGTTCTCGACAAAATAATCTTAACGCAATGTGCTCTGAATAGCTTGCTTACCATTATCTTTAACTGAACACCTTAAAATGTCTGACTGACTCACCCCAAAGCGATTTCCACAGCACCCCTGAGCTTCAGTCAAGTTGATGTATATTGCTGCGATCAACACCTGTGGTGGTACAAAATAGTTGACAGCATCAGTGTAAAACATGTTCAAAATAAATAATTAGTTTAGTTGAAACAATTCAGCATTTGGGGAACTTTGACGCAGTCTTCAGTCAGTCAGGATTTGAGGAATTTTTTTTCAGACTGTGCCAAAGTTGTCATTAACAATTCCATAATTTGCTTCAGTCAGGATGAAAGGTGCCTCATTAGAGTATCATACGTGTTGACTGTCGAGACTAACTAATAATGCAATTGATTTGAAGAATTAAGATAATCCCAAATATTTACTGAAGCCCAATTTAAGGACCCAGAAAAGGCGAGGTTACCACTTTAAAACCAATAAAACAAACAATGTACAAGCCAGGGTTTTTCAGTTTTACCAGAAGTTGCACATTTCAGAAACAAACTCATAGAAATGTTTAGTACAGAGTTATACCCTTCAGTAACCGGTAACTCACCATTGCACCCCCTCCAATGAGTCCCCCCATGTATTTGACCTCCTCAGTGATGTGTCCATCTTTGGCATACTTGATGTCCCAGCCAGGAAAGAACAACACAATGTTACAGATGATGGATATGAGTGCTAAAGGGTACAGAGTAAAAGCAATACAACGGGAACATTTTCCAGTACACATGTTGTCGGAGTGAAAACTAACTAACTAACTTGTGTACAACCTCTTGCTCTTTTGGTTTTTGCTCGAATCCTTCCTGTTTTTTAGAGAAGTCTCACTAATGACGGTGGTGGACACTGGTGTTACATTTACTTTAGTAACTTTATTTGTGTTGATTGTAATTGTAGTTTTAATCCACATACTTTGAACTCTTAATTGAGTAGAGTGAAAAACCCATACTGTATAGCGTTTTACTCCAGACTGGAAGTGTCTACATTTATTTTAAAAAAAAATTTAATTGATTTGAAAACATCTGTTCTGAATTCATGCATTTTACAGGAAGATAATCAAGAACTTCATTAACTATATCACCTTTCATTTGTCTCCACAATTGGCAAAGAAGGGAAAAAAGAAGACATTTTTATTGTAAACCTACAGTTTTTGGCAAATCTATTTCACTGTTCTATAAAACTAGACCTCTATGCTCTTGATTTCTCTACCATAAAAGACTTATTTCTTTGAATAGTTTACTCATAATAACTGGCACTCACGAGTCTTTCCAAGACAAGCCCGGGCCCTGTGTATTTAATTCTTCCTCAATTTCTGTTGTGATAGGTAATAGAAAAAGAATGGCAAATGAGCACTTAACTGCAAACTTAGCAAATTTAGCATCCATTCCTCTTCAGCTACAGCCTGTCCCAAAAAGTGAAAAACAATAACACTAGCCTTACTGAACGGCAGGTCTTTGGCGGCAAAATAATTTTTAATCACTGATTTTATTATTAATCACAATCTAGATTTTATGTTTTTAACTG
>NC_045745.1:26718042-26718716 GCF_008692095.1 Etheostoma spectabile | reverse complement strand
AGACCATAATAACAGCGCTGCTGTTCTCATTGAGTCAGCTCCCCCCTAACTTCAGTTTTATGAGCGGGAATAGAGTAAATAAGAAAGAATGTGGAGTCGCCATTTTGTTTAATGACTCATTCCACTGTACGCAAATATATTATGGACATTTTGCTTCTTTTGAATATATGGCTCTTCAGTTAAGGTCCTCCCCTCAAGCTATATTTCTAAATATCTACAGGCCACCTAAATAATGTGCAACCTTCATTTCTGACTTCACTGAACTGCTGTCTATAATCTGTATTAACTTTGATTGTGTACCGGTAATCATTGCGGGCGATTTTAACATTCAGTCACCGCCAGGACAGAAGGAGCAAAGAACTGTGTTGTGTTCTTGAGAACTATGGACGGACTCAGCATACAACAGAGTCCACACACAATGAGGGGCACACTCTGGACTTGATTGTCTCCAAGGGTCTGGATGTTTCCAAGGTTGTGGTGACTGACGTTGCTCTCTCTGATCATTCCTGTGTTGTCTTTAACAACACTATCTCGGTGCCCAAAAGTGTCCAAACAAAGATAATTAGAAAAACAAATATCGCTGAAAACACCAGTGAATCATTCATTCAGCTTCTCTCCTCCACACCCGCCCTCTCTGGGGTCTCAGTCCCTGAGCTTGTAGATCATTTCAACTG
>NC_045745.1:26717613-26718032 GCF_008692095.1 Etheostoma spectabile | reverse complement strand
AATGTTATTGATGCCATTGCTCCCACATAGGTCAAAGTTGTCTCTGGTAAGAAAAGATCCCCATGGAGAAATGTCCTACCGGTGAGAACAGAAAAAAGAGAGTGTCAAGGACTTATGCACCAACAGGATTTTGAAAAAAAACTTGTCCATGCCTTTATCTTCAGTAGACTTGACTACTGTGACGGGGTCTTTACAGGTCTCCCTAAAAAACCAATCAGACAGCTGCAGCTGATTCAGAACGCTGCTGCTCGAGTCCTCACTAAGACCAAGAGACTGGATCGCATCACTCCAGTTCTGAAATCCTTACACTGACTTCCTGTGTCTCAAAGAATTGATTTTAAAATACTGTTGCTAGTTTATAAATCACTAAATGGTTTAGGGTCAAAATACATTTCTGATCTGCTACTACACTACGAACC
>NC_045745.1:26715438-26717603 GCF_008692095.1 Etheostoma spectabile | reverse complement strand
CAGACCTCTCAGGTCATCTGGGACAGGTCTGCTGTCTGTCCCCAGAGTCAGAACCAGTTTCAATGCTCCACATATCTGGAACAAACTCCCAGAAACCTGCAGATCCGCTGCTACTCTCAGTTATTTTAAATCAAGGATGGAGACCTTTCTTTTTCGATGTTGCCTTTCTTTAAATGGTTGTTCATTTCTTTAATGTTTAATTTCTCATACTGCACTGTAACTTGTATTCTGTTTTTAATTTTTTGAACTGTTTTTTGACTGTTTTTATGTAAAGCACTTTGAATTGCCATGTTGCTGAAATGTGCTGTACAATTAAAGATGCCTTGCCTTAAATAACAAGAAAGAAAAACCTAGTTTAAAGATGGAAATTGTCTATTTTTATATACATAATGAGTTTGAAACTACCGTATACTGGTACAGATGTTTACAGAAAGTTGGCCTATTTATTAATTTGTTTGTTCATTAAGTCCCCTCCACTGAAAATGTGTTACACAGCTGCGCTGGTTGAACTTCTCTGTGCAGAATGTGTGTGCAGTGTTTCGCACTAGAACACTGCTAATGCTGAAGAGGGAAAAGTCTCTTTGTGATCACACTACGTCCGAGTTAAACACCAGGAATTTGTGACTTCAAAAGTCTGAAAGCCAATCATGATCCAATATGCAACTTAATGCATGATGTGGAAGCTTGAAACCTCCAGTGCAGACCCACAAGACATTTTCAATGAAGTATAGGAGACAGTTCAATTCATTCATTTAAAAGTAATTTATTTGCATGTTTGCATGGAAAGAGGGCGTAGATGCCATTTAAAAAAAAAAAAAACTTTAACATGGTAATTTACCTTTTTTTGTGGGGGGAAATGAATCATTGTATCAGTGTAGAATATAAGCTATAGAGAATCCATAGGTGTACATATTTTTCCAACCAAAAAATAGGCTATATGTGGTGTTCCGGACCAGCAACCCGCAGAGATTAACGGCTCTGTGTCCTCCGCTGTATATTTTGGGGAACCTTTGAACCACTCCCCCTGTTACTGAGAGTAGACCTACTCGTGCTACAGCTGACACACCACCATGGCCACGTCTCCCGTCAAAGACTTCCTGGTTACCTATGTAATGCCAGAAAAATGTTACGAGAGGATTTTTGTCAGTTTTTACATTAACGGTGAGGATCATTTCGGAGTTAAGCGCGTGAAATGTTGCGCAAAACCTTTCCAGATGTGCGGGCGCGGGCGTTACTTGTTTACAAAATCATGTCAAGTCACACAAATGTCCTCTTACTGTGTTAGCCAGCAGTGGGCGATTAAAATCTGCTATATCTGACTGTTTTAACATTTGTCATTTATGTCGCAGGGCCTTGCCTAAAGTTCATCATGAGCAGAGCTGTCGGGTTATGGA
Organism: Etheostoma spectabile; assembly: GCF_008692095.1. NCBI lineage: Eukaryota > Metazoa > Chordata > Actinopteri > Perciformes > Percidae > Etheostoma > Etheostoma spectabile. Next base: position 26,716,209 of record NC_045745.1, on the reverse strand, counting down.
TCTTACTGGACACTTTCCTGGGTAAGAAGCCTAAAACTTAAAGCAGCAGGACATCACTAACCAACAACTAACAAAAAAGTCTCTTCTTCTTATCATTAGGCTATTAATTGACTCACAGTGATCAAACAACAGCCTGTTAGTGCTCTGGTAAACTGCTATGCACTGCCGTACCAGTGTGGATCACCATGACAACAGGCCTAGTGATACTATCACAAAACCACTGCATGAACATGTCAACTGTACATTGCCACACCTCAGTGGGAAACTGAATTTTTTTCATTCAATCCTTTATTTAACCAGGATATAAAAAAAAAACCTTGAGATTAAAAATCTATTTTGCAAGAGTGTCCTGGCAAGTGGCAGCAGCACGGTTTCAAATAGACAGCGACACTTACAGGTAAATACGTAAACATACTTACACTCATATTCAAACAACAATGTCATCATAAAAAACCCTGGGTGCTAAATCAATTTAAAAACAGTGACATACAGACTGCCTTTCTGCAAGGTCCTTGAAAAAGCCTTTAAAAGAAGAAAATGAGCACAACTCCTTCAACTGGAGTTCATTCAGAAGCTGATTCCATGCATGTGGGGCTGCAAAATTAAAAGTCTTTTTGCCCAAGTCAGTGCCGGCCTTAGAGACTGTCAATAAAAACAGATCCTGTGAGCGCAGGTGATATGTCCCGGCAGACCTCGGGAGGATGTAAATGTTCAGATAAGGAGGAAGAAGTCCTAATACTGCCTTTATAAATAAAAAGATGCCAGTGCATC
>NC_045745.1:26709688-26715428 GCF_008692095.1 Etheostoma spectabile | reverse complement strand
TGGAGAGGGAGAACCACCCGACCCGAGAGCACAGCAAACAGTGATGAGTGAGAGATTTTAAGTATGTGATGAATCTCAAGGCTCCATAAAACACTGTGTCCAAAGCATGAAGACACTGGGAGGTTGAATACATGTATAAAATATTCCCATAGTCCAAGACAGACAGGAATGTTGCATTTACAAGTTGTTCTTTTTGCTTCAAATGATTAACAGGACAGGAATAATGTCACAGTACATTAAAGTAGACAATGCAACTTTATATGGATAATAAAAGTGAATTGGTTCTGTAACTGAAATGTGAGACTCATTATTGTTTACATATTGATTGCTAATCTGTACACAACCACCACTAACTCCCTGTTGGTTGTCTATCCTTGTGTGTCGTCTCCCTGCAGCACAGCTGCTTCAGCTGTTGACGATACTGTGGAGAGGAAGTGCAGATGGCCTGAGTCTGTCCTCTGTGCTGCTGCAACTATATGCTTTCTCATGTCCTGTTGTGTACGCCATAGCCAACAACTTCCCACTCTTGTATGTATGGGCTATGTTGATTCACTGGCAGATCAGATCATGAGTCATTTAGTGACGACAGAGTTGCATGTTTTACTTTGTAGTTATGTTGCAACGATCCCAACACTTCTGGCTTTGAGATGTAGAAACTTGCTGACGTATGTTTATTCGCACCATTCTCTGAACTCTAGACACCACAGTGTGCTTAATTCCCACTAATGTCAATAGCTTCTTCAAGTACATGAATGAGTGACTCACCGGCTGTTTACACAAGGCCCTGGGTGTGCACTAGTGACATCCATTCAATACATGTTTAACACTCTACACACCTCAATGCAAGTTATGTCAAGTTCAACAACAGTGTGTCCATTAATATACAGACTACAGTGAATTATGATTATGTTTTGCATGTTATGTGATGTTCTTGTGTTTTACTTGAACCGCTCTGCAGTGCCTGGGGTGAGAGGCTCTTTGCCTTGGCCCAGACTGCAGCGATTGTCTTCCTCATCCTGCATTATCGTGGTGAAACACTAAAAGGTCAGCACACACACACACACACACACACACACACACACACACACACATACACACACACACACACACACACACACAGCTAGTCAAAAGTTTGGGGTCACTTAGAAATTTCCATTGCACTCCATTATAGACAGAATACCAGCTGAGATCAGTTGCACTGTTTTTAACCAGGGCAGCAGTTTTCAGATTACATTATGTGCTTACATAATTGCAAAAAGGGTTCTCCAATGTTTTCTCAGTTAGTTTTTCAAAATGACATCAGATTAGTAAACATACAAACATCCTTTGGAACATTGGTTACATGGTTGTTGATAATGGGCAATGTAGATATTGCATTAAATATCAGCCCCCCACTTAGATCAGCTGGTATTCTGTCTTTAATAGAGTGGAATGGAATTTTGTAAGAGACCCCAAACTTTTGACCGGTAGTGTAAGTGTATGCACTTCTCACCAAAGTCCCAATCCAAATAACGTATGAACTTTCAGGAAAAGTCTGGCGTTATTCTATATTTTTTCTTATTGTCAACAAATCCTATGAAGAGACCAAAACCAACCATGTGTTAGCCTTTCCTCCCCTTGTCTGGAATTTAGTCGCAAGCCCATTGATTTCTACTGAGGATGTTCATTCTTGTAAACATTTACAATACATAAATTCCAAGGGAACACTTAGTACCAGCCCTGTTTTCATTAAACTGTTGCTCTAACAGGTTCTGCCTCACACTCAACTGTCCAAAGATCTTTTGGTCAGTAGAGTAAATTAACTTTGGAAGCAATTGCAGAAGTTTATGATAAAGTATATCTAGACAAAGCTACTACAGCCTTTAACATGCTTTGTTCAAATCAAAAGACTAGAACCACAAATTGAGCAACTGTGTAGTATTCAATTAATTAATTGCCTGTGGGTGTGTGCACAACATTTAATTTAGTCATTTGTAACAGAATATCCTGTTTGGAGTATATTATATCTGAGTTACTGGAAATACATCTCAGAAAGGGATAATTCAGAGGTCTGGAAACTAGGCAACTAAAAAGCTTGTGAGTGGTCTGATAAATCTAATGCTGAATGTTTATCAGCTAATGATAGTGTTTCAGGTGACCTTCATTCACAGTCTTGTTTCTTTTTTAGTCAGTGCTTTTCCGGCGCCATCGTGTGGTGTTACCACTCAGCTCGTAAACTTCTCACAGGGACCTGCCGCTAAAACACATTGACAGAGAGCTGCCTTCCTTTTGTAGAATATAATATTATTAATTAAAAAGTCCAATAGGTTTTGTCAGATAACCATTGACATTGAATATCTTGTGTATTTATTTCCTCATTCAATCCCATTTATGTGACAGGCATGTTGGTCCTCTTGGCTTACGGGTGTCTAATGCTCCTTCTGGGCTCCTACGCAGCAGCGGCAGCTGTCTCAGTGATGCACACCTCAAGTTTGGCAGCTTTAATTGCAAGCAAGGTAGTATCTTTTCTGTGCAATTTCTGAGCCGTCCAACAAATAATAAGATCTGTGAACGGTGAAGCGATCATGCACAATGCAAGAGAATTTTTTTGCTGGTTGTGTTGTTTCCAGGTTCTTCAGGCTGGAACCAACTACCGTAACGGCCATACAGGCCAACTGTCAACTCTGTCTGTGTTACTATCGTGGGCAGCGTCTCTGGGTGTGATCTTTGTGTCTCTGCAGGTACACAGTTAGGAACTACACACATACATAAACATAGCTGCACAACTGCTTATTTTACACTACTCCATTCTGTCATCGTTGTCTTTGCTGACGGCTTCAAACTTTGTCTTGTAGGAGACCGAAAGCTTGTTTGCCACTCTGTCACACACAGTGTCAGCCTGTCTCAGCGGGATCCTCCTGATCCAGGTCCTCTGCTACAGGCGCAACACCGCCACCTCTAGAAAGAAGAATGAGTAGAGGAGGAGGATTGGGTGACAAATGAACACTCAGAATATGTTGCTCCTTCCTGTCATTTTGTCATGTTTACAGTGTTGTTTCTACATCTATGCCGGTGTTCTACACACAGATCTACTTTAAAAACAAGTGTCTGTGTAAATGACAACTCTCATTGTCTTGCTATTTAATCATTTTAGACATGTTATTACTGTCGTTAGTTCACCATTATTGTGAGGGTGAGGGGATAAAAAGAACTATTGTCGCTCTCCAGTGATTGAAATAAGATGACTCTTCTCTTTGAGGTAACACAGCTTTCAATTGTATCTGCAGGTGACAGTCAGTTGTTGAGTGTGTTTGGGTTAACTGCTTTCAATTCAAGTACAAACTGACAGATCATCTACAACAATTCTTCCTCAAATTCTTAATGTCTGAGTACGGTAATCCTGATGCTGCAGACAGGAACAAACATCCAAGCTTTTGTCAGATCAGGTAATTTCCCTGATTATTTCCTCCTCTATGGGTGATGGAACATTCCGATGATGATTCATGCCATGTCGTGTCAGAGTTACTGCTGCTGTAGTTCTACTCATACATTTCCAAGCATCAAACAGCTTCACCAAATGGGATGTTCTTAATGCAAGATTACCCAACACCTTACTGTAAACTGGGAGCAGGAAGTTTAGCGTTTAGCTTGAGGGTTTTTTCCGTAAGGAGTGTCAATAATGCTGTTGTCCAGATCTCAGAGATTGCACGCCATCAACCTTAAAGTTATTTTTTACCAACATATAGGATTTGGAATATAATGTAACTTGTTGATGTTTTTAGATGAATTCCTGAGCACCAGTTGTGTCTGTAAACACTTTTTATGAATTATTTGGACTGGCTTCTGAGCTAATGGCAGCCACTGTGGACGAAGTGTTCAGTAATACTCGGGACATTTGTAGGAGCTCTGCCAAGACACACTAAGGTGACCATGGCAGCATACGTGCACCAATGACACATTACCTTGCTTGTTTTGGCAATTACTTGTTTGTTTCCAGCCAACTTAACAGTCAAATACTAGTAATGTGGCTCACCAGCTATGTATAATAAACCATTTCTTTGTGGGGTTCCACATTTATGGATTTTCTTACTTTCATACCAGTTTCATAATTGCACTCTGAACTGAATTTAATAATACTGTGAATTGTCTCTTAACAGTCAGAAACAAAATTAAAGAATTAACAGAGTTATCACCTTCAGTCACCATTATGTTTGGTCTGTTAAAGGGCCGAGGCATATGAAAACATTATCTGCGTATACATAAATAAAACAACCTCCTACTAACGCTGTTATGTTATGTTGGCATTTTAACCCAGTTTGTTGTCCAAAGCATAGCACTGACTGTCACTACCAGTTTAGCAATGATAGGTGCCAATGCTACAGGCTATGCCATAATGGATTATGGAGAAGTTCATTAGTCTCAGCATTTAATTATTTAAAAAATATTAAGAAAAACAGACATTTTTGGTGCATGCAGGTAGATTAAAAGACAACAGCTTCTTATGTGATAGGGATGCACCTCCAATGATATTTACATCTGCGTCGCATAAACAGTGCGTTTGGGTTGGTATTGTGAGCATGTTGACGTTGGTATTATATCAAATTACCACTGTCCACAAATACAGCAGCTAGCATTGCTGCAATCTATCAATCAAAAATGGTGCTCAAAACAGGGTACCTTGATAAATGCATACGAAATGTGAAAACACAGAGTGATGCACTTTCTGTTCTCTAATAATTCAGTTGATAGGGAAATTCATGAATTGGTCAGTTTTGAATTACATGTTCAGAACATCACTCATACAGAACATTACAATTCTTGTAAACTGGAGGAACTGAACCTCAGGCCTGAACCTCCTTAATTACAATTTGGGACACTTTAGTACTAAAGGTTGAGTATAGTTTGATAATAAATGAACATTTCCTTTTTTGTCATGTTCAATTGTTATGAAACAAGGTAACACCCCAATGTCAGTCAATAAAAAGTCAGATCATTTGTTTGCTCTTCAAGTCCATTGTACAGACATATTACAGAAAATAACCGAGTGCATTCAGTGAGACATTCATGGAACACAACTAAGCTGCTGCATGTAGCATTTATTAATTATGGCTCAGCTCTTATAACAACGTGAGTTTTTTATGATACAAATTTCATCCAAGACTTTACATTGGAACCATCTGCGAATGAATTGAGCAATTATCAAAAAAAGTATCAAAAGTACATTTAGCATTTTGCATGTATTTCACATTATCTATTGCTCCTCAGGCTCCTAAATTATATAAACTAAGCAGTAACTATTGTTTGTAGTCGTGGTAGACCACAGTCAACAGGTTTCCATTCACACACAGCATAGGCCTACTGTGTCTACTAGGCCTTAACAAAAATGGAGTAATGGTATGGTAGGGGACAGTGCACCATGTAAAGAATCAGGTGTAATTCCATCCACAAAGGTCATGTTTCTGGTTTGTCTGTCTGTTTGTCTGTCAGCAGGATAATGGAAATAATACTAGCTGGAATTTCATGAAACTTGGTGGAAGGGTGTATCACAGGCCAAGGAAGAACTCGACTCACAAATCACGTGGCGGATGTACAACTTTTCTTTCACTTTCTTTAATATTGCCAGATAGGGCATTTGTGCTGCATTCATGTGGTGTTAGATTAATCATAAAAATGTAATCCTAACTGGGAAAATCCACACTGCATTCAGTCAGTTAAGTTAGGTATTTTTAGTACTTACTGGTGTCTGAAACGCCAGAAATTG
>NC_045745.1:26705420-26709678 GCF_008692095.1 Etheostoma spectabile | reverse complement strand
GATGTGAAAAAAAAAAAAAAAAAAATGGCACAAGGTTTGGCACAAAGCATGTTTGACAGGAATTAGTTCTGGTTACACATCATTGAGCAATTAGTTTAAACAAAAGTTTTCATGGTCTAATCCTCTTAATTATGATAATTGTTCTGTCAGTGTATGAAACATGCAATGCAGCAGATACTGCTGTTAAATACGTCTGAGGCCACTAGACTACTCATAAACCCCACACATTGTTTACAGTACACAGCTGCTTGCAAAGTATAAAAATGGCAATCAGGAGAGCTTAACTTCATCTTTATAATATTAAATAAATATTTATAACATTTGTCTCCTGTATTATGTTATGGAAAATATCACTAGTAACTAGTAAGGTATTATTCAATCCTTGACACATTGCAGAGTATTGTGCACTTTATGAAGAAAAAAAAATCTACTCACTCCTTAGAGAGCAGTTTCAAATAACTTTAGAGTTTAAAATGTCCATTTAATGGTAATTGGTGATTAGTAATAAGTACTATAAACTGTAGTCATATCACAAAACCATAAGACTACCCTACACACTGATGCAGGAACTATAATAATAGTAATATTTTTAAACTGTACTACACTACACTCTAAACCAAGATTTAGTTGTAATTAAACTTTTTTAGTGGTCACTACATATTGTTTCATGTTTTGTGAAGAAAAAAAAACATATTCATTACTAAATCACATTAGATGTTTGTAATAATCAGCTTCAGTATGCAGTGCAAAGACCATATTAAGCAGAGATAACCAAGTCAAATTTCTGAATGGGAGGGGCGGGGACATTTGAACAGATGCTAAAGGCTCATGGGGAAAAGACATGTTCTGAACGGTTTATGGCCTAGTTAAAGTGCGTTTTAATCATTTTTTGTTAATGTGTTGGGTGGTTATTTATCTTATCTGGGTTTCAGTTATGCATGGTTGATTTAGTGTTCGTGTTTATCTACATTTATTACTGCTCCACGATCAAGACCCGGGTGGGGACTGGTGGCTAGTGGGCAATGAGATGTTGATCAACAACATTTCTAAAGTGTGGACACAATTAACTCTTGTCTTTTGAGAGAAACTGTCCAAACTATACGTTGAATTGGAAATTTTCAATGTAGTAAGTACACTGTCTGTAAAAATATATTGATCCTAACATTAGATTGTTATAAAAAAAAAAAAATGCTTATGAAGTATAACTTTATGCAGTTAAGTAGCCAAAAATGTTGTATATTATTCTTTGCATGTTTCAAGGTGCAACATGTAATATATGCACTGTATTAAATCAAAAAATGACCAGTGTGTCATTGGATATTAAGGAAACATGCTAAATTTAAATACTATGTTTTCGGACAACAACGCTAATCTATTTGTGTTTTGGGCTGTGTGTTGGTATCAACAACCTATTTTGACTGCCCGACCGGGTTGCCAGATATACCTGCAAAGACGCAAACCTAGCCATGAAAGCACCAAACGATTCATTTGTTTATATCACGGCTAACGTGGGGATAGTCATTTTCATTTCTTTCAACATTCATGTGTAAATTATATAGAGTACTCAAGTTAGTTACTCACAAAAAAATGTAGACACAGCCGGGGAAGTGATCTGGTAATGCGAGACTAGCATCAAGCTAACATAGCGTGACGTTGGGTTTAGCGCTCTCAACCTGTGAACGTTGACGCTTGGGAAGAGGGGCCCGGGGGAGAAGAGTCTTTTCAGTATTTTGAATTTGGACAGCAGAAACCATTTTAAACGCTATTACATATTGCGACTTTAAAGCTATGGTGTGTAGTTTCTGTTGGCCCCATGAGGAATTCTGACTGATGACAACATAACTGTCAGGGAGTCCACATGATACAAGCCTTCTATGATCGCGCACCACCCCCACCCCCACCCCCACCCCCTCCTCCACGTAGTTGCTAGTAGCTAAGGAGGACAAGGATGGATTAAAACAAACATGATGGACTCTTTGCTTAATTTTCTGTACGCGAAAGTTGCCGGGCGACATCAGTTTCTGAACACAGCCATACTGAGAAATACTGAGAGTTGTGTGGAGCTGATCGTCTTGATTAGCTTTGTAGCAACACAAAGCTAATTAAGAAGATTAATAATTTGGAAATGGCTTGAATGTAACAGACATTCATTAATATCGTTCATCAAGTTACGCACTAAAGCTTCAAGTTAACATGCTTATTTTAGACAACATAAAAATTATTTGTTTGCTAATGAGGTTTAGTAATGACTACTAATGTAAACTTGATTTGTCTATTGCGTCGACTGACCGCTCTGTGTTAATACAACTTGACCTGTTAAGTTTCACCTTGTGTAAAATCTTAAGACAGTTTAGGGCAACGGGTTTCCACGTACATTTCTCGTAAAGTCAACTAATTTGGGGTAACTGTGTATATCGTCGTATGGTATGGGGGACCTGTTGACCCAACAGGATGGGAAATTTTGAGCTAAGTTAGCCATAGCTCTGTGTGAGTCATCCAGCTTTAGCTAGTTAACTTTCTTCATAAACAGAACTTTTATAACTATGTGAGATATGTTTGAATTTGTCTGGAGCGGACTAGCTTTTGTCATTATTTAGATTTAGAACAGGCTGGCACTTTAATAGCGTGACAAACATGATCATCACATCATCAAACATGGAAAAGACATAAGTGAAGGTTTATGCTCACCCTACTTTACTCCTTTGAGTTCCATCCAAAGAAATTATGTCACTTCCTGAAAAGGGTCTCAATGGAGTGTAGTCTTTTTTTGGAAGGTGAGAAACTACTAATTACCAGGGTGTCAAATTACTTCAGGGATAATATGGCCTTTTAAAATAATTTGATGTCATAGTTTGTGTAAAAGGTTTATTAGTTTGCACTGGCGACATTGTGTGAAAATAAAAGCATTTTTAAAGTGCATATTTTGTTTATGTGATAAGAAATAATACCTTAATATATAGTATTGTTATAAATATTTGATAGATTTTAAAGCAAATATAAGGAAGTGATAAGTAGAAACAGAAATGCTGCTGCATAACAGGAATGACCCAACTGTAATGGCTCACTTTGTTAAATATCACCAAATCCAAATGGTGTAACCAGCAAACATTCCTCAAACCTCTGCTTTCAGGTCTATTTTAGCAGTTTCACTGGACAGGCTGCATGCTTCATTTGATAATTTCATAATACAGTATGTTTAAATTAAAAAAAAAAAAAACTATAACTAGTGCTAATTTGTAGAACAGCTGCTACTAGAAAGCATGGAGGAGCAAGCAAAATTACACCAATCTTTTCAATATTAAGAGTTTTTGTGCCCACTGTTTTGGCTGTTGGCACGATCCATTTAATTTCTCAAATGTGGGTCACATTTGATGCTTTCTTTGGAGGGTACATAGTTGTGCCCACTGCATATTACATCTTTCAAAACGGCATAACTAAGAAGTTAAAGAGCTATGAAAAAAAGCTATGAGGTTTGACATATAGTATAGTTTATATGAGGGTTACCCTCTAAGCTCCTATGTAGGTTATCATCATATCTGTCCACGGGGGCAGTTTTGACATTTTCACTTGCTTCCTGACACATTTTGACTGTACTAATGTGTTTTCTTATTGGAGTGTAACATTTTACCCTTGCTCTCTTCTTCCCCATCAAGACCATCTCCTGGTTTTTCCTTTCATCTGACAATTGTATCCTCATTAAATGAGGACTCAATTTACCTATGCACTCAGAGCTTAATCAGTTACACAGTTTTCTTTGTCCCTGAAACTGCTGGTGCTGTTTGCGCAGTTCATCCCACAAAAACAAAGACAGAATGGTATGTGGACCGATCCGGAAATAAGAGGCTCCCAAGCCTTTGTAGAGTCCCAGAAAGCCCTCCTTCCTCAGCATCTTGGAAAAGCAGTCAACGAATCCGTTATAAAGCTGCCCCTAGAAAGATGAGAGAATGAAAGTCAGCTTAGATCCATCCTCCACGCCAGTGGTTCCCAAACTTTTTCAGCTCAAGACCCAAAAGAGAAATTTGGTGTCTCCCAGGGACCCAAATTTACAAAAATACACCATGAATCATTGTAACATCTACATTTTTAAACTGTGGACAAAAGACGGAACAAATCATGAATTTAAATGTATATGAAGTATATTTATTCCATTATAAAAGTAAACAAAAACAGAAAAGGTATCTATTCTCCTTTCTGTGTCTCACCCCTTTCTCAACTCATTTTCTTATCCCCTCCTTGATGAGAGAAGAGAGAGAGAGAA
>NC_045745.1:26684385-26705410 GCF_008692095.1 Etheostoma spectabile | reverse complement strand
CCCCCCCCCCCATTTTGGGTCCCGACCCTAAGTTTGGGAAACGTTGCTCCACGCCATCCGGAGCCTTGGTACTATACATGGGGCGCACGTTGTAATATTAATAGTTATTTTGTTAAAAACTATTGTGATATTTGCCTCTAGCAGAAATGAGAGGCATGCTACAGAGGCCTGGTAAACTCACTTCTTCCGAAATGTCACACGTCACAATTTCTCTCATTTACAATCTTAATAGTCTTCAACCCAAGTGACTCTGACTAAAATGACATCACTTGAGGCAATTTATCAGACTTTACGCAGCTCCCTCTGGAGACAAACATCTTTATACAGCCCTGGGGGATCTGGCAACCCCTGTGTTTACATGTGGTAATGGCTAGTATATATTAACAGGTTAGCGTTTTGCTTGAAATGACTTGTGTATCAACTAGTGAGGGTGGCAAACACACCAACTACTGTTTCTTAAATGCATCAAACAATGCATCACGTTGTCAACAATGTTGACTGACATATTAATACTGAACTGATTGAATGTTGTTCGCCACGCGCACGCATGTATCAATTCCTGTGAAACATATATATACATAAAATATGTGGATATAAGTATAGTATACTACATACATATAAAATGTACTGTACACATAGTCCATTTAATATGATGAAAACCTAAAAGGAGTGTAACTAACATATCAGTCTCTCCTCACCTTGCCCAAATGATCCACAGGCTGGTTGTAGAGCCGTGTGCTCACTACATCAAAAGGTGTCATAGCCATCACCACCACCAAACTGCTCATCATGCCAGCAGTGAGGGCGACCAACCAGCTGCCCTTTGGGAACACCTTGGGAAGACAAAAAAAGAATGTGCTTAAGTTACCAGACCAAAAGGATATGTGAGGCTCCGGTCGCAGGATGATAGAGGTGAGAAATGATTACTATTATTAGTGCCTATGTTACACAAACTCATACTATCTGGTCGATACTACTTAATTGACCATTGTTATACTTCTGGCTTTTAGTATGAAAGTGCCCCATTGCAGTGATACTACACCAGTATATCATCATCTTCATTATCCACATTATCATCATAATCATCATTATAATTATCATCAGAGTACCACCTATGTGCAACTACTTCTAATTTTACCTGGCAATTATCTCCTACATGCAGTGAAACAGAAGAATGGTTCTATTATTACTGCCTATGTTACACACACTCTTCAGTAACTACAATCAGGTGTTTTTATGTGAACCTGATGTTAAAAAAAAAAAGTATATAAAAGAAAAGTTTATTATGCACAGAAGAGGACATTTGTGTCACGCTATACATGGATGGTCATACTTACAGTAAATAAAAAACAATAAACAGACAACACAGCAGCACCCAAACACGTTTTACCTGCCCCCTCACTGACGCAACAGCCAATAAAAACAGCTTAAGAGGAAGTCTTGGAAATCAAGGAAGTAGTGCAAGAAAACTAAACCAGGATGTAGGATTCTTTTACGAACAGTGTTTCAGACTCATTCAACCGTTATCAATTGGCTATTGTTATGTATTTAACTAGAACTGAGTCAGAAGCACCTTGCATCCGATAAACCCGTGCACTTGTTTTGTAAATTCCATGTTTTCAGCTCGCGGGGGCCAATGAAAGGTGTCAAATTTATATTCCAGAAGAGTGCAATGCCTCACGCTTTGTCCGGGCCACAATGACTGCTTTTGTAAACTGTACACAGCAACAGACTAAAAACTATATCTCTTCTTAAGCCTGCGACTAATGATTATTTTCATGATCATTCAGTCTGTTGTATAGTATTTTCTAGATCTAGACAAATCTAAACTCTAGATAATAGCAGTAAATACAGAAAAATGCCCATCACGTGTTCAAAGTGTCTGATGCAACGTCTTCAAACTGCTGGTTTTATCCTAATCCCAAAAATGTTCATTTTACTATCATATAAGACAAAGAAAAGCAGTACATTTTAACATTTTAGAAGCTGGAACTAATTATGTTTTTTTTTTTATCAGACTGTTTGCTAATTAATTTGCGGCCTGCCAGGTAATGCCAGACCCCGAAAACAGAAATGTTTTTTTTTCGAACAGTGCTGTTATACGAAAGTATCACCACCGAAATTTCATCTTTGGATTACACCTCAGCAAACCCTGTTAGGGAATAGTGAAGTAGTCTAACCTGTAGGTCAATCACAAGCTCCTTGGAGGAGGAGAAGGCGGAGAGTTGTGCAGATGACCCCACGCTGACCCTCGGTACAGCAGCACTTGAGCCCCTCCACAATCCCAGAATGCCATGCTGTTTGTAGATGGCTGCCAGAGCGTGGATCATCCCCTGGCAGAAAGAGAAAGAACAAGTGAGAACATTGTTGATGCTTGACACTAATATATAACCATCTAATAATACAATCTGTTTGGGTTACCTTGTGTTTGTATTGATGTCCAACTGCAATAGAGGAGTTAGACTGACTCTGCAGATGAGTCTTTACCTGTCAATGGAGAACACTGTTTACTTTTTCCCTCAGTTGCAAGTGACAGCTCACCTTGCAATGCCACATGATAAACATATAAAGTAACAGTACAAAGTAAATGAAGCCAGCTACTGACCAAGTATACAGGACTTCCCACCACGGCTCCCACCACTCCAGCCACAGCCCCTGCTAACGTGGTTTTGGCCGCGCTGACCCTTCCGTCGGTGTGGATGTAACCAGAGTTCTCAATGACGGCGTACGAGCCGAGCCGGACTCCGTTCATAAAAAACTGATAAACGAGCCCGGGTGCCAGTCCCTTCTGTAAGCCGGCCAGTCCGTCCACTTTACCGATAGTGTAAAAAGCGTGGAACACGTTGCGGTAGTAAACCTGGTATGAGCCCCGGCTCTGGAGCTCTCCCTGAAGCTGCATTCGAGTTTTGACGACTTCCAGCGGGTTGGTGAACAGACATGCTCCGCACGCCGCAACTCCGCTCAGCACGAAGTCCATCACGACTGTCCGGTGGGGGGACCGATGTGGAGTGTAGGCCTGCTAAGTCCGACATGCCCTTCATATCAGAGGAGTTGTCCTCAGCGTCGTTTCTTCCCCCTCCCACCTACTGTATGGATACATAACAACGGTCACACTCCCATGGATGCAAAAAAAAAAATGCTTCAACACTATTACACCCACACGACATACAGTGGTCATTACATATCAGCGCGCAGACATTGTGTTACTTCAGGAGCTCCTCGTAAATTTGTATAACGGAAACGAATTAGTAACGGTAAGTGTTACATAATTGTTGCTAATCACCGAGTGTAGCCTACTATTCAATAAACCCAAGCCACAAATATTTATAAGTAGCCCCAACCTTCATTTCCTTTTACACATTTATCTAAATAAATTGCCGCATATGCCGTAAATACCGCATTTGACTCTAACTCAGTTTTCCACAATGGTAAACAAAATAGTTGCTTTTCCGTAATGCCGTTTTCCCTTCCACTCTGCTTTGATCGTTTTCTCATTAGAACCTAGAACCAACGGCTGAAGACTTTCTCAGAAATTGTTAAACCTCCCAGAAAAAAAACAACTGCATGATTCTTCAGTGTGACATAATGTTTAAATTAAGCTAAAAAAAAAAACTGATAAAATTAAAATCATGCTTTAATTAAAGAAACGTTAACACCAAACATGTGCATGACAAAAAAATCATAGAGAATAACCGATGAATGGAGAAGCCCCTGACTGCAGCCCCGCAGACCTCAATGTGGGCGGAGTTAAACGTTTAACCACGCCCCCTCAACGTTTAACCACGTCTCCAAGTCTCCAACTCATTTAATACGGTGTCCGAAGAGGGACAAGAAACCTTAATGGATGTGGCAAAATGCAGCGATTAAAACATAATGAACTTAATCTTTGGTTTTACTAATTATGAAATACAATATGACACATTTCACAAAACATTAAATTATCGTAATAATGCATTAAAGTATGAAAAAATATATATTTTAATGTTTATTATCATAATCAATTTAACCTGATTTCTAAATGTTATCAAATAAAGAATCATATATAACATAATATAATAGAACATATATATTATATAATATTATAATATAATCTGTATCTAACTATATAATATCAATATAGAATACACACATAATTCTAAAAATAAGTTTAATAACACAACAATAATAACAACAACAATAAGAAGAAGAATTTGCATACACCTGTGGTTTGATTTATAGCGTCAGATCAAACTACATAAGAAAAAAGATTTTAACATAATGCATATAATTTATTTAATAGCCTCAAACGTTTCAAATGTATTGTTTCTCTGAGATATATGTGGCACTTAAAATGTTAACATATACCAGCTCTTTTAATATTTTTGAGTATATAACACAATAAAAAACACATCACATTAAACTGTACAGGATGTAGGTTGGATAAAGTAGTACAAATGATATGATGAAAAAAACACAAACGTAGCATTAAAGCTCATAGAACTGTTCAATTTCATATTTTACATGAACTAAAACATTTTACCAACTGCTTAAAACTGAATACATCAATAAATACAGCCCAATAATTTTCCAAAACCAATGAGGCTCTTGCATCACAGCTGGTCTGAAAACTGTCCCAACTACACTGTTATTATGCTTACTTCTAATAAAAGGAAATTGTAGGCTACTATTGTTGTACCTCAGATAACGTAAACTTTGTAGGGTGTAAGATTGTTTTGGTCAATCTTCATATTAACAATATACACTGAATCTTTAGATTCATCCTTAACAAGTACTGCAAGTGGAAAAAAACACAATTTTGGGATCTGATGCAATACCTTGGATACTGATCAGCAGATTGATTAATACACTGACATGAGTCCAGGTGTTTGGTTTTGAAATGAAGACGCATTCTGTCCCAAAAATTGCTAAAAATCTAGTGAATTTTCAAAATTTTCTTGATAGAATCTCAATTTATATAATGGTCTATGTCATTTAATGTGAGATTAGTTGTCCATTTTAGATTATTGGGTAGTGCCTGTCAAGAACTGTGATGTAGATAAAAGTCGACGACAAGGGGCGACAGTGGCCGTGGAAGATCTGGAAGATCTGGAGGGGCAACAGTGGCTTGTGGAGTATCGGGGGGGCGCAGTGGCTGTGAGGATCTGGAGGGGCGGCAGGGCTTGTGAGGATCTGGGGCGGCAGTGGCTTGTGGAGATCTGGAGGGGCGGCAGTGGCTTGTGGAGGATCTGGAGGGGCGGCAGTGGCTTGTGGACTTGTAATTAATTAATCACAGTGTATTCAATAACTACATTTCAAAAGTAATACCTTTGTGCCTGACTGAGGCATGACCCTTAATGTGGTAGTCCACTTGGCATTTGGAAGACCCCCTGTACCTGCAGAACGGACATGACAGGTCGCTGCTGGATTTAGGGAGGTCATCCCCACGTATGATTGGAATGTGTCTCTATACATAAAAAACAAAAACATTATTACAAAGTCACAAAATACTGCCTATTCATTAATTGTTTTTGTTGTAATCGGATTATTTTTATACAGTGCATATACCACCGAATGCTACTGATATTAGTACATTAGTTTAAATTTAAGTCCAGTTCGGATGAGCCAGACCAATTGTGGGTGGGCTTTATTTAAAAACGTTATGAAGTTAAACCTAATCAAATGACTGACTATATACTGTTATACTTTCTGTGCTTACATAATAGATATTTTAATAGCTTGATCCCTTTAAATATGTTTTTGCAATGTTGTTGCATTGTAAACAGTTTCAGTGTAAAGAACGGACCTTAAAAAGGTTGTTGCATTGTGAAAGTTTTGGTGCAAAGATCGGACCAACGGCGACCGTCTCCCTTGGTTCTGACCAAAGAAGAGCGCTTTGGAATCTCCATTACGCCCATACATGGCTGCACTAGTGCTTTCTCTATAGACCTAAGGCTTAGACTATAACAGTGGTCAGCCATCTTATAATCCACAAATTATGGTTTAGTTCTGTACATAACACGAGGCAGAATATTTCACAATTCTGTTTAATGTGTTTAAGTTTTCAACCACACTGCCCAATAGTGAATCAACACACAAACGTCGGTCATGTAAAAAAAGAGAAGTTATTTCCTACCGAGGCTGCTGTTACTTTAGTGAAATATTCATGTTAGATAACATACATACATAACCAGCTTTTTTAATTGTTTTTGAACTATAAAAGTCACACTTACTTCCATTATTATTATTGAAAAAGGGCTGTCCAAGGGCTTTCCGATTAATTTACTCTGATATTGCCGCTAAATGTCTGACGACGACGTACACAATAAAACCGTAAGCATAATAAATAATTTTCCACACTATCTCCTACACAATAAAATCTATAAAACTCGCAAAAGCATAATAATAATTACTTGGAGCTAGCATAGACAGTTAAAGAACGTAGCTAGCCGTCAAATCCGAACCTCAGCCTGCTCAACTTGAGCTGCAAAACATTAAAATAACATAACCAGCTTTTTTAATTGTTTTTGAAACTATAAATCACACTTACTTCCATTATTTATTATTGAAAAAGGGCTGTCCGATTACCGCTTAATTCACCTGATATTGCCGCTCGATATTCATGAATGACAGGGTCAAATGCTGCCGGATTGGGCGTGGTTAAACGTTGAGGGGGCGTGGTTAAACGTTTAACTCCGCCCACATTGAGGTCTGCGGGGCTGCAGTCAGGGGTACATGGATGAATGACCGAAGAATAACCGATGCTAGTATTGAACGTACATTCTATCCGTCCCGTAAACGTGCCATCAGAGCGTACGTATGACGTAAGTTTCCACAGGCTATGGAATGACGCTCGTCTTCTCATCCAATGAAAAGCCTTGCAGTGTCCTATTGACTGGATCCACTTGTTAGTTAGGTGTTTTCCTACTTTCTGTAACTCAGACGTTAAACCATCGAGCATCTTGGTTTCCGCTTGTAGATTAAGAGCTTTTGGGATGCTTTTCAACATTGGATAGCTTAGCCTAATGATCAAAGAATACAAATTCTAACGTGAAAACATGAAGTTTGGTATTCAACTGAAGTACAAGAAAGTGAAGTTTGGGAATAATTTCATTTTTTTGGCAACCTTTTTTTACACAAATATCGTTTGAAAAAAAACAACTTTATTCTCTTGAATATTACGGGTATTATTGATTCTGTAATAAAAAATAAAATGAAGTAAAAATGAATGGGCACCCACATAGCCACATGTCCAATTGCCCCCATGTCCTTGTGTAGCCATGACCCCATTGAGACCCCAGTATATGTAGCCGAGCTATTGTCACAATACAGTAGGTAATAGTGATCTAAACAAAAACAAACAAGGTTTGTACTGTATACGTTCGGGCAAGTGCATGCGAGAAACTGGTTTTCATCTTCAAACTTGATGCTGCTGCTGTAACCAGTCACAACCACATGTGATCACCCTGAGAGTTTTTCAACACTGTTTAACGTTTTATTAAATAATAGGCAGCATTTTGAAATGAAAACATTGTTTTTTCAGTCCAGTCTTGGTAGCCTCCCATTGTGATAAGGCCATATTGTGGTAAACTACAGAGACAGCTGGTTAGCAAGGTTTCTGACCGCCCCATCCAGAGCAGATTTGGGTGATCTCAGTTTTAAGCTGAGGTGGAGAGGCTGGATGGAAGGTTTAGCCGGAGACTTTTGGCAGAAGGTACCATGTCAGGGCAGAGGTGGAACCGGAAACCCCTGGCGGCCCGGCCATGGGCAGGGCAAATGGGTCAAGTTAAGTAGCTCTGGAGGACAGACAGGAGGTCCAACAGACCAGTGGAGCTGCTCCTCTGGAGGTCGGGCAGACCAGCCCATGCTCATGGGCACAAAAACTGGCAAGATTTTAGTCTGAAAAAGACTGGTAATTAGTGTGGCTCCTTCCATTTCTCTCTCTGCTCTTCTGAGCCTCCTGGCTCTAGAGATCTGACCGGCCAAGTTTGGCTGATCAGCCCTTGTGGCTTTGACATGCTGGATCATTTAACCTTCTTTAGGAATGCTAACTTTGATCTTCTCAATTGTTGTCTCCATCTTTCTCAGTAACTACTTCAACGTCACAGACTAGTGTGGGTCAAGGCTTCTCTAATAATGGCTTTTGATGAAGCTGTGCTTCTCCTTGCTCCAGAGGAGGTGTGGCGATGGTGTCCACAGCTAGTTGAATATGAATATGAAAACCTTTTGGGCTCTGTTCATTTCCAGCTCAGCAAGGAGCATGTTGTCCATCTGGAACACTCAGTAATGAGGTGGTAATCCTTGAGATAAACCAGAGGACGCCCTTCTTGCTGGCCCTTGCTGCTTCCTGAAGGCATCCGTCTCAGCCTGGGCTCAGTCAGCGTAGCTCCACACATTTGGTGAGAGTCACCAAAGCAGAGAAAGGGGAGGTAATCTTGCCCCTTATGAGGTCATAAGGGGCAAACTTATAGTTTGGCCCATCTGAGCTTTAATTTTCTCAAAGGCAGAGCAGGATAGCCAGGGCTCTTTTTACACCTATTGCCATTTCTTGCCACTGGGGGAACTCATATTAATGTTAAAAAACATGAAGTGACATTTTCATGCCATGGGACCTTTAATGAATTTGTCTGGTGTGGTAATGTGGCCTTTGCGTGGGGAAAAGTCACGAGACCTGTATGAAGTGAAGTAAGTTCAGGTAAATACTGTGTCACCAGGGCAATACCATCACTCTCAATTAGAGATTATTGTCTGAGGGACAGTGACTTCTATTTCTGTTTTTAACCACCTCTGTTTAATCAGCTGAAGAGCACTAAGAGCTCAGCTGCAGGAGGATTACAGGCATTTTGACAACTTCAGTGTGTGTGCAAATGTAATGAGACTTTTACTTTACGCAGGATTAATTAATCACAGGTGAGGTTTGATATTGTTGTCTTTCCATTTGTGTAAATATGTAGACACACTATTTCTGTGCTCTTACCTTTGGCTTATTAGACAAAAAGGGCAGATCTACGCAAATACCGGTGTCTTTTACCTACAGACTGAAGTCCTTGTCCGGGTGGGTCGTTGAGTATGTTCTTCGTCACTGAGCTGGATTAGAATGTGAATGTAAAATCGCTTTCACCTTTACTCTCTTTTTAAATAGGATTTGGGATTTGAAAAGCTACAGCCTGATGCACCGGACAGGAAGCGGTTTTGAACAAGCCTAAATAGAACTACATTTTATGTTTTGGGTCAAATGTTTCTGTTATTGAGACACTTTTTTGTGTTGTACTGTTCAACATGTTTTTTATTCCAAAAAAAGCCTTCCTTTGTATAAATATCATCCCTCCTGGCCAAAGATCCCAGCTTTCTTGACTTTGTGATTGTGGCACTAAAGTGTAAAACTTTACTATTAAAGCTTCAGTAGGTAACTTTTGTAAAAATGTATTTTTTACATATTTGTTAACCTTCACTATGTCCTGACAGTAGATAAATGAGACAGATACTGTGAAAAAATCAAGCTCCTGTGGCTCCTCTCTGTCCTCTACTGCCACTAGCAGAAATACACCGCTCCCGGTCAGAAAGCATCACGAGCAAGGAGGACTGTCTTAGCAGTGTCAATCATTCTCGTGTACGCGCCGCTCATACCCCTCCCCCGCACAGCGCGTGCCGTGTTCACATCAAGATTGCCAGTGTGCTGCAGTTGTGCTAATCGCGGAGAAATAACTTTTCAGAAAACTGCCAATTCTCGAGTGACACCTGCTCAAAAACAAAGACGGGCAAACAGAAGAAGACCGATGACAAAAAGCGAGCTTAAATTAACCGAGCCCGAAATAAAGCGAGGGTCAACATCGAAGCGGCTTTTCAGGGTGGAGGAAGCTATGCCTCCTAGAAGGATTCACACGGATTCAGAGCTAGCGTTAGCCACATTCTGCTTGACATGTAGTATCCCGCTTGATATTTCATTTTTAAGACTACACACTAAGATATCATGGTTACAGTACACTTTCAGTACACTGGTGATAGCGCAAATCTCAGTTTACTCTGTAGCTTGTTGCTAAGTCTAACAGTTAGCTTGTTAGCTTGTGGCACAGCAGGAATGTTGTAGCAGGTGAAGATTAACTTTACTTGCTAACTCCTTCACCCTCCGTATAAGCAATATTGTTTCGATACCTACAATTAGTAAGCCAAAATGTTTTTTTGTCAATCACAACAAATGTAGCTATGGTTAAACAACTTTAATTGTGCGCTGTCCCTGTCGAAGTTTGGCAATGCAGAATTCTACTTTTGATTATTTTTAAACACGTTTTCTTCCCCCTCAGGATGTAATTTGCAAATCAAATGTCTGACACAAATTCTTTGTGCTCCTTCAACAGGTCAGACATGGCCCCAGACACAGAGGCACGTGAAGGAATCGTCTTCAGTCCAAATCAAAATGTTCAGTATTTCCTTGTGCAGGAGTACTTTTCTGAAAAAGCTGATTTATTTTACCCTATGCAATAAAACCAAAGACATATTTCTAAGATGTTATTCCTTGGCTTATTGAGCTTTCTCACTGATTCATCACTCCTACTGAAGTTTAGATCCAAAAGGTAATTCAGTAGTATTGTTAAAGTGCTACTTTTGTTGTCAAACTGAGCGATTACATAAAAATCATTTTAAACCCTTTCATTGAAAAAATTTACAAAACTTTTAATAGAAATATTTAAATAAGCAATTTTTTTATATAAGCTATACCCTACTCAGAGTAATCCCCGTATTGTCCATGAGGATGGGAAAGCATCGGTGGCCCTGCTCTAGCCTGCGCGTTCACGGCAGGCCCCGCTGTGGGGGAGCTGTGGAGGGGGGGCTGTACGCAGCAGAGAGCAAGGGGGAGGGACCTGTAAGGTGTGCTCGTCAAATTTTTAGGCTAAGTCCACGTTTTCTCAGAACTCCCTACTGCAGCTTTAAGTCAGCCACCAGAGAGGCTTTTACATAAATGAAAATGACTGATGTGTGTGATTTTAAATAAAATGATGTTTTAGCAAGAAATACTTAACCTCTCCACAGATTCCTCAGTCACAACAGTCCATGTTGTTTTAAAACCTGCACCCATCAACACATTTTACAGTGTTTTATGACTGCTTTGGCTCCAATGTTCCAATGTGCAAAACTCAAATGAATTGGTCTATTTTCAGCAGCTACATTGATCCAAGCAGCTTTGTGTTTATCAGAAATGATGATCTAGTTTCTCTGATGTTTGACTGTCTTCAGCTCCATGATCTAAACCCTCTTCTCTATTTCCTCCACCTTCCTAATCCTCTTACCTGAAATGTACCCATGCCGTTTCCTGCTCACCTGCTCGAGCATGTTTGAATACTTTTGCAAAGATCTGGATTCACATGCAGTATCTACATTTAAGGGGAACAGTATGTTTTCAAACAGACTCGCTCTTCGACACCTACAGGAGACCATCCACTTTCAGTCTGCAGCCTGCGTCTGAGCTGGATTGTCACTCAACAGATTGTGTGGCAAAAGTCAAAAATTGTGGTCAGTTTTAATTTACTCTGCATCTCAGCTTTCATTATTTCTTATCTGCATGATTCAAAATATAGATTGGACAAGGAACATAGGACAATTATTAATCAAGAATAGCATCATTCCACAGTCAATGATCATATTTTTTATATGGAATCCTTGAAACCAATGCATGCATTCTGTGTTAAACAGTTGAAAGATGCCCACTCAGTTAGCACCTTGTGAATAATTACTCCTGCCGCCCAGTTACACTTACAACTTCTACCGAGTTGCTCCCTCTAATAATGTCAGGGTGTAATCCTCACCAGCTGATGAAGAGCCAAAGTAGGATGTCAGCTGATGCCCCAATCTTTTCAACACACCACTAGAAATGAGGTCGAGGAGGGGAGAGTCAGAGACTTGAAAGACAGAAAGTGTGTTCAAGACCTAGAAAGCACAGAGATGAATTTTATTTGTTCTGGTTATTTGAAGAACGAGGAGCAAAGAAAAGAGGAAAATACATGTTTGATTCTACCCAGTTGGATTTAATTTAAGTCCTCTTTTGACTCCCTGCTACAGCAACAAAGTACGGTAAGTGCTGCTCACTATTGTGTAACTGTGATGTAAAGAATATTATTATATGACATTATTGATTGGTTTTGCCATCAAATATTACCTATTAAATATTCCCTTAAAGTACTTTTTTCATGATCAATGATTTTTCAAACTTGTCAAACTTGTCAAATTTAAAAACTTAACCCTGATACCAGCTGAATCTTTATCTCAGAGGCAAATATTGTAGTTTTTACTGCACTACATTTGTCTGGCAGCTTTAGTTACTAGTTCATTTTCAGATTACAAATTTTCACACCCTTCCAGTCCAGTGAAAACCATGTATCTCCAGATTTGGTGATTTTTGAAAATGAATTTTTCTGATAAACTGTGTGTTGAGAAAAGTATTCTCCTTGTTAAGGTAAGAAACTCTTGGCTGTTTTTCTGAGCTCAGGAAAAGTTATTATGACTTTATGGAGATGGTGTTGTGGTTCTCACAGGACAGCAACACTACACATACATGATCATTTTATAGAATATGATGCGTTGCTGTAGATTAAACTAATCTACAGTACATAACGGAGCTAAAATTAGCACAACCTTAGACATCTACAGCAGTAAAATGCGACATGTACAATAACGCAGCTGTAAAATTCAAGCAGTATCTTATTTAAATAACAGGAAAACACTGAAAGGGAACATTTTACTGCACAATGTCTACTTGTATTAAGTTTGGCTGATAATACTAACATGCTCTTACATTGACCATCAATAACATTTCATCTGTGATAACACCCTCACTTTTAAGTGTTCTGCCTGTTTAAGCAAATTTAGAAACAAGTCTGAAAATGTAGGTTAATTAATGAGGCGGTCAATCATCTATATTGTTAATCTCTGGTATCAACAGTTGGGGTTAATTGGATTGTAAAAAGTCAAGATAGCACCTGAAGCCAGCAGTACCATTTCCGCACTATGTGTACCAGGTCAAGACAGAGCAGATTATACACCCAGAAAGAGTTCACACAGCGCGATCCGTTGATCCACTTTTCAGTTTCTGTCCCATTTTTTTTGCAGGTAGGTGTATTTACCTACATGTTGCACATCACGTGAAGGGCCCGGCATGCAGTATGACTCAGCTAAGCCATGAAACAGCTACTATTTCTAGCCATAGTTGCATTATCTTTATTTGTGACTATAAAAACCCCAACCGGCACCGTCAGACACCACCTACCAAAAGCCTGGGTCTATCTGAGGTTTCTTCTTCTAATAGGAAGTTTTTCCTCGCCACTGTCACACTAAATGTTTGCTCTTGGGGGATTACTGGAATTGTTGGTTGTTTGTAAATTATAGAGTGTGGTCTAGACCTACTGTAAAGTATCTAGAGATACGTCTTTGAATTGATACCATAAATAAAATTGAATTGAATTGAAAGCAGCATAGCTAACATAATGTTTAATCCCACAAATGTTCAATAATACACAAATAAATCGAATGCAATATGCAGAAAATTTCTCAAACTGCGATTTAAATAAACAAGAATCCAACAAAGCAGGCTGAGGAAAACTTCTGTTAACAATATATTTCAGTTTGGGAAATGCACTTTATAGTTTACATTACAAAATCAGGAAGGTACCCTCTGCAGAATGGAAAAGACAGAAAGGAACCAGGCTGAGGAAGTGAAAAGCTTGAGCTGATGCTCTCCTTCCTCACAGCTCCCCAAATCCCTTGCCTTGCTTAATTGTGTGCATGCAAGCTTAATCCTGGCCTGTCTCTAGAATCTGAAATAAAAAAACGTCTTCCGTAACTTTTGTCTTTTGAACAGCAGGGTGCAGCATATCACAACATTTTTTCTTCCCCACCGCCATTCTGCTATCCCAATGTAGTGCACTGACAAGGTCTGTGTATAGGCAGACCATGGGGAAATTAGTATACTGAAAAAGTGCCATGGAATGCACTCAATGTTAATGACTGATGACATGCATGATAAGAATGTAAGTAAAATGTTATATTTAACTATTACAAAAAGCAGCCTCTCTTATTGTAAAACATTTTGTTCAAAAATTTGATGATATAATGATATAATAATTGAATGGGTTTATAGCATCATGCTGGTGCAATAGAAGTTGTACATGACAGAGAAAAAGCAGGGTAGCAACATCAAGAATAGAATATGATAGCAGATTTCATCAAAATGCATCCATTAATGATTACGTTTTTGTCTTAAAAAAGTCAAGAATCGGCTGTCACCAGAGTCTGTGGGGTCAAAATGATTGGAAAGGTTCCTTAAATATACATGTTCAGCAGCTTTTTTTTACTGGTTTTGTGTGTGTGGCAGACAAACGTGCAGCCATGGACCTCGGTGGTTTGGAGACGGTGGTGGCGAACTCCGCCTATGTTTCAGCCCGTGGTAGCATGGATGGATCATCAGCAGCAGCCATGCGTGACAAGAAGATGCGAGCCAGGCTGAAGCTCCCACACATCAGAGATTGTGAACACCTGAAAACATCTGTAGACTCAACCTTTGACAGCATGTGTATCAAGCAGCCCATTGGCAAGCGCCTGTTCCAACAGTTTCTGGAGAGTGATGCAACCTATAAAAATGCTGGAGAGCTGTGGAAAGACATCGAAGACTACACCATATGTCAAGAAAAGGAGAGAGAGCAGAAGGCCCAAAAAATTGTTAATAAATACTATAAGTCCGCTTCAAAGAATTTTTGCAGCTTCCTGGAGGAGAAGGCCGTCACTCGAGTTGTTGAAGACTTCAAGAATGTCCGTGGGGACCTGTTTAAAGAGAGCGAGAAGCAGCTGCTCAAACACCTGGAGAAGGCCACAGGCAGCTTTAAGAACAGCATGTACTTCCTGCGTTATGTTCAGTTCAAATGGCTGGAGAGCCAGCCTGTTGATGAGGAGTGGTTCAATGACTTTAGGGTCCTGGGTAAAGGAGGTTTTGGGGAAGTGTTTGCTTGTCAAGCTAAGGCGACCGGCAAAATGTATGCCAACAAGAAGCTGGAGAAAAAGAGGCTGAAAAAACGCAAAGGCTACGAGGTAAAGCCCTGATGTGACCATCTAATGTTCCACCCACAGCCATTCATAGTGTCAAACAAAAGAGTAACAACCCAAAGTGAGATAATTCTACTTGTAACCTTGTAGTGGACTAGAAAAAACACGTGCAAGATTATATAACCCAGTGAGTGAGTTAGTTTTTACCTTAACGGCTCAATGCAAAGAAGCTTGTGTTAAAGAGCTCACAAAGCAGCTCAGAGATAGCACTCTATACTAAAGCCTAATGCTTCTAATAGCATCAGTAGATAATTGACTTTTCATTTTGTTGCCTGCCATTTGAAAGCAAGGCATCACAAAAAAACTTGCTATGCTAGTTGGACCTTACCACAAGCGGAATGAAAACAGAACCATCAATGGCAGTAAACTACAACACCCACAGGACCCATGTATGGGGGCATGTGCAGTATATCATTAGAATGTATCTATACTATAATCACCTATCATAACCAGACCAAAAGTTAGTCCACTCAATTACACATGTACAGTATGTTGAAGTCTGCCCAATCAGGTGTTTTCAGTTGTTTCTGATTAGACCTCTGCTCAGGTTGCATCTTCTCTCATAGACATATTTCTCATAGCACAGATGTAACTAGCACTACTTTCTCTATTCCATTTAGGTGCGTCAGTAGGCTCGAATTTAAAATTGAATTTTTTTTGAAAACAGACTTTTTGACTTGTTATAGAAAGAATATAAAAAGGCATAACTAATAATTAGCTAAAGACTTCACCTGATAACGCTACTTAAAGTAAAGGGAAAGAAGACATCTGCTGAAATGTGCTGCTTGAAACGAAAACCCTGAGCACTGATGGCTCATCATGGCACAGGGTTGGCCAACTCTTGAAAAAGCCATATCAGAGAGCCAGCATTTAAAATACGATGAAATGAAATGACACGTGAGGACATCAGAAGATGTCTAATCCTTATTGACATTGCACATTCTTGCTTTTGTTTTACTAATCATGTTCTGATGTTTGATTTGTGGTCAGGGAGCAATTGTGGAGAAGCGCATTCTTGCAAAGGTTCACAGCCGCTTCATCGTGTCGCTGGCTTACGCCTTCCAGACCAAGACTGACCTCTGCCTAATCATGACCATCATGAATGGTGGAGACCTCAGGTGCTCTTTATAACACCGAATACAGCTTTACACACACACACACGCATGCATGCACAAACTCACTCACGTTTCAGAAAGCACTATCATTGCACTATCCCACAAAAATCCTATCATCTCTTACAGGTTTCACATGTATGATGTGGATGAAAAGAATCCTGGTTTTGATGAGAAGAGAGCGTGTTTCTACACAGCTCAGATCATCTGTGGGGTAGAGCACCTTCACCAAAACAGGATAATCTACAGAGACCTGAAACCAGAGAACGTACTGCTGGATGATGCAGGTGATACATTCCCTCTGCAGCATTTCATGCCGTTGCATGTACAGTCCCAAAGACACTGTCTCTGTCCTACCCTATAAACTTTGCTCTTCATTCATGTGAATGTTTTATTTATTTTTACAATACAGCAATATAAGTAGGTTAAGCAGCATGATTAACTCACTGGAGCAAATCATCATAGTAACCTCTGCTTTGCCACTAGCAGGCTGTCTTGCTGTTAAATATCTGAACATGATCTCACTCCTTTCAGTCAGACGACCTCTTTAAGCATTAATCAGTCAATATTTTAGTGGTAGTTTGGTGTGACTACATAATGTACAAAAACAGTTGGTTGTTTGTTCAATAGCCATGTGCCACTGTTATAGTCGAAGCCTTTTCACTCAGGACACGTTCGCCTGTCTGATATGGGTCTGGCTGTTGAACTTCCGCCAGGACAAGACAAAACTACTGGATATGCAGGAACTCCAGGTAACTGACCAAATCAAATATTTTCACATCAAGTCAAACAAAACTAGCCTGGCTGAAAGGAAATGCTAACCTACAGGTCAATGTTACCATGAAAAGAAATATTTATCATCATAGACTATGTTTCTCTAATAAATTGTGTGTCTATGAATACAGGTTTCATGGCTCCAGAGCTGCTCGAGAAGAAGGAGTATGACTACACGGTGGACTATTTTACACTGGGGGTCACCCTGTATGAGATGATTGCCGCCAAAGGGCCCTTTCGAGTACGAGGAGAACAGGTACCTAAACATGACCAGACACATTAGGTGACTTTTTATGAGTGAAAAAATATCTTGAATTCATCTGTTTGCTTTTGCCGCCAATTCTCCGTTGCAAAATCAAACATCCGTGTCCTCTTTTCTTCAGGTTGAGAATACCGAGGTAGCTCGCAGAATCTTGAACGATCCAGTTTCATACACACCAGCCTTCAGCAAAGATTGCAAAGATATCTGTGAAGGCCTGATGCACAAGGACCCCGCCAAACGCCTCGGGTTCAAAAACAACGAGTGTGAGGAACTCAAGAACCAGCCCTTCTTCAAAGACATTAACTGGGGCCGTCTGCAATCAGGTGGGTGGCGTCTAAAAAAAAATCAGGTTACAGGGGGAAACTCAAGATAGGGGTGGCACAAAAAAAAGATAAAATGCAAAATTGCCATGTGCCGTGCTTTAATTTCTTCATGTCCTCTGTGTTTTATCCAAAGGTTTGCTACCGCCACCGTTTGTACCTAGTGCTACGACAGTCTACGCCAAAGATATTAGTGATGTGGGCGCCTTCAGCACAATCAAAGGTATTGTCCTGGATAACACTGACACTGAGTTCTACGATGACTTTTCTTCTGGCAACATCCCGATCCCATGGCAGGAAGAGATGATTGAGACGGGTGTGTTTGGAGAGATGAATATCTGGGGAGAGAACGGAAAACTGCCCAATGACCTCGACCCAAACTACGTGGAAACCAAAGGTGGAGGATGTGTGCTCCTTTGAGCTGCAACAACTGGAACATGCCGTATTTATTGAAATTAAAAACATTTAGATGTAATCTGTACTCAATTCGTGCCACATAATCCTAATCTGTATTATCTGTAATTTGTACAGTATTATGTTATTGTTGTAATGAATTGATATTATTTGTATTTCTATATTAAGGTTTCATTCTTATTCTGCTTCTTCTTCTAATTATTATTATTATTATGTACCTATGATGTAATGTAATGTCAAACAAACATCATTCTTAAACATTACATAAAATGATGTAATACAAAATGTAAATAGGGTTACAATAATGATGATGCTGTAATCTTTCCCCATATGTCAATACGTTTAGTAGC
Source organism: Etheostoma spectabile (assembly GCF_008692095.1). Classification (NCBI taxonomy): domain Eukaryota; kingdom Metazoa; phylum Chordata; class Actinopteri; order Perciformes; family Percidae; genus Etheostoma; species Etheostoma spectabile. The sequence continues at coordinate 26,687,115 of NC_045745.1, read as the reverse complement.
CCACCTTAATTACAGACAAATTAATTAAGTTATTTATAGAAGCTACATGTAACGTTTATATAACATATACATTATTTGGACCAAAGAAAAGCCAATGTAAGGTCATGTCATTATTATTATTATATTATTTATTTATTATACAGTATATAACAAATGTATATTTTTACGTCATTATTATGGCGAAAAGAAGACTCAAAAGAAATCAATAAAATCTTGTCTAAGCACAAGCACAAATATATGAGTTGAGTCTCTTTTCTATGGCTTTACTGTACACAGACGGCTGTCAACAAATGAAGAAAAGACAAGAAAATTAAGATAGAAGAAAAAGAAAAACAGTAAATTTGACAGAAATTCTGAAAGAATGTTGACAATAAACTAAGGATATTTGAACATTGTTATTACTATACCTTCAAATTGTTACTTCTAATTGACTTATTTGATTTTGTGTTGCCAATATTTTGACCAATACTGTGTATTATGTGTATGTATGTGAAGGTTTCTTTCGTTACCCAGCTCCACCTTGAAACATAGATACTGATCTCAGTTAGACAGATCTGTTTATAACAATTACTAACGCTTAACCCGCTCTGATATGAACAATTAGACAGACACACGATGTAGAAACAGCTGGACCGGGACACCATTGATGTGTTAATTACACCTGCCTACTACTGCCTACTTCTTTTTCTTTCACATATTGTCTCCTCTTTCACACCGGACGTTCACGGTATATTAAGTATCAGGTTTTCATATTTATTTAAGTTTACTTTGATCAATTTAAGGTAGTGTAAGACCATGGTAGTGGACTGTCCATTGCATCTAGCCCTGTTAAAACTTTCAATTAAATCTCATTAATATAAGATAATCCTTTATTGAAATAAGGTGTGTCTGTATTAGGGCTGTCAATCGATTAAAATATTTAATCACGAATCCACAGTTCTCCTGTGAGTAATAGTAAATTAATCTCACATTTGTATCTGTTCTAAATATAGGCTGGTTCAAAAGTTTAAAGTTTGTAATGGTCAGGTGGAATGTGAGACTTGGCGTACTCCGGTGGTAACTCAATTCACATCGACAGTACGTACAAATAACTTTCACTCTTATCAAGAGAACCATCTGTCTTGTAATAAAACCTGAACAGGAAGGCCCTCTTTACATTTTATGTGTGGGAAAATAAATGCCTTTTATCTGTGATTCAGGATCAGGTTTAACCTTTGAAGTTGTACAGGGTGCAGCCCTGCCTGTCACGTCGGGTGATGAGTGATGAGACTTCACAAGTTCAGATGTCTTTCCGATCAAGGCAGCTTTATTTGAACACACGGTACGGGGAGACGGTAGACAGTTCAACATTCAAAATCATCTCCAAATACATGGTGACCTTCTACTGTATTTATCCATCTCTTTCTGCTTATGTACAGTATTCTGGTTACATATTAACCTAACCTGCTCCTAACGTGGTTATAAACGACTAGTTCATCCTGCCACTCTGGTTCCGTCCTAGCTATCTCAGATCAAGGTGAACTGATGAACTTTCCGCCAAAGTGTCCCATGTCCCAGGAAAAGCCCCCTTACTGGACTACTGAGTATAACAACATTCAATTATATTTCGATTTTGACTTGTTACCTGCCACCAGAATTTTGTAATTTCCTTGTCATAAATATAGACGTTTTTATCATAAATTGGTGCCTAAAAATGTATCAGAATGCAGGAATTGAAGTCTTTTGCCTTCAAAATTTCCTGAGAACCAGACAGGCAATATGTACAGTGTCAACAGAGAGAAACAGACTGACAGTGACAAAAACGGACAACATACTGATTGACAGTAGCAGCATACAAATGGCATAAATAGACAATATGTGTCAATTTGTTACAAACATGCTCTAGAAAAGTAGTAAGCATTATTTGCAAGTTACTTACATTAAATGCTTAAACATTTTTTTTTTTACATAAGGTCTGCTTATATTATTTCATCATTTGTACACAAATGTAATTAGTGACTGCACGTGTGCGTGGGTGGGGCTGCATGGGTGTGGTAGGGTGGGCTGAATTTTTGTCCCAGTCCGCCCCTGCACCTATGTGTATGTTCAGAGCCGTAAACAGTGATAAGGGTACACATTATATTGCACAAGTGACTCAACAACAATGTAAATATCTCACCAGTGAGTCACATTCCTTACCTAAGTTATCATTACATTACATGTCATTTAGCTGACAGTGGAAGGAACAGAATGAACAGAACTATCAAGGAAACGCTGACTAAAACTATAATAAAGACTCTTGGGTTAAAATGATACCGCCTGTCACTAAAATAAGAATTACTCTAAATGCAACCACTAAAATATCTCCATTTAAAGCTCTTATGGGATGCTCATTACCAACTCCCTGGGTGTAGTAAAGGACTGATCCACACAGCTTTAAGTGACTATGCAGCCACCCTAACTGAAAAATTGAATGGTATCTATGGTAAAAATTTCTTCTGTTTCTTCATCTCCCCACTGGTGTACACACAACTTCCAACCTGGACAGATGGTTGTGGCTGTGGCTCAGTGGTAGAGCGGTTGCCTGCCAATCGGAAGTGGTTGGTGGTTCGATCCCTAGCACTGCAGTCCCACGTCGAAGTGTCCTTGGGCAAGACAATGAACCCCGAGTTGCCCCCGGTCCTGCGCATCGGAGTGTGTGAATGTGTGTGAGTGTTTATCTGATGAGCAGGTGGTACCTTGTACGGCAGC
>NC_045745.1:26682947-26684375 GCF_008692095.1 Etheostoma spectabile | reverse complement strand
CCACAGTGTATGAATGTGTGTGAATGGTGAATGTTTCCTGTATGATGTAATAGCACTTTGAGTAGTCATAAAGACTAGAAAAGCGCTATATAAATCCAATCCTTTTACATTTCTAAATAAACTTGTTTATCTCTGATTAAATTTTCTGCCATAACTGTAATGTTTGAAGACATAGATACACTGGGGTCTGAACTATCTGTTTTTTCTGCTGTGCTTATTTTTTTACACTGAATTGCTTCGCTAGAGTCTTCGAAAAACCAAATCTAGTGTTCAGAACAGCAACATCTTGGACTGCTAGTTTTTGGTGGTGTCATTTTCTTCAGTCTGTGGCCCAAAAGGTAAATTAGGTCTCCAACCTAATGTTAGGGAAAATGTTGACATACAAATGCATCCAATATGCATTTTAGATGAATGAGATGGAAGTAGGCGATGTAACGTTCCCGCTTTGCTCAGCATGTTAAATTGTATGTATGGGAGGAGTTTTCCACCCGGAAGATACTGTAAGCAGACATTGTGATTGGGTTTATAGCCTGTGAGTCTCACTTTGCTGACTGAGGACCAACCCCACCCACCTAAAGAGATCCCCAGGAGACCAGAAGCCTTAACAGCCACTAACAGCTAATGAGTAACAAAAGTAAAGAAATACACATAGAACATACACACTGAATAATAACATGGAGCAGACACCCGCATCCCAACATTTTTGATGTTTTTGATTTATATATTATTGCTTACATCAAAACCTTTCAACCCATCATTGAGTGGATAGATTTAATTTAAACTAAGGTTTAAAAGACGTTTTTTGTTGTTGTTCTTTCAACATGCAATGCTGATACTTTTTTAAATTTAATTAATTGGATGACTTTTATTACATATATTTAGAGCTTCTTAGTCTTCTTTTATTTTGTTTTATTTTTTAATAAATCAGGCACCTGATGGAGACATGTTTCACCTATATGCAACGAATGGCTGCTTGTTTTAAACAAATCCTGAAATGAGCAAACAAGATCTAAGAATGGAATGGTTTTACTCTGATTATCTGTTTATGACAGGCTGACTGAAATAAAAACACAATGCAAAGTACTCAAAAGCCTCTGTGGTAGTTCTCGCTACATCAGGTGACTCTCTGACATATTTTTGACACACACACACATACACACATACACACAGAGATTCAAAAAAGTGTCTGTCGCACTGTTGCTTGCTCAGGAGGGAACTACTAGAACTGTTGGAGTTTGGTCTAGACGTACTCTATCTGTAAAGTGTCTCGAGATAATTCTAGTTATGAATTGATACTATAAATAAAATTGAATTGAATTGAAATTGAATTGAAAAAAATACCAGCGTTGCTCTTGCAAATGGTAATTACACCAGCAACTGTGTGGTCAACTAAAGGTCCGCCACATGATTTATTTTAGCTTTGGTGTG
>NC_045745.1:26678875-26682937 GCF_008692095.1 Etheostoma spectabile | reverse complement strand
TGTGTGTGAGTGTGTGTGTGTGTGTGTCACTGAGCTCCTCTCTCCTCCTCATCTGTGTGCATTCACGTCCCATTGACGCACGTGTCTGATTTAGCTTAAACCTTGCACTTCCTCACCTTGCCGATTTCCTCGGATTGTGGTGGCACCTGGATCTTGGATGCAGCTGCTGCTGTTGTCCTGTTAGAAGCCCTGCTACGTGCTGCAATGCTACTACTAATATTATTAGTAATGGTTCTGTAATCTTTATCTTTACTAAGTGCCACTGTTTATCATTTCATTTTATTATACATACTGCTATTAAGTCATATTTCTATATCTCTCTCTCTCTCTCTCTCTCACAGATAGAGACGTAGAGAGTTGTGATATTAGCTATTGATATGAATTAATAAGACCAGATCTTGAACTAGTGACTTACCAAAAGTAATGCAAACGTCACATTTAAACAGCTTTTACTGAGAGCACATTACTGAACCCAAACATCAATCATAATTTAAATTTAGCACGGTGGGGTACTGCATGTTTGTTCAATCAAGTAATAATCTAAATTATAAAAATCATCTTGATGGCCAAAAAGATAATTTACTGATCAATATCATTTTGTGCATCATCATGGTTACATGGTCAATCACATCACTACCGCAGCTGCTCTTAGACTCCCATCTCCCATATATCATTCCATATGAATACATAAAAGAAGAATCTAAGTAATTTAAGAGAAAATTTAAGATTTAAAACGTACAGTAGATATTTACGATATTTATTCACTGTGGATGAATATGTCAAAAGTTGGGAGGTCAATGAGGACATACTGTAAGTATATGACAGTACTTTGAACTGCATGCTTCTGATTACTGGTCGGCAAATGACCAGTAATTTGATATGTTATAATGTTTCACTTTTGAAAAGATACAGACTATACAGTTTTCATAAATGTCTCTCTTAGGTGACTGCCCAATGTCAACACTACATTTCTTTAGGGTTAAATCAATGCAAAACAGTACAAAACATTTATTTTTAAACAGCAAGAATTTCAACACAACTTTTCTCCCACTGTAGACGTGTTAATGCTTAACAAAAATAGACACTTTCTGCCTATTACAAATCACGTGTCTCAGCCTTGTGTTTGCTCTGCCCTCTTTAGAAGAAAAAGCTCATTGTATACCTACAGATATGTAACGTGTCTTCCAATTTGGGTGGGAATAAAAAACTTGTAATGTACAGCCATCAAATCAATGTTCCAATTGGTCCAGGTTTGAGTGCATGAGGGGAAACATCCTTAGTCAGTTCTCACACTCCCAAAATGCATGTCAAATACAGAAGCTGTGAATAGAGCTCCTTTACAGAGGTATTATCTACTAGTTTTACTAATTATTTATAGAAAACTAGTTTCAAGATGAAAGAAATCATTGAGGTTTTAGCACTTTTCCTAGGTTTTGCAAGCTGGATACTGATTTTCATATCTTTACAAGATCAGTATTGGAGAAAATCTTCCGAAGATGGCAGCGCGATTACAACCTCCGCAATCTATGAGAACCTCTGGATGTCTTGTGCAAGTGATTCCACAGGGATATTTAACTGTCGTGACTTTCCATCCCTTTTTGCTCTTCCAGGTAAGTAGAAGTAGCAATTATCTGATAGCTGGATTATCAATTTTCCATTACAAATTTTTAGAAAAGTCACTTTTGGGTAACAGCTGTAATTTAACCTATTTAAATGTGACTGTTTTTGGTAATTAATTAATTAATTACAACAATTTGCTTAGGTTTTTAGTAATATTTTAATTTTCAGCTATTTGCATTTTCTCACTGCTGTTTCAGCTTCATACGACAGTTGACTATGAATTTTCCAATCTAAATACGGCTTTATCAGATATCTGATTGAGCCATGTACTTTTCTTCCTAGAAAAGTATACATACGTATACTTTACATGCGTAGACAGACCAATTACACAAAAAGAAAAATTATACACATACAGTATTTAATGCAATGATTGTGCTGTAATCTACGGCAGCAGCTGTGCAATCTAAGTTTGAGGGAGTACAAGAGGAATTTACATCCACCTAATGGACATTTCTATTAGACTAATTACATTATATTTTTAAGTAAACACATTCTTAATCAAAAACACCTCATTAACTCTAAAAACAGTATTAGAGGGCTATTTAATTGCCCTTACATTGTACAGGTGCTTCTTTTTACACGGCATCTTTAAATGTATCCATTTTATTTAATGCAATGCACTGCCATTTTACATGTGGTAATTGCATACTTGTTTTTGTGAAATGGTACCTTGTATTTTCAATGTACTCTTAAAAAGATCATGTTATCCAGTATGACAACCACTTAAACAATGTCTTTAGAAATGTCCATAAAGTCAACTTTAACATAAAGCAGTTAAGTCAAACGGTTCTAAGTTCCTGTAATTGGGTTTGAACCATTTGGAATGGAGTAAAGTAAAAGGGTTTTTGTATGTGTGGCCAAAAGGCTGCAGTGTACTTCCTCACCATAATGATAAAGGTCTGACAACAAAAATACGCTACATTTCTTAAAACTAAAGAAGACAAATCTTTTGAGCTCAGTTGTCAGACAAGCAAACAGATTATCTGCGGGGCATCAAACCTGGTCATCCGCTGGACGGGATGGGGTGATGCACCCCTCAATCCCACTAACCTACCCATCATTACTCGGGCAAAGGGTGAAGTGAGGAGCCAATGTGAGATTTGAATCCATCAATGATGATATGACATTACTAACACAGTGTTCAAAGCAAAGGTCAAAAGGTGAGAACCAGCTTTAAGTCTATAGATGTTGGTAAGCAGACTTGAAGGGTTAGACTTCCTGTTGTCCCTTATGTTGGGTCACGCTAAATGCTATGTGGCCAACACAGAACTGCTGTGGAGTAGAAAACAAGAATGTCTTTACTCTTCAAGCTGTATAAAAGTTGTATAACTAAACAGTTTGACTCCAAACGATTCATGGAATTCAGCTGAATCCCTTCACCACTGTATCAAACCCAACAGTGGAGAAATGGATGTTCTTGTTTGCCAGTGTTTTTCTTGATTTAGACAAGATCTCAGTGTGCCTTTAGAAGCCTGTCAAGAGCAATCTAATGTGCTGGCTATGATCTTTAGTAAAGGCGAGTAATAAAAGATATGATGAAACAAGAGAGCACAACCCCAGTGAACCCAGACAGAAAGATAGATGCTCATAAAATAATAATAAAACCAAAGTAATTTCTAAGAATGTATATTGATACCAATTAGTTAGAAACTGTTAACTACTTTGCTAAACATTTACCAATGTGATACAATAGACAAGTGCTGTTTTTCAATTTCTTGTACTTCATGTACAGTATATGTCTACTTAACATGTGTATGTGTTTTTCTGATGTAGCACAGGAATTTCCCCTGTGTGGGATTAATAAAGTCTATCTTATCTTATATTATCTTATCTCATGAAACACGTGAAACTGAATGCCCAGGCCTTGCCTTGAACCCTAAGGTATATATTTTGTCAGTCCCCCATCTCATCACAGCCAGAAACATGTGCTTTCCAGTGCACACATACTGTGTCTGTTTTGTTAAAATGGGGAATTAAAAATGGTGTATTTGTAAGGAATAAAACCTGCGTGGCTGCCTTTTAACCAATTGAACATAACCTCACTGAAACTATATTTCATCTGTTGGAAAGGGCTGGATTTTGGATATACAGTATTAAAGAAAATATATTTTGTGAAGTGTTGTTGCTGAAGTTGTATTTTGTTCAGGCTTTGCCCTCTAAACATGTCAGTTAGAGGCTTCTGCCTGTGCTCATGTGACCAGGGTTACTATCAGTGGGCATCTAGGAGGCTTACACCTGCAACAATAGTCTTGTTGTTGTTGTTGTAATAGTAAATGTCATCTCTCTGACTAAAGCATGCATTTTTACCACAATACCAAATAATGTGACAATGTGACGCTTGCTAGTACTAACCACAACCATGCATTTTGATTTAATTTAAAAGAAATTCTACTAATTAACCCTAACAAGGCCCACCTGTGAAGTGAAAACCATTTCAGGTGA
>NC_045745.1:26678541-26678865 GCF_008692095.1 Etheostoma spectabile | reverse complement strand
CATGAAGCTCACTGAGAGAACACCAAGGGTTTGCAGCGCTATCAAAAAGCAAAAAGTGACTACTTTAAAGAAACTAGAATACAAGACATGTTTTTATTTATCTCACAGTTTTTTGTTAAGTACATTTATCTATTTATTTTTATTAATTTAGGACAATGCACATTGATGAACATGCCCAACAGTACACGTAAATATGCCAGATTGTAGCCCGAGGGCTAATTTCCATCTGCAATCATAATTCCACATGTGTCCATTCATAGTTTTGATGCCTTCAGTGATAATCTGCAATGTAAACAGTCATGAAAATAAAGAAAACACATTGAA
>NC_045745.1:26676300-26678531 GCF_008692095.1 Etheostoma spectabile | reverse complement strand
GTTCCAAACTTTTGGCCTGTACTGTATATGTATGTATGTATATATATATATAGGTATATGTGTGTAACATATTATAACAAGAAATCTTTTTCTTTTTTTTTTGTTACGTTTGAACACAGGGTATGTTCAGGCCGCCCGGGCACTCATGATCACTTCCATTGTTTTTGGCACGTTTGGGCTCGTGGCTACTCTCGCAGGAATGAAGTGCTCAAAAATAGGAGGAGAAAACTACGTCCTGAAGGGAAGAATCGCTGCAATTGGAGGAGTGTTCTACTTACTACAAGGTAAAGGCTTGGGGGTGGATGTAATGACCACGTAACAAAAGAAAGCATGAGAAAATGTTTGGTCACTTTTATGTGTTGTGCGAAAAGGTTCCTGCGCTTAACACACAATCGAACAGCACTAAACATTTAAAAGGGTAAATCATTTCTCGCTCACTCCAATATCTCTGTGTGCAAAAGATCAGAAAATGGGTCACCAGTTCAAAAGTGTATCCCTACTCTAACAAATCTGCTGATAAAGCATGCCATTACCAAAGATATTTAAGTGTGAGAATAGGTCACACTATGTAAAATACAAAAAAAGTGATTCTGAGACCAGACTCCGGTAATCTCAGGAACACATGTGTCCAAAAAAATTACTATTGCCGTCATTTTAGTTTAATTTGAACGGCTTCATGGTAATCACACAGAACTTGTAGAGTAGATGTAAATGAACAAGCAGGTACCTTTGCTTTATATCACGGGCTTCATAAATAATCTTGTGTTTCATGAAATGGTTTTAGCCCCATTAGGACATTCCTAACATGGCTTACATAGCATCTTTATAAAAAAAACAACCTATTTTGGCCTTGGTAAAGTTATCTTAGTCGTTTGCATAAAATAAAATTGTTTAAAGTAAACAGTGTGTTGTGTTTTGTAGGGATTTGCACCATGATTGCTGTATCTTGGTATGCAGCCACCATCACACAGGAGTTCTTCGACCCGTTTTATCCAGGGATAAAGTGAGTCAACACATCCTGCATGAGTACGTCATTAAGTTGAAAAGAAGTAGAACAATAGCTGAATGGCACAAAGTAAAATCTTTCTTAACCAAGGATTAAATACTGATACATAGAAAAAAATGTGTTCAATGTTATTGTATCCCAGGTATGAGATTGGAACGGGCTTGTATATTGGGTGGTTTTCAGCTACACTTGCCATTTTTGGAGGTGCATGCCTGTTGTGTAGTTGCACAGTCAACACACCCAATGAAAAAATGTGAGTATGTGTTGCTGAAACGTTACAACGTTATACATTTACCGGGTATCGTAGTAGAATTGATCCATACTCTCTTAATTTTTTGTGTTTTAGATCATATCCATGCCAACCATCCTCCAGAGGACATGTGGTGTTGAATACGGCAAGGTCTCAAACTGTCTCGAGCAACTATGGAAGAAATGTGTATATCTGAGAGGTGATTGCGTAGTGGAGTGAGCTGACTGGGTTGGACTCTATTCACAAAATTGAACGCACTATGAAAGGACATCATTCACATTTGTAAGGACTCATGATCCCTGTACAGTAGCTTTAAAGCAGTCACCGTGATTTGGAGATTTATTGGCTTTATCTAATCCAAACCTTTTAGTGACACATATTTACAGTATAAGAATTTGTAATGTTCTGCATTGTGAAAATTTCATATGTAGTTACAGTGGGCTTACCAAGAGATATTGCAACACAATGAAAACTGTAATACTGCGCTGCTATGATCTAGAATTCTACAAAATACAATTAGCTTATTACATGCTTGCATTTAACAATATCCAGAATGTGGTAGAAATCCCTACATAGGACCATTTATATCCCTAACAGCCTTACATAACCACACCTTTAAAGGGACTGTACTTGAAATACTGAAAAAAATTAGACGGGAACGCCCACTGCAGCTTTAATTGGCTCGTAGGTTACAGGAACGCCCTTCTGAATGATGAAAGCCTCGGCTATGCTCCTATGGAAAGCTATAGCTTGGAAGGTATGTGATATGGAGTACTGAATTTATAGAATTTACTGTTAATTTGATCACAATTATGAGCTGAATTGTGAGTTGTGTCATACTGAGCTGGCTAGTGCACTCCCACCAGTACAAGATACTTTGCCACGAGGGGAGCAGCTGAATTTTCCCTTGCGGAATAATACATGCAGTAATTTATATATATATATATGTATATATATATATATATATGTATATAT